>NW_028225400.1:0-506927 GCF_052327205.1 Somniosus microcephalus | reverse complement strand
GGAGAAGGAGAGAAGGTGAGAGTCTGGAGGGTGAATCAGAAGAAGCAGAAGAAGGAGAAGGAGAAGGTGAAGTCTGGGAGGGTGAATCAGAAGAAGCAGAAGAAGGAGAAGGAGAAGGTGAAGTCTGGAGGGTGAATCAGAAGAAGCAGAAGAAGGAGAAGGAGAAGGAGAAGTCTGGAGGGTGAATCAGAAGAAGCAGAAGAAGGAGAAGGAGAAGGTGAAGTCTGGAGGGTGAATCAGAAGAAGCAGAAGAAGGAGAAGGAGAAGGTGAAGTCTGGAGGGTGAATCAGAAGAAGCTAGAAGAAGGAGAAGGAGAAGGTGAAGTCAGGAGGGTGAATCAGAAGAAGTAGAAGAAGGAAAAGGAGAAGGTGAAGTCTGGAGGGTGAATCAGAAGAAGTAGAAGAAGGAGAAGGAGAAGGGGAAGTCTGGAGGGTGAATCAGAAGAAGTGGAAGAAGGAGAAGGAGAAGGTGAAGTCTGGAGGGTGAATCAGAAGAAGCAGAAGAAGGAGAAGGAGAAGGTGAAGTCTGGAGGGAGAAGCAAAAGAAGTAGAAGAAGGAGAAGGAGAAGATGAAGTCTGGATTGTGAATCAGAAGAAGTAGAAGAAGGAGAAGGAGGAGGTGAAGTCTGGAGGGTGAATCAGAAGAAGTAGAAGAAGGAGAAGGTCAAGTCTGGAGGGTGAATCAAAAGGAGCAGAAGAAGGAGAAGGAGAAGGTGAAGTCTGGAGGGTGAATCAGAAGAAGTAGAAGAAGGAGAAGGAGAAGGTGTAGTCTGGAGGATGAATCAGAAGAAGGAGAAGAAGCAGAAGGAGAAGGTGAAGTCTGGAGGGTGAATCAGAAGAAGCAGAATAAGGAGAAGGAGAAGGTGAAGTCTGGAGGGTGAATCAGAAGAAGTAGAAGAAGGAGAAGGAGAAGGTGAAGTAAGGAGGGTGAAGCAGAAGAAGCAGAAGAAGGAGAAGGAGAAGGTGAAGTCTGGAGGGTGAATCAGAAGAAGTAGAAGAAGGAGAAGGAGAAGGTGAAGTAAGGAGGGTGAAGCAGAAGAAGCAGAAGAAGGAGAAGGAGAAGGTGAAGTCTGGAGGGTGAAGCAGAAGAAGCAGAAGAAGGAGAAGGAGGAGGTGAAGTCTGGAGGGTGAATCAGAAGAAGCAGAAGAAGGAGAAGGAGAAGGTGAAGTCTGGAGGGTGAATCAGAAGAAGTTGATGAAGGAGAAGGAGAAGGTGAAGTCTGGAGGGTGAATCAGAAGAAGCAGAATAAGGAGAAGGAGAAGGTGAAGTCTGGAGGGTGAATCAGAAGCAGCAGAAGAAGGAGAAGGAGAAGGTGAAGTCTGGAGGGTGAATCAGAAGAAGTAGAAGAAGGAGAAGGAGAAGGTGAAGTCTGGAGGGTGAAGCGGAAGAAGTAGAAGAAGGAGAAGGAGAAGGCGAAGTCTGGAGGGTGAATCAGAAGAAGCAGAAGAAGGAGAAGGAGAAGGTGAAGTCTGGAGGGTGAATCAGAAGAAGTAGAAGAAGGAGAAGGAGAAGGCGAAGTCTGGAGGGTGAATCAGAAGAAGTTGAAGAAGGAGAAGGAGAAGGTGAAGACTGGAGGTTGAATCAGAAGAAGTAGAAGAAGGAGAAGGAGAAGGTGAAGTCTGGAGGGTGAATCAGAAGAAGTAGAAGAAGGAGAAGGAGAAGGCGAAGTCTGGAGGGTGAATCAGAAGAAGCAGAAGAAGGAGAAGGAGAAGGTGAAGTCTGGAGGGTGAATCAGAAGAAGCAGCAGAAGGAGAAGGAGAAGATGAAGTCTGGAGGGTGAAACAGAAGAATTAGAAGAAGGAGAAGGAGAAGTTGAGGTCTGGAGGGTGAATCAGAAGAAGCAGAAGAAGGAGAAGGAGAAGGTGAAGTCTGAGGGTGAACCAGAAGAAGCAGAAGAAGGAGAAGGAGAAGGTGAAGTCTGGAGGGTGTATCAGAAGAAGCAGAAGAAGGAGAAGGAGAAGGTGAAGTCTGGAGGGTGAATCAGAAGAAGCAGAAGAAGGAGAAGGAGAAGGTGAAGTCTGGAGGGTGAAGCAGAAGAAGCAGAAGAAGGAGAAGGAGAAGGTGAAGTCAGGAGGGTGAATCAGAAGAAGTAGAAGAAGGAAAAGGAGAAGGTGAAGTCTGGAGGGTGAATCAGAAGAAGTAGAAGAAGGAGAAGGAGAAGGTGAAGTCTGGAGGGTGAATCAGAAGAAGTGGAAGAAGGAGAAGGAGAAGGTGAAGTCTGGAGGGTGAATCAGAAGAAGCAGAAGAAGGAGAAGGAGAAGGTGAAGTCTGGAGGGAGAAGCAGAAGAAGTAGAAGAAGGAGAAGGAGAAGGTGAAGTCTGGATTGTGAATCAGAAGAAGTAGAAGAAGGAGAAGGAGGAGGTGAAGTCTGGAGAGTGAATCAGAAGAAGTAGAAGAAGGAGAAGGAGAAGGTCAAGTCTGGAGGGTGAATCAAAAGGAGCAGAAGAAGGAGAAGGAGAAGGTGAAGTCTGGAGGGTGAATCAGAAGAAGTAGAAGAAGGAGAAGGAGAAGGTATAGTCTGGAGGATGAATCAGAAGAAGTAGAAGAAGGAGAAGGAGAAGGTGAAGTCTGGAGGGTGAATCAGAAGAAGCAGAATAAGGAGAAGGAGAAGGTGAAGTCTGGAGGGTGAATCAGAAGAAGCAGAAGAAGGAGAAGGAGAAGGTGAAGTCTGGAGGGTGAATCAGAAGAAGTAGAAGAAGGAGAAGGAGAAGGTGAAGTCTGGAGCGTGAAGCAGAAGAAGTAGAAGAAGGAGAAGGAGAAGGTGAAGTCTGGAGGGCGAAGCAGAAGAAGCAGAAGAAGGAGAAGGAGAAGGTGAAGTCTGGAGGGTGAAGCAGAAGAAGCAGAAGAGAAGGAGAAGGAGAAGTGAAGTCTGGAGGGTGAATCAGAAGAAGTAGAAGAAGGAGAAGGAGAAGGTGAAGTAAGGAGGGTGAAGCAGAAGAAGCAGAAGAAGGAGAAGGAGAAGGTGAAGTCTGGAGGGAGAAGCAGAAGAAGTAGAAGAAGGAGAAGGAGAAGGTGAAGTCTGGATTGTGAATCAGAAGAAGTAGAAGAAGGAGAAGGAGGAGGTGAAGTCTGGAGAGTGAATCAGAAGAAGTAGAAGAAGGAGAAGGAGAAGGTCAAGTCTGGAGGGTGAATCAAAAGGAGCAGAAGAAGGAGAAGGAGAAGGTGAAGTCTGGATTGTGAATCAGAAGAAGTAGAAGAAGGAGAAGGAGGAGGTGAAGTCTGGAGAGTGAATCAGAAGAAGTAGAAGAAGGAGAAGGAGAAGGTCAAGTCTGGAGGGTGAATCAAAAGGAGCAGAAGAAGGAGAAGGAGAAGGTGAAGTCTGGAGGGTGAATCAGAAGAAGTAGAAGAAGGAGAAGGAGAAGGTGTAGTCTGGAGGATGAATCAGAAGAAGTAGAAGAAGGAGAAGGAGAAGGTGAAGTCTGGAGGGTGAATCAGAAGAAGCAGAATAAGGAGAAGGAGAAGGTGAAGTCTGGAGGGTGAATCAGAAGAAGCAGAAGAAGGAGAAGGAGAAGGTGAAGTCTGGAGGGTGAATCAGAAGAAGTAGAAGAAGGAGAAGGAGAAGGTGAAGTCTGGAGCGTGAAGCAGAAGAAGTAGAAGAAGGAGAAGGAGAAGGTGAAGTCTGGAGGGCGAAGCAGAAGAAGCAGAAGAAGGAGAAGGAGAAGGTGAAGTCTGGAGGGTGAAGCAGAAGAAGCAGAAGAAGGAGAAGGAGAAGGTGAAGTCTGGAGGGTGAATCAGAAGAAGTAGAAGAAGGAGAAGGAGAAGGTGAAGTAAGGAGGGTGAAGCAGAAGAAGCAGAAGAAGGAGAAGGCGAAGGTGAAGTCTGGAGGGTGAAGCAGAAGAAGCAGAAGAAGGAGAAGGAGGAGGTGAAGTCTGGAGGGTGAATCAGAAGAAGCAGAAGAAGGAGAAGGAGAAGGCGAAGTCTGGAGGGTGAATCAGAAGAAGTTGAAGAAGGAGAAGGAGAAGGTGAAGACTGGAGGTTGAATCAGAAGAAGTAGAAGAAGGAGAAGGAGAAGGTGAAGTCTGGAGGGTGAATCAGAAGAAGTAGAAGAAGGAGAAGGAGAAGGCGAAGTCTGGAGGGTGAATCAGAAGAAGCAGAAGAAGGAGAAGGAGAAGGTGAAGTCTGGAGGGTGAATCAGAAGAAGCAGAAGAAGGAGAAGGAGAAGATGAAGTCTGGAGGGTGAAACAGAAGAATTAGAAGAAGGAGAAGGAGAAGTTGAGGTCTGGAGGGTGAATCAGAAGAAGCAGAAGAAGGAGAAGGAGAAGGTGAAGTCTGAGGGTGAACCAGAAGAAGCAGAAGAAGGAGAAGGAGAAGGTGAAGTCTGGAGGGTGTATCAGAAGAAGCAGAAGAAGGAGAAGGAGAAGGTGAAGTCTGGAGGGTGAATCAGAAGAAGCAGAAGAAGGAGAAGGAGAAGGTGAAGTCTGGAGGGTGAAGCAGAAGAAGCAGAAGAAGGAGAAGGAGAAGGTGAAGTCAGGAGGGTGAATCAGAAGAAGTAGAAGAAGGAAAAGGAGAAGGTGAAGTCTGGAGGGTGAATCAGAAGAAGTAGAAGAAGGAGAAGGAGAAGGTGAAGTCTGGAGGGTGAATCAGAAGAAGTGGAAGAAGGAGAAGGAGAAGGTGAAGTCTGGAGGGTGAATCAGAAGAAGCAGAAGAAGGAGAAGGAGAAGGTGAAGTCTGGAGGGAGAAGCAGAAGAAGTAGAAGAAGGAGAAGGAGAAGGTGAAGTCTGGATTGTGAATCAGAAGAAGTAGAAGAAGGAGAAGGAGGAGGTGAAGTCTGGAGAGTGAATCAGAAGAAGTAGAAGAAGGAGAAGGAGAAGGTCAAGTCTGGAGGGTGAATCAAAAGGAGCAGAAGAAGGAGAAGGAGAAGGTGAAGTCTGGAGGGTGAATCAGAAGAAGTAGAAGAAGGAGAAGGAGAAGGTGTAGTCTGGAGGATGAATCAGAAGAAGTAGAAGAAGGAGAAGGAGAAGGTGAAGTCTGGAGGGTGAATCAGAAGAAGCAGAATAAGGAGAAGGAGAAGGTGAAGTCTGGAGGGTGAATCAGAAGAAGCAGAAGAAGGAGAAGGAGAAGGTGAAGTCTGGAGGGTGAATCAGAAGAAGTAGAAGAAGGAGAAGGAGAAGGTGAAGTCTGGAGCGTGAAGCAGAAGAAGTAGAAGAAGGAGAAGGAGAAGGTGAAGTCTGGAGGGCGAAGCAGAAGAAGCAGAAGAAGGAGAAGGAGAAGGTGAAGTCTGGAGGGTGAAGCAGAAGAAGCAGAAGAAGGAGAAGGAGAAGGTGAAGTCTGGAGGGTGAATCAGAAGAAGTAGAAGAAGGAGAAGGAGAAGGTGAAGTAAGGAGGGTGAAGCAGAAGAAGCAGAAGAAGGAGAAGGAGAAGGTGAAGTCTGGAGGGAGAAGCAGAAGAAGTAGAAGAAGGAGAAGGAGAAGGTGAAGTCTGGATTGTGAATCAGAAGAAGTAGAAGAAGGAGAAGGAGGAGGTGAAGTCTGGAGAGTGAATCAGAAGAAGTAGAAGAAGGAGAAGGAGAAGGTCAAGTCTGGAGGGTGAATCAAAAGGAGCAGAAGAAGGAGAAGGAGAAGGTGAAGTCTGGATTGTGAATCAGAAGAAGTAGAAGAAGGAGAAGGAGGAGGTGAAGTCTGGAGAGTGAATCAGAAGAAGTAGAAGAAGGAGAAGGAGAAGGTCAAGTCTGGAGGGTGAATCAAAAGGAGCAGAAGAAGGAGAAGGAGAAGGTGAAGTCTGGAGGGTGAATCAGAAGAAGTAGAAGAAGGAGAAGGAGAAGGTGTAGTCTGGAGGATGAATCAGAAGAAGTAGAAGAAGGAGAAGGAGAAGGTGAAGTCTGGAGGGTGAATCAGAAGAAGCAGAATAAGGAGAAGGAGAAGGTGAAGTCTGGAGGGTGAATCAGAAGAAGCAGAAGAAGGAGAAGGAGAAGGTGAAGTCTGGAGGGTGAATCAGAAGAAGTAGAAGAAGGAGAAGGAGAAGGTGAAGTCTGGAGCGTGAAGCAGAAGAAGTAGAAGAAGGAGAAGGAGAAGGTGAAGTCTGGAGGGCGAAGCAGAAGAAGCAGAAGAAGGAGAAGGAGAAGGTGAAGTCTGGAGGGTGAAGCAGAAGAAGCAGAAGAAGGAGAAGGAGAAGGTGAAGTCTGGAGGGTGAATCAGAAGAAGTAGAAGAAGGAGAAGGAGAAGGTGAAGTAAGGAGGGTGAAGCAGAAGAAGCAGAAGAAGGAGAAGGCGAAGGTGAAGTCTGGAGGGTGAAGCAGAAGAAGCAGAAGAAGGAGAAGGAGGAGGTGAAGTCTGGAGGGTGAATCAGAAGAAGCAGAAGAAGGAGAAGGAGAAGGTGAAGTCTGGAGGGTGAATCAGAAGAAGTTGAAGAAGGAGAAGGAGAAGGTGAAGTCTGGAGGGTGAATCAGAAGAAGCAGAATAAGGAGAAGGAGAAGGTGAAGTCTGAAGGGAGAATCAGAAGAAGCAGAAGAAGGAGAAGGAGAAGGTGAAGCCTGGAGGGTGAATCAGAAGAAGTAGAAGAAGGAGAAGGAGAAGGTGAAGTCTGGAGGGTGAAGCGGAAGAAGTAGAAGAAGGAGAAGGAGAAGGCGAAGTCTGGAGGGTGAATCAGAAGAAGCAGAAGAAGGAGAAGGAGAAGGTGAAGTCTGGAGGGTGAATCAGAAGAAGTAGAAGAAGGAGAAGGAGAAGGCGAAGTCTGGAGGGTGAATCAGAAGAAGTTGAAGAAGGAGAAGGAGAAGGTGAAGACTGGAAGTTGAATCAGAAGAAGTAGAAGAAGGAGAAGGAGAAGGTGAAGTCTGGAGGGTGAATCAGAAGAATTAGAAGAAGGAGAAGGAGAAGGCGAAGTCTGGAGGGTGAATCAGAAGAAGCAGAAGAAGGAGAAGGAGAAGGTGAAGTCTGGAGGGTGAATCAGAAGAAGCAGAAGAAGGAGAAGGAGAAGATGAAGTCTGGAGGGTGAATCAGAAGAATTAGAAGAAGGAGAAGGAGAAGTTGAGGTCTGGAGGGTGAATCAGAAGAAGCAGAAGAAGGAGAAGGAGAAGGTGAAGTCTGAAGGGTGAACCAGAAGAAGCAGAAGAAGGAGAAGGAGAAGGTGAAGTCTGGAGGGTGTATCAGAAGAAGCAGAAGAAGGAGAAGGTGAAGTCTGGAGGGTGAATCAGAAGAAGCAGAAGAAGGAGAAGGAGAAGGTGAAGTCTGGAGGGTGAATCAGAAGAAGTAGAAGAAGGAGAAGGAGAAGGTGAAGTCTGGAGGGTGAATCAGAAGAAGTAGAACAAGAAGAAGGAGAAGTTGAAGTCTGGAGGGTGAATCAGAAGAAGCAGAAGAAGGAGAAGGAGAAGGTGAAGTCTGGAGGGTGAATCAGAAGAAGCAGAAGAAGGAGAAGGAGAAGATGAAGTCTGGAGGGTGAATCAGAAGAAATAGAAGAAGGAGAAGGAGAAGGTGAAGTCTGGAGGGTGAATCAGAAGAAGCAGAATAAGAAGAAGGAGAAGGTGAAGTCTGGAGGGTGAATCAGAAGAAGCAGAAGAAGGAGAAGGAGAAGGTGAAGTCTGGAGAGTGAATCAGAAGAAGTAGAAGAAGGAGAAGGAGAAGGTGAAGTATGGAGGGTGAAGCAGAAGAAGTAGAAGAAGGAGAAGGAGAAGGTGAAGTCATGAGGGTGAATCAGAAGAAGCAGAAGAAGGAGAAGGAGAAGGTGAATTCTGGAGGGTGAATCAGAAGAAGCAGAAGAAGGAGAAGGAGAAGGTGAAGTCAGGAGGGTGAATCAGAAGAAGCAGAAGAAGGAGAAGGAGAAGGTGAAGTTAGGAGGGTGAATCAGAAGAAGCAGAAGAAGGAGAAGGAGAAGGTGAAGTCAGGGGGGTGAAGGAGAAGAAGTAGAAGAAGGAGAAGGAGAAGGTGAAGTCAGGAGGGTGAAGCAGTAGAAGCAGAAGAAGGAGAAGGAGAAGGTGAATTCAGGAGGGTGAAGCAGAAGAAGCAGAAGAAGGAGATGGAGACGGTGAAGCCTGGAGGGCGCAGCAGAAGAAGCAGAAGGAGGCGAAGGAGAAGGTGAAGTCCTAAGGGTGAAGCAGAAGAAGCAGAAGAAGGAGAAGGAGAAGGTGAAGTCTGGAGGGTGAATCAGAAGAAGTAGAAGAAGGAGAAGGAGAAGGTGAAGTCAGGAGGGTGAAGCAGAAGAAGCAGAAGAAGGAGAAGGAGAAGGTGAAATCTGGAGGGTGAAGCAGAAGAAGCAGAAGAAGGAGAAGGAGAAGGTGAAGTCTGGAGGGCGAAGCAGAAGAAGCAGAAGAAGGAGAAGGAGAAGGTGAAGTCTGGAGGGTGAAGCAGAAGAAGCAGAAGAAGGAGAAGGAGAAGGTGAAGTCTGGAGGGTGAATCACAAGAAGTAGAAGAAGGAGAAGGAGAAGGTGAAGTAAGGAGGGTGAAGCAGAAGAAGCAGAAGAAGGAGAAGGAGAAGGTGAAGTCTGGAGGGTGAAGCAGAAGAAGCAGAAGAAGGAGAAGGAGAAGGTGAAGTCTGGAGGGTGAAGCAGAAGAAGCAGAAGAAGGAGAAGGAGAAGGTGAAGTCAGGAGGGTGAATCAGAAGAAGTAGAAGAAGGAGAAGGAGAAGGTGAAGTCTGGAGGGTGAATCAGAAGAAGTAGAAGAAGGAGAAGGAGAAGGTGAAGTCTGGAGGGTGAATCAGAAGAAGTGGAAGAAGGAGAAGGAGAAGGTGAAGTCTGGAGGGTGAATCAGAAGAAGCAGAAGAAGGAGAAGGAGAAGGTGAAGTCTGGAGGGAGAAGCAGAAGAAGTAGAAGAAGGAGAAGGAGAAGATGAAGTCTGGATTGTGAATCAGAAGAAGTAGAAGAAGGAGAAGGAGGAGGTGAAGTCTGGAGGGTGAATCAGAAGAAGTAGAAGAAGGAGAAGGAGAAGGTCAAGTCTGGAGGGTGAATCAAAAGGAGCAGAAGAAGGAGAAGGAGAAGGTGAAGTCTGGAGGGTGAATCAGAAGAAGTAGAAGAAGGAGAAGGAGAAGGTGTAGTCTGGAGGATGAATCAGAGGAAGGAGAAGAAGCAGAAGGAGAAGGTGAAGTCTGGAGGGTGAATCAGAAGAAGCAGAATAAGGAGAAGGAGAAGGTGAAGTCTGGAGGGTGAATCAGAAGAAGTAGAAGAAGGAGAAGGAGAAGGTGAAGTAAGGAGGGTGAAGCAGAAGAAGCAGAAGAAGGAGAAGGAGAAGGTGAAGTCTGGAGGGTGAATCAGAAGAAGTCGAAGAAGGAGAAGGAGAAGGTGAAGTAAGGAGGGTGAAGCAGAAGAAGCAGAAGAAGGAGAAGGAGAAGGTGAAGTCTGGAGGGTGAATCAGAAGAAGTAGAAGAAGGAGAAGGAGAAGGTGAAGTAAGGAGGGTGAAGCAGAAGAAGCAGAAGAAGGAGAAGGAGAAGGTGAAGTCTGGAGGGTGAAGCAGAAGAAGCAGAAGAAGGAGAAGGAGAAGGTGAAGTCTGGAGGGTGAATCAGAAGAAGTTGAAGAAGGAGAAGGAGAAGGTGAAGTCTGGAGGGTGAATCAGAAGAAGCAGAATAAGGAGAAGGAGAAGGTGAAGTCTGGAGGGTGAATCAGAAGCAGCAGAAGAAGGAGAAGGAGAAGTTGAAGTCTGGAGGGTGAATCAGAAGAAGTAGAAGAAGGAGAAGGAGAAGGTGAAGTCTGGAGGGTGAAGCGGAAGAAGTAGAAGAAGGAGAAGGAGAAGGCAAAGTCTGGAGGGTGAATCAGAAGAAGCAGAAGAAGGAGAAGGAGAAGGTGAAGTCTGGCGGGTGAATCAGAAGAAGTAGAAGAAGGAGAAGGAGAAGGCGAAGTCTGGAGGGTGAATCAGAAGAAGTTGAAGAAGGAGAAGGAGAAGGTGAAGACTGGAGGTTGAATCAGAAGAAGTAGAAGAAGGAGAAGGAGAAGGTGAAGTCTGGAGGGTGAATCAGAAGAAGTAGAAGAAGGAGAAGGAGAAGGCGAAGTCTGGAGGGTGAATCAGAAGAAGCAGAAGAAGGAGAAGGAGAAGGTGAAGTCTGGAGGGTGAATCAGAAGAAGCAGAAGAAGGAGAAGGAGAAGATGAAGTCTGGAGGGTGAAACAGAAGAATTAGAAGAAGGAGAAGGAGAAGTTGAGGTCTGGAGGGTGAATCAGAAGAAGCAGAAGAAGGAGAAGGAGAAGGTGAAGTCTGAAGGGTGAACCAGAAGAAGCAGAAGAAGGAGAAGGAGAAGGTGAAGTCTGGAGGGTGTATCAGAAGAAGCAGAAGAAGGAGAAGGAGAAGGTGAAGTCTGGAGGGTGAATCAGAAGAAGCAGAAGAAGGAGAAGGAGAAGGTGAAGTCTGGAGGGTGAAGCAGAAGAAGCAGAAGAAGGAGAAGGAGAAGGTGACGTCAGGAGGGTGAATCAGAAGAAGTAGAAGAAGGAAAAGGAGAAGGTGAAGTCTGGAGGGTGAATCAGAAGAAGTAGAAGAAGGAGAAGGAGAAGGTGAAGTCTGGAGGGTGAATCTGAAGAAGTGGAAGAAGGAGAAGGAGAAGGTGAAGTCTGGAGGGTGAATCAGAAGAAGCAGAAGAAGGAGAAGGAGAAGGTGAAGTCTGGAGGGAGAAGCAGAAGAAGTAGAAGAAGGAGAAGGAGAAGGTGAAGTCTGGATTGTGAATCAGAAGAAGTAGAAGAAGGAGAAGGAGGAGGTGAAGTCTGGAGGGTGAATCAGAAGAAGTAGAAGAAGGAGAAGGAGAAGGTCAAGTCTGGAGGGTGAATCAAAAGGAGCAGAAGAAGGAGAAGGAGAAGGTGAAGTCTGGAGGGTGAATCAGAAGAAGTAGAAGAAGGAGAAGGAGAAGGTGTAGTCTGGAGGATGAATCAGAAGAAGTAGAAGAAGGAGAAGGAGAAGGTGAAGTCTGGAGGGTGAATCAGAAGAAGCAGAATAAGGAGAAGGAGAAGGTGAAGTCTGGAGGGTGAATCAGAAGAAGCAGAAGAAGGAGAAGGAGAAGGTGAAGTCTGGAGGGTGAATCAGAAGAAGTAGAAGAAGGAGAAGGAGAAGGTGAAGTCTGGAGCGTGAAGCAGAAGAAGTAGAAGAAGGAGAAGGAGAAGGTGAAGTCTGGAGGGCGAAGCAGAAGAAGCAGAAGAAGGAGAAGGAGAAGGTGAAGTCTGGAGGGTGAAGCAGAAGAAGCAGAAGAAGGAGAAGGAGAAGGTGAAGTCTGGAGGGTGAATCAGAAGAAGTAGAAGAAGGAGAAGGAGAAGGTGAAGTAAGGAGGGTGAAGCAGAAGAAGGAGAAGGAGAAGGTGAAGTCTGGAGGGTGAAGCAGAAGAAGCAGAAGAAGGAGAAGGAGGAGGTGAAGTCTGGAGGGTGAATCAGAAGAAGCAGAAGAAGGAGAAGGAGAAGGTGAAGTCTGGAGGGTGAATCAGAAGAAGTTGAAGAAGGAGAAGGAGAAGGTGAAGTCTGGAGGGTGAATCAGAAGAAGCAGAATAAGGAGAAGGAGAAGGTGAAGTCTGAAGGGTGAATCAGAAGAAGCAGAAGAAGGAGAAGGAGAAGGTGAAGCCTGGAGGGTGAATCAGAAGAAGTAGAAGAAGGGGAAGGAGAAGGTGAAGTCTGGAGGGTGAAGCGGAAGAAGTAGAAGAAGGAGAAGGAGAAGGCGAAGTCTGGAGGGTGAATCAGAAGAAGCAGAAGAAGGAGAAGGAGAAGGTGAAGTCTGGAGGGTGAATCAGAAGAAGTAGAAGAAGGAGAAGGAGAAGGCGAAGTCTGGAGGGTGAATCAGAAGAAGTTGAAGAAGGAGAAGGAGAAGGTGAAGACTGGAAGTTGAATCAGAAGAAGTAGAAGAAGGAGAAGGAGAAGGTGAAGTCTGGAGGGTGAATCAGAAGAAGTAGAAGAAGGAGAAGGAGAAGGCGAAGTCTGGAGGGTGAATCAGAAGAAGCAGAAGAAGGAGAAGGAGAAGGTGAAGTTTGGAGGGTGAATCAGAAGAAGCAGAAGAAGGAGAAGGAGAAGATGAAGTCTGGAGGGTGAATCAGAAGAATTAGAAGAAGGAGAAGGAGAAGTTGAGGTCTGGAGGGTGAATCAGAAGAAGCAGAAGAAGGAGAAGGAGAAGGTGAAGTCTGAAGGGTGAACCAGAAGAAGCAGAAGAAGGAGAAGGAGAAGGTGAAGTCTGGAGGGTGTATCAGAAGAAGCAGAAGAAGGAGAAGGTGAAGTCTGGAGGGTGAATCAGAAGAAGCAGAAGAAGGAGAAGGAGAAGGTGAAGTCTGGATGGTGAATCAGAAGAAGTAGAAGAAGGAGAAGGAGAAGGTGAAGTCTGGAGGGTGAATCAGAAGAAGTAAAACAAGGAGAAGGAGAAGTTGAAGTCTGGAGGGTGAATCAGAAGAAGCAGAAGAAGGAGAAGGAGAAGGTGAAGTCTGGAGGGTGAATCAGAAGAAGCAGAAGAAGGAGAAGGAGAAGATGAAGTCTGGAGGGTGAATCAGAAGAAAAAGAAGAAGGAGAAGGAGAAGGTGAAGTCTGGAGGGTGAATCAGAAGAAGCAGAATAAGGAGAAGGAGAAGGTGAAGTCTGGAGGGTGAATCAGAAGAAGCAGAAGAAGGAGAAGGAGAAGGTGAAGTCTGGAGGGTGAATCAGAAGAAGTAGAAGAAGGAGAAGGAGAAGGTGAAGTATGGAGGGTGAAGCAGAAGAAGTAGAAGAAGGAGAAGGAGAAGGTGAAGTCATGAGGGTGAATCAGAAGAAGTAGAAGAAGGAGAAGGAGAAGGTGAAGTCAGGAGGGTGAATCAGAAGAAGCAGAAGAAGGAGAAGGAGAAGGTGAAGTCTGGAGTGTGAATCAGAAGAATCAGAAGAAGGAGAAGGAGAAGGTGAAGTCTGGAGGGTGAATCAGAAGAAGCAGAAGAAAGAGAAGGAGAAGGTGAAGTCTAGAGGGTGAAGCAGAAGAAGCAGAAGAAGGAGAAGTAGAAGGTGAAGACTGGAGGGTGAATCAGAAGAAGTAGAAGAATGAGAAGGAGAAGGTGAAGTCTGGAGGGTGAATCAGAAGAGGTAGAAGAAGGAGAAGGAGAAGGTGAAGTCTGGAGGGTGAATCAGAAGAAGTAGAAGAAGGAGAAGGAGATGGTGAAGTCTGGAGGTGAATCAGAAGAAGTAGAAGAAGGAGAAGGAGAAGGTGAAGTCAGGAGGGTGAATCAGAAGAAGCAGAAGAAGGAGAAGGAGAAGGTGAAGTTAGGAGGGTGAATCAGAAGAAGCAGAAGAAGGAGAAGGAGAAGGTGAAGTCAGGGGGGAGAAGCAGAAAAAATAGAAGAAGTAGAAGGAGAAGGCGAAGTCAGGAAGGTGAAGCAGAAGAAGCAGAAGAAGGAGAAGGAGAAGGTGAAGTCTGGCGGGCGCAGCAGAAGAAGCAGAAGAAGGAGAAGGAGAAGGTGAAGTCTGGAGGGTGAATCAGAAGAAGTAGAAGAAGGAGAAGGAGAAGGTGAAGTCAGGAGGGTGAAGCAGAAGAAGCAGAAGAAGGAGAAGGAGAAGGTGAAGTCTGGAGGGTGAAGCAGAAGAAGCAGAAGAAGGAGAAGGAGAAGGTGAAGTCTGGAGGGCGAAGCAGAAGAAGTAGAAGAAGGAGAAGGAGAAGGTGAAGTCTGGATGGTGAAGCAGAAGAAGCAGAAGAAGGAGAAGGAGAAGGTGTAGTCTGGAGGGTGAATCAGAAGAAGTAGAAGAAGGAGAAGGAGAAGGTGAAGTCAGGAGGGTGAAGCAGAAGAAGCAGAAGAAGGAGAAGGAGAAGGTGAAGTCTGGAGGGTGAAACAGAAGAAGCAGAAGAAGGAGAAGGAGTAGGTGAAGTCTGGAGGGTGAAGCAGAAGAAGCATAAGAAGGAGAAGGAGAAGGTGAAGTCAGGAGGGTGAATCAGAAGAAGTAGAAGAAGGAGAAGGAGAAGGTGAAGTCTGGAGGGTGAATCAGAAGAAGTAGAAGAAGGAGAAGGAGAAGGTGAAGTCTGGAGGTTGAATCAGAAGAAGTAGAAGAAGAAGAAGGAGAAGGGGAAGTCTGGAGGGTGAATCAGAAGAAGCAGAAGAAGGAGAAGGAGAAGGTGAAGTCTGGAGGGAGAAGCAGAAGAAGTAGAAGAAGAAGGAGAAGGTGAAATCTGGAGGGTGAATAAGAAGAAGTAGAAGAAGGAGAAGGAGAAGGTGAAGTCTGGAGGGTGAATCAGAAGAAGTAGAAGAAGGAGAAGGAGAAGGTGAAGTCTGGAGGGTGAATCAGAAGAAGCAGAAGAAGGAGAAGGAGAAGGTGGAGTCTGGAGGCTGAATCAGAAGAAGTAGAAGAAGGAGAAGGAGAAGGTGTAGTCTGGAGAGTGAATCAGAAGAAGTAGACGAAGGAGAAGGAGAAGGCGAAGTCTGGAGGGTGAATCAGAAAAAGCAGAAGAAGGAGAAGGAGAAGGCGAAGTCTGGAGGGTGAATCAGAAGAAGTAGAAGAAGGAGAAGGAGAAGGTGAAGTCTGGAGGGTGAATCAGAAGAAGCAGAAGAAGGAGAAGGAGAAGGTGAAGTCTGGAGGGTGAATCTGAAGAAGCAGAAGAAGGAGAAGGAGAAGGTGAAGTCTGGAGGGTGAATCAGAAGAAGCAGAAGAAGGAGAAGGAGAAGGTGAAGTCTGGAGGGTGAATCAGAAGAAGCAGAAGAAGTAGAAGGAGAAGGTGAAGTCTGGAGGGTGAATCAGAAGAAGTAGAAGAAGGAGAAGGAGAAGGTGAAGTCTGGAGGGTGAATCAGAAGAAGCAGAAGAAGGAGAAGGAGAAGGTGAAGTCAGGAGGGTGAATCAGAAGAAGCAGAAGCAGGAGAAGGAGAAGGTGAAGACTGGAGGGTGAATCAGAAGAAGTAGAAGAAGCAGAAGGAGAAGGTGAAGTCTGGAGGGTGAATCAGAAGAAGTAGAAGAAGGAGAAGGAGATGGTGAGGTCTGGAGGGTGAATCAGAAGAAGCAGAAGAAGGAGAAGGAGAAGGTGAAGTCTGGAGGGTGAATCAGAAGAAGCAGAAGAAGGAGAAGGAGAAGGTGAAGACTGGTGGGTGAATCAGAAGAAGTAGAAGAAGGAGAAGGAGAAGATGAAGTCTGGAGGGTGAATCAGAAGAAGTAGAAGAAGGAGAAGGAGAAGGTGAGGTCTGGAGGGTGAATCAGAAGAAGCAGAAGAAGGAGAAGGAGAAGGTGAAGTCTGGAGGGTGAATCAGAAGAAGCAGAAGAAGGAGAAGGAGAAGGTGAAGTCTGGAGGGTGAATCAGAAGAAGCAGGAGAAGGAGAAGGAGAAGGTGAAGTCAGGAGGGTGAATCAGAAGAAGCAGAAAAAGGAGAAGGAGAAGGTGAAGTTAGGATGGTGAATCAGAAGAAGCAGAAGAAGGAGAAGGAGAAGATGAAGTCTGGAGGGTGAATCAGAAGAAGCAGGAGAAGGAGAAGGAGAAGGTGAAGTCTGGAGGGTGAATCAGAAGAAGCAGAAGAAGGAGAAGGAGAAGATGAAGTCTGGAGGGTGAATCAGAAGAAAAAGAAGAAGGAGAAGGAGAAGGTGAAGTCTGGAGGGTGAATCAGAAGAAGCAGAATAAGGAGAAGGAGAAGGTGAAGTCTGGAGGGTGAATCAGAAGAAGCAGAAGAAGGAGAAGGAGAAGGTGAAGTCTGGAGGGTGAATCAGAAGAAGTAGAAGAAGGAGAAGGAGAAGGTGAAGTATGGAGGGTGAAGCAGAAGAAGTAGAAGAAGGAGAAGGAGAAGGTGAAGTCATGAGGGTGAATCAGAAGAAGTAGAAGAAGGAGAAGGAGAAGGTGAAGTCAGGAGGGTGAATCAGAAGAAGCAGAAGAAGGAGAAGGAGAAGGTGAAGTCTGGAGTGTGAATCAGAAGAATCAGAAGAAGGAGAAGGAGAAGGTGAAGTCTGGAGGGTGAATCAGAAGAAGCAGAAGAAAGAGAAGGAGAAGGTGAAGTCTAGAGGGTGAAGCAGAAGAAGCAGAAGAAGGAGAAGTAGAAGGTGAAGACTGGAGGGTGAATCAGAAGAAGTAGAAGAATGAGAAGGAGAAGGTGAAGTCTGGAGGGTGAATCAGAAGAGGTAGAAGAAGGAGAAGGAGAAGGTGAAGTCTGGAGGGTGAATCAGAAGAAGTAGAAGAAGGAGAAGGAGATGGTGAAGTCTGGAGGTGAATCCGAAGAAGTAGAAGAAGGAGAAGGAGAAGGTGAAGTCAGGAGGGTGAATCAGAAGAAGCAGAAGAAGGAGAAGGAGAAGGTGAAGTTAGGAGGGTGAATCAGAAGAAGCAGAAGAAGGAGAAGGTGAAGTCAGGGGGGAGAAGCAGAAAAAATAGAAGAAGTAGAAGGAGAAGGCGAAGTCAGGAAGGTGAAGCAGAAGAAGCAGAAGAAGGAGAAGGAGAAGGTGAAGTCTGGCGGGCGCAGCAGAAGAAGCAGAAGAAGGAGAAGGTGAAGGTGAAGTCTGGAGGGTGAAGCAGAAGAAGCAGAAGAAGGAGAAGGAGAAGGTGAAGTCTGGAGGGTGAATCAGAAGAAGTAGAAGAAGGAGAAGGAGAAGGTGAAGTCAGGAGGGTGAAGCAGAAGAAGCAGAAGAAGGAGAAGGAGAAGGTGAAGTCTGGAGGGTGAAGCAGAAGAAGCAGAAGAAGGAGAAGGAGAAGGTGAAGTCTGGAGGGCGAAGCAGAAGAAGTAGAAGAAGGAGAAGGAGAAGGTGAAGTCTGGATGGTGAAGCAGAAGAAGCAGAAGAAGGAGAAGGAGAAGGTGAAGTCTGGAGGGTGAATCAGAAGAAGTAGAAGAAGGAGAAGGAGAAGGTGAAGTCAGGAGGGTGAAGCAGAAGAAGCAGAAGAAGGAGAAGGAGAAGGTGAAGTCTGGAGGGTGAAACAGAAGAAGCAGAAGAAGGAGAAGGAGTAGGTGAAGTCTGGAGGGTGAAGCAGAAGAAGCATAAGAAGGAGAAGGAGAAGGTGAAGTCAGGAGGGTGAATCAGAAGAAGTAGAAGAAGGAGAAGGAAAAGGTGAAGTCTGGAGGGTGAATCAGAAGAAGTAGAAGAAGGAGAAGGAGAAGGTGAAGTCTGGAGGTTGAATCAGAAGAAGTAGAAGAAGAAGAAGGAGAAGGGGAAGTCTGGAGGGTGAATCAGAAGAAGCAGAAGAAGGAGAAGGAGAAGGTGAAGTCTGGAGGGAGAAGCAGAAGAAGTAGAAGAAGAAGGAGAAGGTGAAATCTGGAGGGTGAATAAGAAGAAGTAGAAGAAGGAGAAGGAGAAGGTGAAGTCTGGAGGGTGAATCAGAAGAAGTAGAAGAAGGAGAAGGAGAAGGTGAAGTCTGGAGGGTGAATCAGAAGAAGCAGAAGAAGGAGAAGGAGAAGGTGGAGTCTGGAGGCTGAATCAGAAGAAGTAGAAGAAGGAGAAGGAGAAGGTGTAGTCTGGAGAGTGAATCAGAAGAAGTAGACGAAGGAGAAGGAGAAGGTGAAGTCTGGAGGGTGAATCAGAAGAAGTAGAAGAAGGAGAAGGAGAAGGTGAAGTCTGGAGGGTGAATCAGAGGAAGTAGAAGAAGGAGAAGGAGAAGGTGAAGACTGGAGGGTGAAACAGAAGAAGTAGAAGAAGCAGAAGGAGAAGGTGAAGTCTGGAGGGTGAATCAGAAGAAGTAGAAGAAGGAGAAGGAGATGGTGAGGTCTGGAGGGTGAATCAGAAGAAGCAGAAGAAGGAGAAGGAGAAGGTGAAGTCTGGAGGGTGAATCAGAAGAAGCAGAAGAAGGAGAAGGAGAAGGTGAAGACTGGTGGGTGAATCAGAAGAAGTAGAAGAAGGAGAAGGAGAAGATGAAGTCTGGAGGGTGAATCAGAAGAAGTAGAAGAAGGAGAAGGAGAAGGTGAGGTCTGGAGGGTGAATCAGAAGAAGCAGAAGAAGGAGAAGGAGAAGGTGAAGTCTGGAGGGTGAATCAGAAGAAGCAGAAGAAGGAGAAGGAGAAGGTGAAGTCTGGAGGGTGAATCAGAAGAAGCAGGAGAAGGAGAAGGAGAAGGTGAAGTCAGGAGGGTGAATCAGAAGAAGCAGAAAAAGGAGAAGGAGAAGGTGAAGTTAGGATGGTGAATCAGAAGAAGCAGAAGAAGGAGAAGGAGAAGGTGAAGTCAGGGGGGTGAAGCAGAAGAAGTAGAAGAAGGAGAAGGAGAAGTTGAAGTCAGGAGGGTGAAGCAGAAGAAGCAGAAGAAGGAGAAGGAGAAGGTGAAGTCTGGCGGGCGCAGCAGAAGAAGCAGAAGAAGGAGAAGTAGAAGGTGAAGTCTGGAGGGTGAAGCAGAAGAAGCAGAAGAAGTAGAAGGAGAAGGTGAAGTCTGGAGGGTGAATCAGAAGAAGTAGAAGAAGGAGAAGGAGAAGGTGAAGTCATGAGGGAGAAGCAGAAGAAGCAGAAGAAGGAGACGGAGAAGGTGATGTCTGGAGGGTGAAGCAGAAGAAGCAGAAGAAGGAGAAGGAGAAGGTGAAGTCTGGAGGGCGAAGCAGAAGAAGCAGAAGAAGGAGAAAGAGAAGGTGACGTCTGGAGGGTGAAGAAGAAGAAGCAGAAGAAGGAGAAGGAGAAGGTGAAGTCTGGAGGGTGAATCAGAAGAAGTAGAAGAAGGAGAAGGAGAAGGTGAAGTCTGGAGGGTGAATCAGAAGAAGTAGAAGAAGGAGAAGGAGAAGGTGAAGTTAGGAGGGTGAAGCAGAAGAAGCAGAAGAAGGAGAAGGACAAGGTGAAGTCTGGAGGGTGAAGTAGAAGAAGCAGAAGAAGGAGAAGGAGAAGGTGAAGTCTGGAGGGTGAAGCAGAAGAAGCAGAAGAAGGAGAAGGAGAAGGTGAAGTCAGGAGGGTGAATCAGAAGAAGTAGAAGAAGGAGAAGGAGAAGGTGAAGTCTGGAGGGTGAATCAGAAGAAGTAGAAGAAGGAGAAGGAGAAGGTGAAGTCTGGAGGGTGAATCAGAAGAAGTAGAAGAAGGAGAAGGAGAAGGTGAAGTCTGGAGGGTGAATCAGAAGAAGCAGAAAAAGGAGAAGGAGAAGGTGAAGTCTGGAGGGAGAAGCAGAAGAAGTAGAAGAAGGAGAAGGAGAAGGTGAAGTCTGGAGGGTGAATCAGAAGAAGTAGAAGAAGGAGAAGGAGAAGGTGTAGTCTGGAGGGTGAATCAGAAGAAGTAGACGAAGGAGAAGGAGAAGGTGAAGTCTGGAGGGTGAATCAGAAGAAGCAGAAGCAGGAGAAGGAGAAGGTGAAGTCTGGAGGGTGAATCAGAAGAAGTAGAAGAAGGAGAAGGAGAAGGTGAAGTCTGGAGGGTGAATCAGAAGAAGCAGAAGAAGGAGAAGGAGAAGGTGAAGTCTGGAGGGTGAATCAGAAGAAGCAGAAGAAGGAGAAGGAGAAGGTGAAGTCTGGAGGGTGAATCAGAAGAAGCAGAAGAAGGAGAAGGTGAAGGTGAAGTCTGGAGGGTGAATCAGAAGAAGCAGAAGAAGTAGAAGGAGAAGGTGAAGTCTGGAGGGTGAATCAGAAGAAGGAGAAGAAGGAGAAGGAGAAGGTGAAGTCTGGAGGGTGAATCAGAAGAAGCAGAAGAAGGAGAAGGAGAAGGTGAAGTCAGGAGGGTGAATCAGAAGAAGCAGAAGAAGGAGAAGGAGAAGGTGAAGTCTGGAGGGTGAATCAGAAGAAGCAGAAGAAGGCGAAGGAGAAGGTGAAGACTGGAGGGTGAATCAGAATAAGTAGAAGAAGGAGAAGGAGATGGTGAAGTCTGGAGGTTGAATCAGAAGAAGTAGAAGAAGCAGAAGGAGAAGGCGAAGTCTGGAGGGTGAATCAGAAGAAGCAGAAGAAGGAGAAGGAGAAGGTTAAGTCTGGAGGGTGAAGCAGAAGAAGCAGAAGAAGCAGAAGGAGAAGGTGAAGTCTGGAGGGTGAATCATAAGAAGTAGAAGAAGGAGAAGGAGAAGGTTAAGTCTGGAGGGTGAATCAGAAGAAGCAGAAGAAGGAGAAGGAGAAGGTGAAGTCTGGAGTGTGAATCAGAAGAAGTAGAAGAAGGAGAAGGAGAAGGTGAAGTCATGAGGGAGAAGCAGAAGAAGCAGAAGAAGGAGACGGAGAAGGTGATGTCTGGAGAGTGAAGCAGAAGAAGCAGAAGAAGGAGAAGGAGAAGGTGAAGTCTGGAGGGCGAAGCAGAAGAAGCAGAAGAAGGAGAAAGAGAAGGTGACGTCTGGAGGGTGAAGAAGAAGAAGCAGAAGAAGGAGAAGGAGAAGGTGAAGTCTGGAGGGAGAATCAGAAGAGGTAGAAGAAGGAGAAGGAGAAGGTGAAGTCTGGAGGGTGAATCAGAAGAAGTAGAAGAAGGAGAAGGAGAAGGTGAAGTCAGGAGGGTGAAGCAGAAGAAGCAGAAGAAGGAGAAGGACAAGGTGAAGTCTGGAGTGTGAAGCAGAAGAAGCAGAAGAAGGAGAAGGAGAAGGTGAAGTCTGGAGGGTGAAGCAGAAGAAGCAGAAGAAGGAGAAGGAGAAGGTGAAGTCAGGAGGGTGAATCAGAAGAAGTAGAAGAAGGAGAAGGAGAAGGTGAAGTCTGGAGGGTGAATCAGAAGAAGTAGAAGAAGGAGAAGGAGAAGGTGAAGTCTGGAGGGTGAATCAGAAGAAGTAGAAGAAGGAGAAGGAGAAGGTGAAGTCTGGAGGGTGTATCAGAAGAAGCAGAAGAAGGAGAAGGAGAAGGTGAAGTCTGGAGGGAGAAGCAGAAGAAGTAGAAGAAGGAGAAGGAGAAGGTGAAGTCTGGAGGGTGAATCAGAAGAAGTAGAAGAAGGAGAAGGAGAAGGTGACGTCTGGAGGGTGAATCAGAAGAAGTAGAAGAAGGAGAAGGAGAAGGTTTAGTCTGGAGGGTGAATCAGAAGAAGCAGAAGAAGGAGAAGGAGAAGGTGAAGTCAGGAGGGTGAATCAGAAGAAGTAGAAGAAGGAGAAGGAGAAGGTGAAGTCTGGAGGGTGAATCAGAAGAAGTAGAAGAAGGAGAAGGAGAAGGTGAAGTCTGGAGGGTGAATCAGAAGAAGTAGAAGAAGGAGAAGGAGAAGGTGAAGTCTGGAGGGTGAATCAGAAGAAGCAGAAGAAGGAGAAGGAGAAGGTGAAGTCTGGAGGGTGAATCAGAAGAAGCAGAAGAAGGAGAAGGAGAAGGTGATGTCTGGAGGGTGAATCAGAAGAAGCAGAAGAAGGAGAAGGAGAAGGTGAAGTTAGGAGGGTGAATCAGAAGAAGCAGAAGAAGGAGAAGGAGAAGGTGAAGTCAGGGGGGTGAAGCAGAAGAAGTAGAAGAAGGAGAAGGAGAAGGTGAAGTCAGGAGGGTGAAGCAGAAGAAGCAGAAGAAGGAGAAGGAGAAGGTGAAGTCTGGCGGGCGCAGCAGAAGAAGCAGAAGAAGGAGAAGGAGAAGGTGAAGTCTGGAGGGTGAAGCAGAAGAAGCAGAAGAAGTAGAAGGAGAAGGTGAAGTCTGGAGGGTGAATCAGAAGAAGTAGAAGAAGGAGAAGGAGAAGGTGAAGTCATGAGGGAGAAGCAGAAGAAGCAGAAGAAGGAGACGGAGAAGGTGATGTCTGGAGGGTGAAGCAGAAGAAGCAGAAGAAGGAGAAGGAGAAGGTGAAGTCTGGAGGGTGAATCAGAAGAAGTAGAAGAAGGAGAAGGAGAAGTTGAAGTCAGGAGGGTGAAGCAGAAGAAGCAGAAGAAGGAGAAGGAGAAGGCGAAGTCTGGAGGGTGAATCAGAAGAAGCAGAAGAAGGAGAAGGAGAAGGTGAAGTCTGGAGGGTGAATCAGAAGAAGTAGAAGAAGGAGAAGGAGAAGGTGAAGTCATGAGGGAGAAGCAGAAGAAGCAGAAGAAGGAGACGGAGAAGGTGATGTCTGGAGGGTGAATCAGAAGAAGCAGAAGAAGGAGAAGGAGAAGGTGAAGTCTGGAGGGCGAAGCAGAAGAAGCAGAAGAAGGAGAAAGAGAAGGTGACGTCTGGAGGGTGAAGAAGAAGAAGCAGAAGAAGGAGTAGGAGAAGGTGAAGTCTGGAGGGTGAATCAGAAGAGGTAGAAGAAGGAGAAGGAGAAGGTGAAGTCTGGAGGGTGAATCAGAAGAAGTAGAAAAAGGAGAAGGAGAAGGTGAAGTCAGGAGGGTGAAGCAGAAGAAGCAGAAGAAGGAGAAGGACAAGGTGAAGTCTGGAGGGTGAAGCAGAAGAAGCAGAAGAAGGAGAAGGAGAAGGTGAAGTCTGGAGGGTGAAGCAGAAGAAGCAGAAGAAGGAGAAGGAGAAGGTGAAGTCAGGAGGGTGAATCAGAAGAAGTAGAAGAAGGAGAAGGAGAAGGTGAAGTCTGGAGGGTGAATCAGAAGAAGTAGAAGAAGGAGAAGGAGAAGGTGAAGTCTGGAGGGTGAATCAGAAGAAGTAGAAGAAGGAGAAGGAGAAGGTGAAGTCTGGAGGGTGAATCAGAAGAAGCAGAAGAAGGAGAAGGAGAAGGTGAAGTCTGGAGGGAGAAGCAGAAGAAGTAGAAGAAGGAGAAGGAGAAGGTGAAGTCTGGAGGGTGAATCAGAAGAAGTAGAAGAAGGAGAAGGAGAAGGTGACGTCTGGAGGGTGAATCAGAAGAAGTAGAAGAAGGAGAAGGAGAAGGTTTAGTCTGGAGGGTGAATCAGAAGAAGTAGACGAAGGAGAAGGAGAAGTTGAAGTCTGGAGGGTGAATCAGAAGAAGCAGAAGCAGGAGAAGGAGAAGGTGAAGTCTGGAGGGTGAATCAGAAGAAGTAGAAGAAGGAGAAGGAGAAGGTGAAGTCTGGAGGGTGAATCAGAAGAAGCAGAAGAAGGAGAAGGAGAAGGTGAAGTCTGGAGGGTGAATCAGAAGAAGCAGAAGAAGGAGAAGGAGAAGGTGAAGTCTGGAGGGTGAATCAGAAGAAGCAGAAGAAGGAGAAGGAGAAGGTGAAGTCTGGAGGGTGAATCAGAAGAAGCAGAAGAAGTAGAAGGAGAAGGTGAAGTCTGGAGGGTGAATCAGAAGAAGGAGAAGAAGGAGAAGGAGAAGGTGAAGTCTGGAGGGTGAATCAGAAGAAGCAGAAGAAGGAGAAGGAGAAGGTGAAGTCAGGAGGGTGAATCAGAAGAAGCAGAAGAAGGAGAAGGAGAAGGTGAAGTCTGGAGGGTGAATCAGAAGAAGCAGAAGAAGGCGAAGGAGAAGGTGAAGACTGGAGGGTGAATCAGAATAAGTAGAAGAAGGAGAAGGAGATGGTGAAGTCTGGAGGGTGAATCAGAAGAAGTAGAAGAAGCAGAAGGAGAAGGCGAAGTCTGGAGGGTGAATCAGAAGAAGCAGAAGAAGGAGAAGGAGAAGGTTAAGTCTGGAGGGTGAATCAGAAGAAGCAGAAGAAGGAGAAGGAGAAGGTGAAGTCTGGAGGGTGAATCATAAGAAGTAGAAGAAGGAGAAGGAGAAGGTGATGTCTGGAGGGTGAATCAGAAGAAGCAGAAGAAGGAGAAGGAGAAGGTGAAGTCTGAAGGGTGAATCAGAAGAAGCAGAAGATGGAGAAGGAGAAGGTGAAGTCTGGAGGGTGAATCAGAAGAAGCAGAAGAAGGAGAAGGAGAAGGTGAAGTCTGGAGGGTGAATCAGAAGATGCCGAAGAAGGAGAAGGTGAAGTCTGGAGGGTGAATCAGAAGAAGTTGAAGAAGGAGAAGGAGAAGGTGAAGTCTGGAGGGTGCATCAGAAGAAGTAGAAGAAGGAGAAGGAGAAGGACAAGTCTGGAGGGTGAATCAGAAGAAGCAGAAGAAGGAGAAGGAGAAGGTGAAGTCTGGAGGGTGAATCAGAAGAAGCAGAAGAAGGAGAATGAGAAGATGAAGTCTGGGGGGTGTATCAGAAGAAGTAGAAGAAGCAGAAGGAGAAGGTGAAGTCTGGAGGGTGAATCAGAAGAAGCAAAAGAAGGAGAAGGAGAAGGTGAAGTCTGGAGGGTGAATCAGAAGAAGCAGAAGAAGGAGAAGGAGAAGTTGAAGTCTGGAGGGTGAATCAGAAGAAGCAGAATAAGGAGAAGGAGAAGGTGAAGTCTGGAGGGTGAATCAGGAGAAGCAGAAGAAGGAGAAGGAGAAGGTGAAGTCTGGAGGGCGAATCAGAAGAAGTAGAAGAATGAGAAGGAGAAGGTGAAGTCTGGAGGGTGAAGCAGAAGAAGTAGAAGAAGGAGAAGGAGAAGGTGAAGTCAGGAGGGTGAATCAGAAGAAGTAGAAGAAGGAGAAGGAGAAGGTGAAGTCTGGAGGGTGAATCAGAAGAAGTAGAAGAAGGAGAAGGAGAAGGTGAGGTCTGGAGGGTGAATCAGAAGAAGCAGAAGAATGAGAAGGAGAAGATGAAGTCTGGAGGGTGAATCAGAAGAAGCAGAAGAAGGAGAAGGAGGAGAAGGTGAAGGTGAAGTCTGGAGGGTGAAGCAGAAGAAGCAGAAGAAGGAGAAGGAGAAGGTGAAGTCTGGAGGGTGATTCAGAAGAAGTACAAGAAGGAGAAGGAGAAGGTGAAGTCAGGAGGGTGAACCAGAAGAAGTAGAAGAAGGAGAAGGAGAAGGTGAGGTCTGGAGGGTGAATCAGAAGAAGTAGAAGAAGGAGAAGGAGAAGGTGAAGTCTGGAGGGTGAATCAGAAGAAGTAGAAGAAGGAGAATGAGAAGGTGAAGTCTGGAGGGTGAATCAGAAGAAGCAGAAGAAGGAGAAGGAGAAGGTGAAGTCTGGAGGGTGAAGCAGAAGAAGTAGAAGAAGGAGAAGGAGAAGGTGAAGTCTGGAGGGTGAATCAGAAGAAGTAGAAGAAGGAGAAGGAGAAGGTAAAGTCTGGAGGGTGAATCAGAAGAAGTAGAAGAAGGAAAAGGAGAAGGTGGAGTCTGGAGGGTGAATCAGAAGAAGCAGAAGAAGGAGAAGGAGAAGGTGAAGTCTGGAGGGTGAATCAGAAGAAGTAGAAGAAGGAGAAGGAGAAGGTGTAGTTTGGAGGGTGAATCAGGAGAAGTAGACGAAGGAGAAGGAGAAGGTGAAGTCTGGAGGGTGAATCAGAAGAAGCAGAAGAAGGAGAAGGAGAAGGTGAAGTCTGGAGGGTGAATCAGAAGAAGTAGAAGAAGCAGAAGGAGAAGGTGAAGTCTGGAGGGTGAATCAGAAGAAGCAGAAGAAGGAGAAGGAGAAGGTGAAGTCTGGAGGGTGAATCAGAAGGAGCAGAAGAAGGAGAAGGAGAAGGTGAAGTATGGAGGGTGAATCAGAAGAAGCAGAAGAAGGAGAAGGAGAAGGTGAAGTCTGGAGTGTGAATCAGAAGAAGCAGAAGAAGTAGAAGGAGAAGGTGAAGTCTGGAGGGTGAATCAGAAGAAGTAGAAGAAGGAGAAGGAGAAGGTGAAGTCTGGAGGGTGAATCAGAAGAAGCAGAAGAAGGAGAAGGAGAAGGTGAAGTCAGGAGGGTGAATCAGAAGAAGCAGAAGAAGGAGAAGGAGAAGGAGAAGTCTGGAGGGTGAATCAGAAGAAGCAGAAGAAGGAGAAGGAGAAGGTGAAGACTGGAGGGTGAATCAGAAGAAGTAGAAGAAGGAGAAGGAGAAGGTGAAGTCTGGAGGGTGAATCAGAAGAAGTAGAAGAAGGAGAAGGAGAAGGCGAAGTCTGGAGGGTGAATCAGAAGAAGCAGAAGAAGGAGAAGGAGAAGGTGAAATCTGGAGGGTGAATCAGAAGAAGCAGAAGAAGTAGAAGGAGAAGATGAAGTCTGGAGGGTGAATCAGAAGAAGTAGAAGAAGGAGAAGGAGAAGGTGAGATCTGGAGGATGAATCAGAAGAAGCAGAAGAAGGAGAAGGAGAAGGTGAAGTCTGAAGGGTGAATCAGAAGAAGCAGAAAAAGGAGAATGAGAAGGTGAAGTCTGGAGGGTGAATCAGAAGAAGCAGAAGAAGGAGAAGTAGAAGCTGAAGTCTGGAGGGTGAATCAGAAGAAGCAGAAGAAGGAGAAGGAGAAGGTGAAGTCCGGAGGGTGAATCAGAAGAAGTAGAAGAAGGAGAAGGAGAAGGTGAAGTCTGGAGGGTGAATCAGAAGAAGTAGAAGAAGGAGAAGGAGAAGGTGAAGTCTGGAGGGTGAATCAGAAGAAGCAGAAGAAGGAGAAGGAGAAGGTGAAGTCTGGAGGGTGAATCAGAAGAAGCAGAAGAAGGAGAAGGAGAAGATGAAGTCTGGAGGGTGAATCAGAAGAAGTAGAAG
This sequence comes from Somniosus microcephalus, assembly GCF_052327205.1. NCBI lineage: Eukaryota > Metazoa > Chordata > Chondrichthyes > Squaliformes > Somniosidae > Somniosus > Somniosus microcephalus. The sequence continues at coordinate 481,013 of NW_028225400.1, read as the reverse complement.
AAGGAGAAGGAGAAGGTGAAGTCTGGAGGGTGAATCAGAAGAAGCAGAAGTAGGAGAAGGAGAAGGTGAAGTCTGGAGGGTGAATCAGATCAGAAGAAGCAGAAGAAGGAGAAGGAGAAGGTGAAGTCTGGAGGGTGAATCAGAAGAAGCAGAATAAGGAGAAGGAGAAGGTGAAGTCTGGAGGGTGAATCAGAAGAAGCAGAAGAAGGAGAAGGAGAAGGTGAAGTCTGGAGGGTGAATCAGAAGAAGTAGAAGAAGGAGAAGGAGAAGGTGAAGTCAGGAGGGTGAATCAGAAGAAGTAGAAGAAGGAGAAGGAGAAGGTGAAGTCAGGAGGGTGAACCAGGAGAAGCAGAAGAAGGAGAAGGAGAAGGTGAAGTCTGGAGGGTGAACCAGAAGAATCAGAAGAAGGAGAAGGAGAAGGTGAAGTCTGGAGGGTGAATCAGAAGAAGCAGAAGAAAGCGAAGGAGAAGGTGAAGTCTGGAGGGTGAAGCAGAAGAAGCAGAAGAAGGAGAAGGAGAAGGTGAAGACTGGAGGGTGAATCAGAAGAAGTAGAAGAAGGAGAAGAAGAAGGTGAAGTCTGGAGGGGTGAATCAGAAGAAGTAGAAGAAGGAGAAGGAGAAGGTGAAGTCTGGAGGGTGAATCAGAAGAAGCAGAAGAAGGAGAAGGAGAAGGTGAAGTCTGGAGGGTGAATCAGAAGAAGCAGAAGAAGGAGAAGGAGAAGATGAAGTCTGGAGGGTGAATCAGAAGAAGTTGAAGATAGGAGAAGAGAGAAGGAGAAGGTGAGGTCTGGAGGGTGAATCAGAAGAAGCAGAAGAAGGAGAAGTAGAAGGGTGAAGTCTGGAGGGTGGATCAGAAGAAGCAGAAGAAGGAGAAGGAGAAGGTGAGGTCAGGAGGGTGAATCAGAAGAAGCAGAAGAAGGAGAAGGAGAAGGTGAAGTTAGGAGGGTGAATCAGAAGAAGCAGAAGAAGGAGAAGGAGAGAGGTGAAGTCAGGGGGATGAAGCAGAAGAAGTAGAAGAAGGAGAAGGAGAAGGTGAAGTCAGGAGGGTGAAGCAGAAGAAGCAGAAGAAGGAGAAGGAGAAGGTCAAGTCTGGAGGGCGCAGCAGAAGAAGCAGAGAAGAAGTAGAAGGAGAAGGTGAAGTCTGGAGGGTGAAGCCGTAGAAGCAGAAGAAGGAGAAGGAGAAGGTGAAGTCTGGAGGCTGAATCAGAAGAAGCAGAAGAAGGAGAAGGAGAAGGTGAAGTCTGGAGGGTGAATCAGAAGAAGCAGAAGAAGGAGAAGGAGAAGATGAAGTCTGGAGGGTGAATCAGAATAAGTAGAAGAAGGAGAAGGAGAAGGTGAAGTCTGGAGGGTGAATCAGAAGAAGCAGAAGAAGGAGAAGGAGAAGGTGAAGTCTGGAGGGTGAATCAGAAGAAGCAGAAGAAGGAGAAGGAGAAGGTGAAGTTAGGAGGGTGAATCAGAAGAAGCAGAAGAAGGAGAAGGAGAAGGTGAAGTCAGGGGGATGAAGCAGAAGAAGTAGAAGAAGGAGAAGGAGAAGGTGAAGTCAGGAGGGTGAAGCAGAAGAAGCAGAAGAAGGAGAAGGAGAAGGTCAAGTCTGGAGGGCGCAGCAGAAGAAGCAGAAGAAGGAGAAGGAGAAGGTGAAGTCTGGAGGGTGAAGCCGTAGAAGCAGAAGAAGGAGAAGGAGAAGGTGAAGTCTGGAGGGGTGAATCAGAAGAAGCAGAAGAAGGAGAAGGAGAAGGTGAAGTCTGGAGGGTGAATCAGAAGAAGCAGAAGAAGGAGAAGGAGAAGATGAAGTCTGGAGGGTGAATCAGAAGAAGTAGAAGAAGGAGAAGGAGAAGGTGAAGTCTGGAGGGTGAATCAGAAGAAGCAGAAGAAGGAGAAGGAGAAGGTGAAGTCTGGAGGGTGAATCAGAAGAAGCAGAAGAAGGAGAAGGAGAAGGTGAAGTCTGGAGGGTGAATCAGAAGAAGCAGAATAAGGAGAAGGAGAAGGTGAAGTCTGGAGGGTGAATCAGAAGAAGCAGAAGAAGGAGAAGGAGAAGGTGAAGTCTGGAGGGTGAATCAGAAGAAGTAGAAGAAGGAGAAGGAGAAGGTGAAGTCAGGAGGGTGAATCAGAAGAAGTAGAAGAAGGAGAAGGAGAAGGTGAAGTCAGGAGGGTGAACAAGAAGAAGCAGAAGAAGGAGAAGGAGAAGGTGAAGTCTGGAGGGTGAACCAGAAGAATCAGAAGAAGGAGAAGGAGAAGGTGAAGTCTGGAGGGTGAATCAGAAGAAGCAGAAGAAAGCGAAGGAGAAGGTGAAGTCTGGAGGGTGAAGCAGAAGAAGCAGAAGAAGGAGAAGGAGAAGGTGAAGACTGGAGGGTGAATCAGAAGAAGTAGAAGAAGGAGAAGAAGAAGGTGAAGTCTGGAGGGTGAATCAGAAGAAGTAGAAGAAGGAGAAGGAGAAGGTGAAGTCTGGAGGGTGAATCAGAAGAAGCAGAAGAAGGAGAAGGAGAAGGTGAAGTCTGGAGGGTGAATCAGAAGAAGCAGAAGAAGGAGAAGGAGAAGATGAAGTCTGGAGGGTGAATCAGAAGAAGTTGAAGAAGGAGAAGGAGAAGGTGAGTACTGGAGGGTGAATCAGAAGAAGCAGAAGAAGGAGAAGTAGAAGGTGAAGTCTGGAGGGTGGATCAGAAGAAGCAGAAGAAGGAGAAGGAGAAGGTGAGGTCAGGAGGGTGAATCAGAAGAAGCAGAAGAAGGAGAAGGAGAAGGTGAAGTTAGGAGGGTGAATCAGAAGAAGCAGAAGAAGGAGAAGGAGAAGGTGAAGTCAGGGGGATGAAGCAGAAGAAGTAGAAGAAGGAGAAGGAAAAGGTGAAGTCAGGAGGGTGAAGCAGAAGAAGCAGAAGAAGGAGAAGGAGAAGGTCAAGTCTGGAGGGCGCAGCAGAAGAAGCAGAAGAAGGAGAAGGAGAAGGTGAAGTCTGGAGGGTGAAGCCGTAGAAGCAGAAGAAGGAGAAGGAGAAGGTGAAGTCTGGAGGGTGAATCAGAAGAAGTAGAAGAAGGAGAAGGAGAAGGTGAAGTCAGGAGGGCGAAGCAGAAGAAGCAGAAGAAGGAGAAGGAGAAGGTGAAGTCTGGAGGGTGAAGCAGAAGAAGCAGAAGAAGGAGAAGGAGAAGGTGAAGTCTGGAGGGCGAAGCAGAGAAGAAGCAGAAGAAGGAGAAGGAGAAGGTGAATTCTGGAGGGGTGAAGCAGAAAAAGCAGATGAAGGAGAAGGAGAAGGTGAAGTCTGGAGGGTGAATCAGAAGAAGTAGAAGAAGGAGTAGCAGAAGGTGAAGTCAGGAGGGTGAAGCAGAAGAAGCAGAAGAAGGAGAAGGAGAAGGTGAAGTCTGGAGGGTGAAGCAGAAGAAGCAGAAGAAGGAGAAGGAGAAGGTGAAGTCTGGAGGGTGAAGCAGAAGAAGCAGAAGAAGGAGAAGGAGAAGGTGAAGTCTGGAGGGTGAATCAGAAGAAGTAGAAGAAGGAGAAGGAGAAGGTGTAGTCTGGAGGGTGAATCAGAAGAAGTAGACGAAGGAGAAGGAGAAGGTGAAGTCTGGAGGGTGAATCAGAAGAAGCAGAAGCAGGAGAAGGAGAAGGTGAAGTCTGGAGGGTGAAACAGAAGAAGTAGAAGAAGGAGAAGGAGAAGGTAAAGTCTGGAGGGTGAATCAGAAGAAGCAGAAGAAGGAGAAGGAGAAGGTGAATTCTGGAGGTTGAATCAGAAGTAGCAGAAGAAGGAGAAGGAGAAGGTGAAGTCTGGAGGGTGAATCAGAAGAAGTAGAAGAAGGAGAAGGAGAAGGTGAAGTCTGGAGGGAGAAGCAGAAGAAGTAGAAGAAGGAGAAGGAGAAGGTGAAGTCTGGAGGGTGAATCAGAAGAAGTAGAAGAAGGAGAAGGAGAAAGTGACGTCTGGAGGGTGAATCAGAAGAAGTAGAAGAAGGAGAAGGAGAAGGTGAAGTCTGGAGGGTGAATCAGAAGAAGCAGAAGAAGGAGAAGGAGAAGGAGAAGTCTGGAGGGTGAATCAGAAGAAGTAGAAGAAGGAGAAGGAGAAGGTGTAGTCTGGAGGGTGAATCAGAAGAAGTAGACGAAGGAGAAGTAGAAGGTGAAGTCTGGAGGGTGAATCAGAATAACAGAAGCAGGAGAAGGAGAAGGTGAAGTCTGGAGGGTGAATCAGAAGAAGTAGAAGAAGGAGAAGGAGAAGGTGAAGTCTGGAGGGTGAATCAGAAGCAGAAGAAGGAGAAGGAGAAGGTGAAGTCTGGAGGGTGAATCAGAAGAAGCAGAAGAAGGAGAAGGAGAAGCTGAAGTCTGGAGGGTGAATCAGAAGAAGCAGAAGAACAGGAAGGAGAAGGTGAAGTCTGGAGGGTGAATCAGAAAGAAGCAGAAGAAGTAGAAGGAGAAGGTGAAGTCTGGAGGGTGAATCAGAAGAAGGAGAAGAAGGAGAAGGAGAAGGTGAAGTCTGGAGGGTGAATCAGAAGAAGCAGAAGAAGGAGAAGGAGAAGGTGAAGTCAGGAGGGTGAATCAGAAGAAGCAGAAGAAGGAGAAGGAGAAGGTGAAGTCTGGAGGGTGAATCAGAAGAAGCAGAAGAAGGCGAAGGAGAAGGTGAAGACTGGAGGGTGAATCAGAATAAGTAGAAGAAGGAGAAGGAGATGGTGAAGTCTGGAGGGTGAATCAGAAGAAGTAGAAGAAGCAGAAGGAGAAGGCGAAGTCTGGAGGGTGAATCAGAAGAAGCAGAAGAAGGAGAAGGAGAAGGTTAAGTCTGGAGGGTGAATCAGAAGAAGCAGAAGAAGGAGAAGGAGAAGGTGAAGTCTGGAGGGTGAATCAGAAGAAGCAGAAGAAGGAGAAGGAGAAGGTGAAGTCTGGAGGGTGAATCAGAAGATGCAGAAGAAGGAGAAGGAGAAGGTGAAGTCTGGAGAGGGTGAATCAGTAGAAGTAGAAGAAGGAGAAGGAGAAGGTGAAGTCTGGAGGGTGAATCAGAAGAAGAAGAAGGAGAAGGAGAAGGACAAGTCTGGAGGGTGAATCAGAAGAAGCAGAAGAAGGAGAAGGAGAAGGTGAAGTCTGGAGGGTGAATCAGAAGAAGCAGAAGAAGGAGAATGAGAAGATGAAGTCTGGAGGGTGTATCAGAAGAAGTAGAAGAAGGAGAAGGAGAAGGTGAAGTCTGGAGGGTGAATCAGAAGAAGCAGAAGAAGGAGAAGGAGAAGGTGAAGTCTGGAGGGTGAATCAGAAGAAGCAGAAGAAGGAGAAGGTGAAGTCTGGAGGGTGAATCAGAAGAAGCAGAATAAGGAGAAGGAGAAGGTGAAGTCTGGAGGGTGAATCAGGAGAAGCAGAAGAAGGAGAAGGAGAAGGTGAAGTCTGGAGGGTGAATCAGAAGAAGTAGAAGAAGGAGAAGGATAAGGTGAAGTCTGGAGGGTGAAGCAGAAGAAGTAGAAGAAGGAGAAGGAGAAGGTGAAGTCAGGAGGGTGAATCAGAAGAAGTAGAAGAAGGAGAAGGAGAAGGTGAAGTCTGGAGGGTGTATCAGAAGAAGCAGAAGATGGAGAAGGAGAAGGTGAAGTCTGGAGGGTGAAAATAGAAGAAGCAAAAGAATGAGAAGTAGAAGCTGAAGTCTGGAGGGTGAATCAGAAGAAGCAGAAGAAGGAGAAGGAGAAGGTGAAGTCCGGAGGGTGAATCAGAAGAAGTAGAAGAAGGAGAAGGAGAAGGTGAAGTCTGGAGGGTGAATCAGAAGAAGTAGAAGAAGGAGAAGGAGAAGGTGAAGTCTGGAGGGTGAATCAGAAGAAGCAGAAGAAGGAGAATGAGAAGATGAAGTCTGGAGGGAGTATCAGAAGAAGTAGAAGAAGCAGAAGGAGAAGGTGAACTCTGGAGGGTGAATCAGAAGAAGCAGAAGAAGGAGAAGGAGAAGGTGAAGTCTGGAGGGTGAATCAGAAGAAGCAGAAGAAGGAGAAGGAGAAGGTTAAGTCTGGAGGGTGAATCAGAAGAAGCAGAAGAAGGAGAAGGAGAAGGTGAAGTCTGGAGGGTGAATCAGAAGAAGCAGAAGAAGGAGAAGGAGAAGGTGAAGTCTGGAGGGTGAATCAGAAGATGCAGAAGAAGGAGAAGGAGAAGGTGAAGTCTGGAGGGTGAATCAGTAGAAGTAGAAGAAGGAGAAGGAGAAGGTGAAGTCTGGAGGGTGAATCAGAAGAAGTAGAAGAAGGAGAAGGAGAAGGACAAGTCTGGAGGGTGAATCAGAAGAAGCAGAAGAAGGAGAAGGAGAAGGTGAAGTCTGGAGGGTGAATCAGAAGAAGCAGAAGAAGGAGAATGAGAAGATGAAGTCTGGAGGGTGTATCAGAAGAAGTAGAAGAAGGAGAAGGAGAAGGTGAAGTCTGGAGGGTGAATCAGAAGAAGCAGAAGAAGGAGAAGGAGAAGGTGAAGTCTGGAGGGTGAATCAGAAGAAGCAGAAGAAGGAGAAGGTGAAGTCTGGAGGGTGAATCAGAAGAAGCAGAATAAGGAGAAGGAGAAGGTGAAGTCTGGAGGGTGAATCAGGAGAAGCAGAAGAAGGAGAAGGAGAAGGTGAAGTCTGGAGGGTGAATCAGAAGAAGTAGAAGAAGGAGAAGGAGAAGGTGAAGTCTGGAGGGTGAAGCAGAAGAAGTAGAAGAAGGAGAAGGAGAAGGTGAAGTCAGGAGGGTGAATCAGAAGAAGTAGAAGAAGGAGAAGGAGAAGGTGAAGTCTGGAGGGTGAATCAGAAGTAGAAGAAGGAGAAGGAGAAGGTGAGGTCTGGAGGGTGAATCAGAAGAAGCAGAAGAAGGAGAAGGAGAAGATGAAGTCTGGAGGGTGAATCAGAAGAAGCAGAAGAAGGAGAAGGAGAAGGTGAAGTCTGGAGGGTGAATCAGAAGAAGCAGAAGAAGGAGAAGGAGAAGGTGAAGTCAGGAGGGTGAATCAGAAGAAGCAGAAGAAGGAGAAGGAGAAGGTGAAGTTAGGAGGGTGAATCAGAAGAAGCAGAAGAAGGAGAAGGAGAAGGTGAAGTCAGGGGGGTGAAGCAGAAGAAGTAGAAGAAGGAGAAGGAGATGGTGAAGTCAGGAGGGTGAAGCAGAAGAAGCAGAAGAAGGAGAAGGAGAAGGTGAAGTCTGGAGGGTGAAGCAGAAGAAACAGAAGAAGGAGAAGGAGAAGGTGAAGTCTGGAGGGCGAAGCAGAAGAAGCAGAAGAAGGAGAAGGTGAAGGTGAAGTCTGGAGGGTGAAGCAGAAGAAGCAGAAGAAGGAGAAGGAGAAGGTGAAGTCTGGAGGGTGATTCAGAAGAAGTAGAAGAAGGAGAAGGAGAAGGTGAAGTCAGGAGGGTGAAGCAGAAGAAGGAGACGGAGAAGGTGAAGTCTGGAGGGTGAAGCAGAAGAAGCAGAAGAAGGAGAAGGAGAAGGTGAAGTCTGGAGGGTGAAGCAGAAGAAGCAGAAGAAGGAGAAGGAGAAGGTGATGTCAGGAGGGTGAATCAGAAGAAGTAGAAGAAGGAGAAGGAGAAGGTGAAGTCTGGAGGGAGAATCAGAAGAAGTAGAAGAAGGAGAAGGAGAAGGTGAAGTCTGGAGGGTGAATCAGAAGAAGCAGAAGAAGGAGAAGGAGACGGTGAAGTCTGGAGGGAGAAGCAGAAGAAGTAGAAGAAGGAGAAGGAGAAGGTGAAGTCTGGAGGGTGAATCAGAAGAAGTAGAAGAAGGAGAAGGAGAAGGTAAAGTCTGGAGGGTGAATCAGAAGAAGTAGAAGAAGGAAAAGGAGAAGGTGGAGTCTGGAGGGTGAATCAGAAGAAGCAGAAGAAGGAGAAGGAGAAGGTGAAGTCTGGAGGGTGAATCAGAAGAAGTAGAAGAAGGAGAAGGAGAAGGTGTAGTTTGGAGGGTGAATCAGGAGAAGTAGACGAAGGAGAAGGAGAAGTTGAAGTCTGGAGGGTGAATCTGAAGAAACAGAAGAAGGAGAAGGAGAAGGTGAAGTCTGGAGGGCGAAGCAGAAGAAGCAGAAGAAGGAGAAGGTGAAGGTGAAGTCTGGAGGGTGAAGCAGAAGAAGCAGAAGAAGGAGAAGGAGAAGGTGAAGTCTGGAGGGTGATTCAGAAGAAGTAGAAGAAGGAGAAGGAGAAGGTGAAGTCAGGAGGGTGAAGCAGAAGAAGGAGACGGAGAAGGTGAAGTCTGGAGGGTGAAGCAGAAGAAGCAGAAGAAGGAGAAGGAGAAGGTGAAGTCTGGAGGGTGAAGCAGAAGAAGCAGAAGAAGGAGAAGGAGAAGGTGAAGTCAGGAGGGTGAATCAGAAGAAGTAGAAGAAGGAGAAGGAGAAGGTGAAGTCTGGAGGGTGAATCAGAAGAAGTAGAAGAAGGAGAAGGAGAAGGTGAAGTCTGGAGGGTGAATCAGAAGAAGTAGAAGAAGGAGAAGGAGAAGGTGAAGTCTGGAGGGTGAATCAGAAGAAGCAGAAGAAGGAGAAGGAGAAGGTGAAGTCTGGAGGGAGAAGCAGAAGAAGTAGAAGAAGGAGAAGGAGAAGGTGAAGTCTGGAGGGTGAATCAGAAGAAGTAGAAGAAGGAGAAGGAGAAGGTAAAGTCTGGAGGTTGAATCAGAAGAAGTAGAAGAAGGAAAAGGAGAAGGTGGAGTCTGGAGGGTGAATCAGAAGAAGCAGAAGAAGGAGAAGGAGAAGGTGAAGTCTGGAGGGTGAATCAGAAGAAGTAGAAGAAGGAGAAGGAGAAGGTGTAGTTTGGAGGGTGAATCAGGAGAAGTAGACGAAGGAGAAGGAGAAGGTGAAGTCTGGAGGGTGAATCAGAAGAAGCAGAAGAAGGAGAAGGAGAAGGTGAAGTCTGGAGGGTGAATCAGAAGAAGTAGAAGAAGCAGAAGGAGAAGGTGAAGTCTGGAGGGTGAATCAGAAGAAGCCGAAGAAGGAGAAGGAGAAGGTGAAGTCTGGAGGGTGAATCAGAAGAAGCAGAAGAAGGAGAAGGAGAAGGTGAAGTATGGAGGGTGAATCAGAAGAAGCAGAAGAAGGAGAAGGAGAAGGTGAAGTCTGGAGTGTGAATCAGAAGAAGCAGAAGAAGTAGAAGGAGAAGGTGAAGTCTGGAGGGTGAATCAGAAGAAGTAGAAGAAGGAGAAGGAGAAGGTGAAGTCTGGAGGGTGAATCAGAAGAAGCAGAAGAAGGAGAAGTAGAAGATGAAGTCAGGAGGGTGAATCAGAAGAAGCAGAAGAAGGAGAAGGAGAAGGAGAAGTCTGGAGGGTGAATCAGAAGAAGCAGAAGAAGGAGAAGGAGAAGGTGAAGACTGGAGGGTGAATCAGAAGAAGTAGAAGAAGGAGAAGGAGAAGGTGAAGTCTGGAGGGTGAATCAGAAGAAGTAGAAGAAGGAGAAGGAGAAGGCGAAGTCTGGAGGGTGAATCAGAAGCAGCAGAAGAAGGAGAAGGAGAAGGTGAAATCTGGAGGGTGAATCAGATGAAGCAGAAGAAGGAGAAGGAGATGATGAAGTCTCGAGGGTGAATCAGAAGAAGTAGAAGAAGGAGAAGGAGAAGGTGAGATCTGGAGGGTGAATCAGAAGAAGCAGAAGAAGGAGAAGGAGAAGGTGAAATCTGAAGGGTGAATCAGAAGAAGCAGAAAAAGGAGAATGAGAAGGTGAAGTCTGGAGGGTGAATCAGAAGAAGCAGAAGAAGGAGAAGTAGAAGCTGAAGTCTGGAGGGTGAATCAGAAGAAGCAGAAGAAGGAGAAGGAGAAGGTGAAGTCCGGAGGGTGAATCAGAAGATGTAGAAGAAGGAGAAGGAGAAGGTGAAGTCTGGAGGGTGAATCAGAAGAAGTAGAAGAAGGAGAAGGAGAAGGTGAAGTCTGGAGGGTGAATCAGAAGAAGCAGAAGAAGGAGAAGGAGAAGGTGAAGTCTGGAGGGTGAATCAGAAGAAGCAGAAGAAGGAGAAGGAGAAGATGAAGTCTGGAGGGTGAATCAGAAGAAGCAGAAGAAGGAGAAGGAGAAGGTGAAGTCTGGAGGGTGAATCAGAAGAAGCAGAAGAAGGAGAAGGAGAAGGTGAAGTCTGGAGGGTGAATCAGAAGAAGCAGAAGAAGGAGAAGGAGAAGGTGAAGTCTGGAGGGTGAATCAGAAGAAGCAGAATAAGGAGAAGAAAAAGGTGAAGTCTGGAGGGTGAATCAGAAGAAGCAGAAGAAGGAGAAGGAGAAGGTGATGTCTGGAGGGTGAATCAGAAGAAGTAGAAGAAGGAGAAGGAGAAGGTGAAGTCTGGAGGGTGAAGCAGAAGAAGTAGAAGAAGGAGAAGGAGAAGGTGAAGTCAGGAGGGTGAATCAGAAGAAGTAGAAGAAGGAGAAGGAGAAGGTGAAGTCAGGAGGGTGAACCAGAAGAAGCAGAAGAAGGAGAAGGAGAAGGTGAAGTCTGGAGGGTGAACCAGAAGAATCAGAAGAAGGAGAAAGAGAAGGTGAAGTCTGGAGGGTGAATCAGAAGAAGCAGAAGAAAGAGAAGGAGAAGGTGAAGTCTGGAGGGTGAAGCAGAAGAAGCAGAAGAAGGAGAAGGAGAAGGTGAAGACTGGAGGGTGAATCAGAAGAAGTAGAAGAAGGAGAAGAAGAAGGTGAAGTCTGGAGGGTGAATCAGAAGAAGTAGAAGAAGGAGAAGGAGAAGGTGAAGTCTGGAGGGTGAATCAGAAGAAGCAGAAGAAGGAGAAGGAGAAGGTGAAGTCTGGAGGGTGAATCAGAAGAAGCAGAAGAAGGAGAAGTAGAAGGTGAAGTCAGGAGGGTGAAGCAGAAGAAGCAGAAGAAGGAGAAGGAGAAGGTCAAGTCTGGAGGGCGCAGCAGAAGAAGCAGAAGAAGGAGAAGGGGAAGGTGAAGTCTGGAGGGTGAATCAGAAGAAGTAGAAGAAGGAGAAGGAGAAGGTGAGGTCTGGAGAGTGAATCAGAAGAAGCAGAAGAAGGAGAAGTAGAAGGTGAAGTCAGGAGGGTGAAGCAGAAGAAGCAGAAGAAGGAGAAGGTCAAGTCTGGAGGGCGCAGCAGAAGAAGCAGAAGAAGGAGAAGGAGAAGGTGAAGTCTGGAGGGTGAAGCCGTGGAAGCAGAAGAAGGAGAAGGAGAAGGTGAAGTCTGGAGGATGAATCAGAAGAAGTAGAAGAAGGAGAAGGAGAAGGTGAAGTCAGGAGGGTGAAGCAGAAGAAGCAGAAGAAGGAGAAGGAGAAGGTGAAGTCTGGAGGGCGAAGCAGAAGAAGCAGAAGAAGGAGAAGGAGAAGGTGAATTCTGGAGGGTGAAGCAGAAAACGCAGATGAAGGAGAAGGAGAAGGTGAAGTCTGGAGGGTGAATCAGAAGAAGCAGAAGAAGGAGAAGTAGAAGCTGAAGTCTGGAGGGTGAATCAGAAGAAGCAGAAGAAGGAGAAGGAGAAGGTGAAGTCCGGAGGGTGAATCAGAAGATGTAGAAGAAGGAGAAGGAGAAGGTGAAGTCTGGAGGGTGAATCAGAAGAGGTAGAAGAAGGAGAAGGAGAAGGTGAAGTCTGGAGGGTGAATCAGAAGAAGCAGAAGAAGGAGAAGGAGAAGGTGAAGTCTGGAGGGTGAATCAGAAGAAGCAGAAGAAGGAGAAGGAGAAGATGAAGTCTGGAGGGTGAATCAGAAGAAGCAGAAGAAGGAGAAGGAGAAGGTGAAGTCTGGAGGGTGAATCAGAAGAAGCAGAAGAAGGAGAAGGAGAAGGTGAAGTCTGGAGGGTGAATCAGAAGAAGCAGAAGAAGGAGAAGGAGAAGGTGAAGTCTGGAGGGTGAATCAGAAGAAGCAGAATAAGGAGAAGAAAAAGGTGAAGTCTGGAGGGTGAATCAGAAGAAGCAGAAGAAGGAGAAGGAGAAGGTGATGTCTGGAGGGTGAATCAGAAGAAGTAGAAGAAGGAGAAGGAGAAGGTGAAGTCTGGAGGGTGAAGCAGAAGAAGTAGAAGAAGGAGAAGGAGAAGGTGAAGTCAGGAGGGTGAATCAGAAGAAGTAGAAGAAGGAGAAGGAGAAGGTGAAGTCAGGAGGGTGAACCAGAAGAAGCAGAAGAAGGAGAAGGAGAAGGTGAAGTCTGGAGGGTGAACCAGAAGAATCAGAAGAAGGAGAAAGAGAAGGTGAAGTCTGGAGGGTGAATCAGAAGAAGCAGAAGAAAGAGAAGGAGAAGGTGAAGTCTGGAGGGTGAAGCAGAAGAAGCAGAAGAAGGAGAAGGAGAAGGTGAAGACTGGAGGGTGAATCAGAAGAAGTAGAAGAAGGAGAAGAAGAAGGTGAAGTCTGGAGGGTGAATCAGAAGAAGTAGAAGAAGGAGAAGGAGAAGGTGAAGTCTGGAGGGTGAATCAGAAGAAGCAGAAGAAGGAGAAGGAGAAGGTGAAGTCTGGAGGGTGAATCAGAAGAAGCAGAAGAAGGAGAAGTAGAAGGTGAAGTCAGGAGGGTGAAGCAGAAGAAGCAGAAGAAGGAGAAGGAGAAGGTCAAGTCTGGAGGGCGCAGCAGAAGAAGCAGAAGAAGGAGAAGGGGAAGGTGAAGTCTGGAGGGTGAATCAGAAGAAGTAGAAGAAGGAGAAGGAGAAGGTGAGGTCTGGAGAGTGAATCAGAAGAAGCAGAAGAAGGAGAAGTAGAAGGTGAAGTCAGGAGGGTGAAGCAGAAGAAGCAGAAGAAGGAGAAGGTCAAGTCTGGAGGGCGCAGCAGAAGAAGCAGAAGAAGGAGAAGGAGAAGGTGAAGTCTGGAGGGTGAAGCCGTGGAAGCAGAAGAAGGAGAAGGAGAAGGTGAAGTCTGGAGGATGAATCAGAAGAAGTAGAAGAAGGAGAAGGAGAAGGTGAAGTCAGGAGGGTGAAGCAGAAGAAGCAGAAGAAGGAGAAGGAGAAGGTGAAGTCTGGAGGGTGAAGCAGAAGAAGCAGAAGAAGGAGAAGGAGAAGGTGAAGTCTGGAGGGCGAAGCAGAAGAAGCAGAAGAAGGAGAAGGAGAAGGTGAATTCTGGAGGGTGAAGCAGAAAACGCAGATGAAGGAGAAGGAGAAGGTGAAGTCTGGAGGGTGAATCAGAAGAAGTAGAAGAAGGAGTAGCAGAAGGTGAAGTCAGGAGGGTGAAGCAGAAGAAGCAGAAGAAGGAGAAGGAGAAGGTGAAGTCTGGAGGGTGAAGCAGAAGAAGCAGAAGAAGGAGAAGGAGAAGGTGAAGTCTGGAGGGTGAAGCAGAAGAAGCAGAAGAAGGAGAAGGAGAAGGTGAAGTCAGGAGGGTGAATCAGAAGAAGTAGAAGAAGGAGAAGGAGAAGGTGAAGTCTGGAGGGTGAATCAGAAGAAGTAGAAGAAGGAGAAGGAGAAGGTGAAGTCTGGAGGGTGAATCAGAAAAAGTAGAAGAAGGAGAAGGAGAAGGTGAAGTCTGGAGGGTGAATCAGAAGAAGCAGAAGAAGGAGAAGGAGAAGGTGAAGTCTGGAGGGAGAAGCAGAAGAAGTAGAAGAAGGAGAAGGAGAAGGTGAAGTCTGGAGGGTGAATCAGAAGAAGTAGAAGAAGGAGAAGGAGAAGGTGAAGTTTGGAGTGTGAATCAGAAGAAGTAGAAGAAGGAGAAGGAGAAGGTGAAGTCTGGAGGGTGAATCAGAAGAAGCAGAAGAAGGAGAAGGAGAAGGTGAAGTCTGGAGGGTGAATCAGAAGAAGTAGAATAAGGAGAAGGAGAAGGTGTAGTCTGGAGGGTGAATCAGAAGAAGTAGACGAAGGAGAAGGAGAAGGTGAAGTCTGGAGGGTGAATCAGAAGAAGCAGAAGCAGGAGAAGGAGAAGGTGAAGTCTGGAGGGTGAAACAGAAGAAGTAGAAGAAGGAGAAGGAGAAGGTAAAGTCTGGAGGGTGAATCAGAAGAAGCAGAAGAAGGAGAAGGAGAAGGTGAATTCTGGAGGTTGAATCAGAAGTAGCAGAAGAAGGAGAAGGAGAAGGTGAAGTCTGGAGGGTGAATCAGAAGAAGCAGAAGAAGGAGAAGGAGAAGGTGAAGTCTGGAGGGTGAATCAGAAGAAGCAGAAGAAGTAGAAGGAGAAGGTGAATTCTGGAGGGTGAAGCAGAAGAAGTAGAAGAAGGAGAAGGAGAAGGTGAAGTCTGGAGGGTGAATCAGAAGAAGCAGAAGAAGGAGAAGGAGAGGGTGAAGTCAGGAGGGTGAATCAGAAGAAGCGGAAGAAGGAGAAGGAGAAGGTGAAGTCTGGAGGGTGAATCAGAAGAAGCAGAAGAAGGAGAAGGAGAAGGTGAAGACTGGAGGGTGAATCAGAAGAAGTAGAAGAAGGAGAAGGAGAAGGTGAAGTCTGGAGGGTGAATCAGAATAAGTAGAAGAAGGAGAAGGAGATGGTGAAGTCTGGAGGGTGAATCAGAAGAAGTAGAAGAAGCAGAAGGAGAAGGCGAAGTCTGGAGGGTGAATCAGAAGAAGTAGAAGAAGGAGAAGGAGAAGGTGAAGTCTGGAGGGTGAATCAGAATAAGTAGAAGAAGGAGAAGGAGATGGTGAAGTCTGGAGGGTGAATCAGAAGAAGTAGAAGAAGCAGAAGGAGAAGGCGAAGTCTGGAGGGTGAATCAGAAGAAGTAGAAGAAGGAGAAGGAGAAGGTGAAGTCTGGAGGGTGAATCAGAAGAAGCAGAAGAAGGAGAAGGAGAAGGTGAAGTCAGGAGGGTGAATCAGAAGAAGCGGAAGAAGGAGAAGGAGAAGGTGAAGTCTGGAGGGTGAATCAGAAGAAGCAGAAGAAGGAGAAGGAGAAGGTGAAGACTGGAGGGTGAATCAGAAGAACTAGAAGAAGGAGAAGGAGAAGGTGAAGTCTGGAGGGTGAATCAGAAGAAGTAGAAGAAGGAGAAGGCGAAGTCTGGAGGGTGAATCAGAAGAAGTAGAAGAAGGAGAAGGAGAAGGTGAAGTCATGAGGGAGAAGCAGAAGAAGCAGAAGAAGGAGAAGGAGAAGGTGATGCCTGGAGGGTGAAGCAGAAGAAGCAGAAGAAGGAGAAGGAGAAGGTGAAGTCTGGAGGGCGAAGCAGAAGAAGCAGAAGAAGGAGAAAGAGAAGGTGACGTCTGGAGGGTGAAGATGAAGAAGCAGAAGAAGGAGAAGGAGAAGGTGAAGTCTGGAGGGTGAATCAGAAGAAGTAGAAGAAGGAGAAGGAGAAGGTGAAGTCTGGAGGGTGAATCAGAAGAAGTAGAAGAAGGAGAAGGAGAAGGTGAAGTCAGGAGGGTGAAGCAGAAGAAGCAGAAGAAGGAGAAGGAGAAGGTGAAGTCTGGAGGGCGAAGCAGAAGAAGCAGAAGAAGGAGAAGGAGAAGGTGAATTCTGGAGGGTGAAGCAGAAAACGCAGATGAAGGAGAAGGAGAAGGTGAAGTCTGGAGGGTGAATCAGAAGAAGTAGAAGAAGGAGTAGCAGAAGGTGAAGTCAGGAGGGTGAAGCAGAAGAAGCAGAAGAAGGAGAAGGAGAAGGTGAAGTCTGGAGGGTGAAGCAGAAGAAGCAGAAGAAGGAGAAGGAGAAGGTGAAGTCTGGAGGGTGAAGCAGAAGAAGCAGAAGAAGGAGAAGGAGAAGGTGAAGTCAGGAGGGTGAATCAGAAGAAGTAGAAGAAGGAGAAGGAGAAGGTGAAGTCTGGAGGGTGAATCAGAAGAAGTAGAAGAAGGAGAAGGCGAAGTCTGGAGGGTGAATCAGAAGAAGTAGAAGAAGGAGAAGGAGAAGGTGAAGTCATGAGGGAGAAGCAGAAGAAGCAGAAGAAGGAGAAGGAGAAGGTGATGCCTGGAGGGTGAAGCAGAAGAAGCAGAAGAAGGAGAAGGAGAAGGTGAAGTCTGGAGGGCGAAGCAGAAGAAGCAGAAGAAGGAGAAAGAGAAGGTGACGTCTGGAGGGTGAAGATGAAGAAGCAGAAGAAGGAGAAGGAGAAGGTGAAGTCTGGAGGGTGAATCAGAAGAAGTAGAAGAAGGAGAAGGAGAAGGTGAAGTCTGGAGGGTGAATCAGAAGAAGTAGAAGAAGGAGAAGGAGAAGGTGACGTCAGGAGGGTGAAGCAGAAGAAGCAGAAGAAGGAGAAGGAGAAGGTGAAGTCTGGAGGGCGAAGCAGAAGAAGCAGAAGAAGGAGAAGGAGAAGGTGAATTCTGGAGGGTGAAGCAGAAAACGCAGATGAAGGAGAAGGAGAAGGTGAAGTCTGGAGGGTGAATCAGAAGAAGTAGAAGAAGGAGTAGCAGAAGGTGAAGTCAGGAGGGTGAAGCAGAAGAAGCAGAAGAAGGAGAAGGAGAAGGTGAAGTCTGGAGGGTGAAGCAGAAGAAGCAGAAGAAGGAGAAGGAGAAGGTGAAGTCTGGAGGGTGAAGCAGAAGAAGCAGAAGAAGGAGAAGGAGAAGGTGAAGTCAGGAGGGTGAATCAGAAGAAGTAGAAGAAGGAGAAGGAGAAGGTGAAGTCTGGAGGGTGAATCAGAAGAAGTAGAAGAAGGAGAAGGAGAAGGTGAAGTCTGGAGGGTGAATCAGAAAAAGTAGAAGAAGGAGAAGGAGAAGGTGAAGTCTGGAGGGTGAATCAGAAGAAGCAGAAGAAGGAGAAGGAGAAGGTGAAGTCTGGAGGGAGAAGCAGAAGAAGTAGAAGAAGGAGAAGGAGAAGGTGAAGTCTGGAGGGTGAATCAGAAGAAGTAGAAGAAGGAGAAGGAGAAGGTGAAGTTTGGAGTGTGAATCAGAAGAAGTAGAAGAAGGAGAAGGAGAAGGTGAAGTCTGGAGGGTGAATCAGAAGAAGCAGAAGAAGGAGAAGGAGAAGGTGAAGTCTGGAGGGTGAATCAGAAGAAGTAGAATAAGGAGAAGGAGAAGGTGTAGTCTGGAGGGTGAATCAGAAGAAGTAGACGAAGGAGAAGGAGAAGGTGAAGTCTGGAGGGTGAATCAGAAGAAGCAGAAGCAGGAGAAGGAGAAGGTGAAGTCTGGAGGGTGAAACAGAAGAAGTAGAAGAAGGAGAAGGAGAAGGTAAAGTCTGGAGGGTGAATCAGAAGAAGCAGAAGAAGGAGAAGGAGAAGGTGAATTCTGGAGGTTGAATCAGAAGTAGCAGAAGAAGGAGAAGGAGAAGGTGAAGTCTGGAGGGTGAATCAGAAGAAGCAGAAGAAGGAGAAGGAGAAGGTGAAGTCTGGAGGGTGAATCAGAAGAAGCAGAAGAAGTAGAAGGAGAAGGTGAATTCTGGAGGGTGAATCAGAAGAAGTAGAAGAAGGAGAAGGAGAAGGTGAAGTCTGGAGGGTGAATCAGAAGAAGCAGAAGAAGGAGAAGGAAAAGGTGAAGTCAGGAGGGTGAATCAGAAGAAGCGGAAGAAGGAGAAGGAGAAGGTGAAGTCTGGAGGGTGAATCAGAAGAAGCAGAAGAAGGAGAAGGAGAAGGTGAAGACTGGAGGGTGAATCAGAAGAAGTAGAAGAAGGAGAAGGAGAAGGTGAAGTCTGGAGGGTGAATCAGAATAAGTAGAAGAAGGAGAAGGAGATGGTGAAGTCTGGAGGGTGAATCAGAAGAAGTAGAAGAAGCAGAAGGAGAAGGCGAAGTCTGGAGGGTGAATCAGAAGAAGTAGAAGAAGGAGAAGGAGAAGGTGAAGTCTGGAGGGTGAATCAGAATAAGTAGAAGAAGGAGAAGGAGATGGTGAAGTCTGGAGGGTGAATCAGAAGAAGTAGAAGAAGCAGAAGGAGAAGGCGAAGTCTGGAGGGTGAATCAGAAGAAGTAGAAGAAGGAGAAGGAGAAGGTGAAGTCTGGAGGGTGAATCAGAAGAAGCAGAAGAAGGAGAAGGAGAAGGTGAAGTCAGGAGGGTGAATCAGAAGAAGCGGAAGAAGGAGAAGGAGAAGGTGAAGTCTGGAGGGTGAATCAGAAGAAGCAGAAGAAGGAGAAGGCAGAAGGTGAAGACTGGAGGGTGAATCAGAAGAACTAGAAGAAGGAGAAGGAGAAGGTGAAGTCTGGAGGGTGAATCAGAAGAAGTAGAAGAAGGAGAAGGCGAAGTCTGGAGGGTGAATCAGAAGAAGTAGAAGAAGGAGAAGGAGAAGGTGAAGTCATGAGGGAGAAGCAGAAGAAGCAGAAGAAGGAGAAGGAGAAGGTGATGCCTGGAGGGTGAAGCAGAAGAAGCAGAAGAAGGAGAAGGAGAAGGTGAAGTCTGGAGGGCGAAGCAGAAGAAGGAGAAAGAGAAGGTGACGTCTGGAGGGTGAAGATGAAGAAGCAGAAGAAGGAGAAGGAGAAGGTGAAGTCTGGAGGGTGAATCAGAAGAAGTAGAAGAAGGAGAAGGAGAAGGTGAAGTCTGGAGGGTGAATCAGAAGAAGTAGAAGAAGGAGAAGGAGAAGGTGAAGTCAGGAGGGTGAAGCAGAAGAAGCAGAAGAAGGAGAAGGAGAAGGTGAAGTCTGGAGGGTGAAGCAGAAGAAGCAGAAGAAGGAGAAGGAGAAGGTGAAGTCTGGAGGGTGAAGCAGAAGAAGTAGAAGAAGGAGAAGGAGAAGGTGAAGTCAGGAGGGTTAATCAGAAAAAGTCGAAGAAGGAGAAGGAGAAGGTGAAGTCTGGAGGGTGAATCAGAAGAAGTAGAAGAAGGAGAAGGAGAAGGTGAAGTCTGGAGGGTGAATCAGAAGAAGTAGAAGAAGGAGAAGGAGAAGGTGAAGTCTGGAGGGAGAAGCAGAAGAAGTAGAAGAAGGAGAAGGAGAAGGTGAAGTCTGGAGGGTGAATCAGAAGAAGTAGAAGAAGGAGAAGGAGAAGGTGACGTCTGGAGGGTGAATCAGAAGAAGTAGAAGAAGTAGAAGGAGAAGGTGAAGTCTGGAGGGTGAATCAGAAGAAGCAGAAGAAGGAGAAGGAGAAGGAGAAGTCTGGAGGGTGAATCAGAAGAAGTAGAAGAAGGAGAACGAGAAGGTGTAGTCTGGAGGGTGAATCAGAAGAAGTAGACGAAGGAGAAGGAGAAGGTGAAGTCTGGAGGGTGAATCAGAAGAAGCAGAAGCAGGAGAAGGAGAAGGTGAAGTCTGGAGGGTGAATCAGAAGAAGTAGAAGAAGGAGAAGGAGAAGGTGAAGTCTGGAGGGTGAATCAGAAGAAGCAGAAGAAGGAGAAGGAGAAGGTGAAGTCTGGAGGGTGAATCAGAAGAAGCAGAAGAAGGAGAAGGAGAAGCTGAAGTCTGGAGGGTGAATCAGAAGAAGCAGAAGAAGGAGAAGGAGAAGGTGAAGTCTGGAGGGTGAATCAGAAGAAGCAGAAGAAGTAGAAGGAGAAGGTGAAGTCTGGAGGGTGAATCAGAAGAAGGAGAAGAAGGAGAAGGAGAAGGTGAAGTCTGGAGGGTGAATCAGAAGAAGCAGAAGAAGGAGAAGGAGAAGGTGAAGTCAGGAGGGTGAATCAGAAGAAGCAGAAGAAGGAGAAGGAGAAGGTGAAGTCTGGAGGGTGAATCAGAAGAAGCAGAAGAAGGCGAAGGAGAAGGTGAAGACTGGAGGGTGAATCAGAATAAGTAGAAGAAGGAGAAGGAGATGGTGAAGTCTGGAGGGTGAATCAGAAGAAGTAGAAGAAGCAGAAGGAGAAGGCGAAGTCTGGAGGGCGAATCAGAAGAAGCAGAAGAAGGAGAAGGAGAAGGTTAAGTCTGGAGGGTGAATCAGAAGAAGCAGAAGAAGGAGAAGGAGAAGGTGAAGTCTGGAGGGTGAATCATAAGAAGTAGAAGAAGGAGAAGGAGAAGGTGAGGTCTGGAGGGTGAATCAGAAGAAGCAGAAGAAGGAGAAGGAGAAGGTGAAGTCTGAAGGGTGAATCAGAAGAAGCAGAAGATGGAGAAAGAGAAGGTGAAGTCTGGAGGGTGAATCAGAAGAAGCAGTAGAAGGAGAAGGAGAAGGTGAAGTCTGGAGGGTGAATCAGAAGATGCAGAAGAAGGAGAAGGAGAAGGTGAAGTCTGGAGGGTGAATCAGTAGAAGTAGAAGAAGGAGAAGGAGAAGGTGAAGTCTGGAGGGTGAATCAGAAGAAGTAGAAGAAGGAGAAGGAGAAGGACAAGCCTGGAGGGTGAATCAGAAGAAGCAGAAGAAGGAGAAGGAGAAGGTGAAGTCTGGAGGGTGAATCAGAAGAAGCAGAAGAAGGAGAATGAGAAGATGAAGTCTGGAGGGTGTATCAGAAGAAGTAGAAGAAGGAGAAGGAGAAGGTGAAGTCTGGAGGGTGAATCAGAAGAAGCAGAAGAAGGAGAAGGAGAAGGTGAAGTCTGGAGGGTGAATCAGAAGAAGCAGAAGAAGGAGAAGGAGAAGGTGAAGTCTGGAGGGTGAATCAGAAGAAGCAGAATAAGGAGAAGGAGAAGGTGAAGTCTGGAGGGTGAATCAGGAGAAGCAGAAGAAGGAGAAGGAGAAGGTGAAGTCTGGAGGGTGAATCAGAAGAAGTAGAAGAAGGAGAAGGATAAGGTGAAGTCTGGAGGGTGAAGCAGAAGAAGTAGAAGAAGGAGAAGGAGAAGGTGAAGTCAGGAGGGTGAATCAGAAGAAGTAGAAGAAGGAGAAGGAGAAGGTGAAGTCTGGAGGGTGAATCAGAAGAAGCAGAAGAAGGAGAAGGAGAAGGTGAAGTCTGGAGGGTGAAAATAGAAGAAGCAAAAGAATGAGAAGGAGAAGATGAAGTCTGGAGGGTGAATCAGAAGAAGCAGAAGAAGGAGAAGGAGAAGATGAAGTCTGGAGGGTGAATCAGAAGAAGCAGAAGAAGGAGAAGGAGAAGGTGAAGTCTGGAGGGTGAATCAGAAGAAGCAGAAGAAGGAGAACGAGAAGGTGAAGTCTGGAGGGTGAATCAGAAGAAGCAGAAGAAGGAGAAGGAGAAGGTGAAGTCTGGAGGGTGAATCAGAAGAAGCAGAAGAAGGAGAACGAGAAGGTGAAGTCAGGAGGGTGAATCAGAAGAAGCAGAAGAAGGAGAAGGAGAAGGTGAAGTTAGGAGGGTGAATCAGAAGAAGCAGAAGAAGGAGAAGGAGAAGGTGAAGTCAGGGGGGTGAAGCAGAAGAAGTAGAAGAAGGAGAAGGAGATGGTGAAGTCAGGAGGGTGAAGCAGAAGAAGCAGAAGAAGGAGAAGGAGAAGGTGACGTCTGGAGGGTGAAGCAGAAGAAACAGAAGAAGGAGAAGGAGAAGGTGAAGTCTGGAGGGCGAAGCAGAAGAAGCGGAAGAAGGAGAAGGTGAAGGTGAAGTCTGGAGGGTGAAGCAGAAGAAGCAGAAGAAGGAGAAGGAGAAGGTGAACTCTGGAGGGTGAATCAGAAGAAGTAGAAGAAGGAGAAGGAGAAGGTGAAGTCAGGAGGGTGAAGCAGAAGAAGGAGACGGAGAAGGTGAAGTCTGGAGGGTGAAGCAGAAGAAGCAGAAGAAGGAGAAGGAGAAGGTGAAGTCTGGAGGGTGAAGCAGAAGAAGCAGAAGAAGGAGAAGGAGAAGATGAAGTCAGGAGGGTGAATCAGAAGAAGTAGAAGAAGGAGAAGGAGAAGGTGAAGTCTGGAGGGTGAATCAGAAGAAGTAGAAGAAGGAGAAGGAGAAGGTGAAGTCTGGAGGGTGAATCAGAAGAAGTAGAAGAAGGAGAAGGAGAAGGTGAAGTCTGGAGGGTGAATCAGAAGAAGCAGAAGAAGGAGAAGGAGAAGGTGAAGTCTGGAGGGAGAAGCAGAAGAAGTAGAAGAAGGAGAAGGAGAAGGTGATGTCTGGAGGGTGAATCAGAAGAAGTAGAAGAAGGAGAAGGAGAAGGTAAAGTCTGGAGGGTGAATCAGAAGAAGTAGAAGAAGGAAAAGGAAAAGGTGAAGTCTGGAGGGTGAATCAGAAGAAGCAGAAGAAGGAGAAGGAGAAGGTGAAGTCTGGAGGGTGAATCAGAAGAATTAGAAGAAGGAGAAGGAGAAGGTGTAGTTTGGAGGGTGAATCAGGAGAAGTAGACGAAGGAGAAGGAGAAGGTGAAGTCTGGAGGGTGAATCAGAAGAAGCAGAAGAAGGAGAAGGAGAAGGTGAAGTCTGGAGGGTGAATCAGAAGAAGTAGAAGAAGCAGAAGGAGAAGGTGAAGTCTGGAGGGTGAATCAGAAGAAGCAGAAGAAGGAGAAGGAGAAGGTGAAGTCTGGAGGGTGAATCAGAAGAAGCAGAAGAAGGAGAAGGAGAAGGTGAAGTATGGAGGGTGAATCAGAAGAAGCAGAAGAAGGAGAAGGAGAAGGTGAAGTCTGGAGGGTGAATCAGAAGAAGCAGAAGAAGTAGAAGGAGAAGGTGAAGTCTGGAGGGTGAATCAGAAGAAGTAGAAGAAGGAGAAGGAGAAGGTGAAGTCTGGAGGGTGAATCAGAAGAAGCAGAAGAAGGAGAAGGAGAAGGTGAAGTCAGGAGGGTGAATCAGAAGAAGCAGAAGAAGGAGAAGGAGAAGGTGAAGTCTGGAGGGTGAATCAGAAGAAGCAGAAGAAGGAGAAGGAGAAGGTGAAGACTGGAGGGTGAATCAGAAGAAGTAGAAGAAGGAGAAGGAGAAGGTGAAGTCTGGAGGGTGAATCAGAAGAAGTAGAAGAAGGAGAAGGAGAAGGCGAAGTCTGGAGGGTGAATCAGAAGAAGCAGAAGAAGGAGAAGGAGAAGGTGAAATCTGGAGGGTGAATCAGAAGAAGCAGAAGAAGGAGAAGGAGAAGATGAAGTCTGGAGGGTGAATCAGAAGAAGTAGAAGAAGGAGAAGGAGAAGTTGAGATCTGGAGGGTGAATCAGAAGAAGCAGAAGAAGGAGAAGGAGAAGGTGAAGTCTGAAGGGTGAATCAGAAGAAGCAGAAAAAGGAGAAGGAGAAGGTGAAGTCTGGAGGGTGAATCAGAAGAAGCAGAAGAAGGAGAAGGAGAAGGTGAAGTCTGGAGGGTGAATCAGAAGAAGCAGAAGAAGGAGAAGGAGAAGGTGAAGTCCGGAGGGTGAATCAGAAGAAGTAGAAGAAGGAGAAGGAGAAGGTGAAGTCTGGAGGGTGAATCAGAAGAAGTAGAAGAAGGAGAAGGAGAAGGTGAAGTCTGGAGGGTGAATCAGAAGAAGCAGAAGAAGGAGAAGGAGAAGGTGAAGTCTGGAGGGTGAATCAGAAGTAGCAGAAGAAGGAGAAGGAGAAGATGAAGTCTGGAGGGTGAATCAGAAGAAGTAGAAGAAGGAGAAGGAGAAGGTGAAGTCTGGAGGGTGAATCAGAAGAAGCAGAAGAAGGAGAAGGAGAAGGTGAAGCCTGGAGGGTGAATCAGAAGAAGCAGAAGAAGGAGAAGGAGAAGGTGAAGTCTGGAGGGTGAATCAGAAGAAGCAGAAGAAGGAGAAGGAGAAGGTGAAGTCTGGAGGGTGAATCAGAAGAAGTAGAAGAAGGAGAAGGAGAAGGTGAAGTCTGGAGGGTGAAGCAGAAGAAGTAGAAGAAGGAGAAGTAGAAGGTGAAGTCAGGAGGGTGAATCAGAAGAAGTAGAAGAAGGAGAAGGAGAAGGTGAAGTCAGGAGGGTGAATCAGAAGAAGCAGAAGAAGGAGAAGGAGAAGGTGAAGTCTGGAGGATAAACCAGAAGAATCAGAAGAAGGAGAAGGAGAAGGTGAAGTCTGGAGGGTGAATCAGAAGAAGCAGAAGAAAGAGAAGGAGAAGGTGAAGTCTGGAGGGTGAAGCAAAAGAAGCAGAAGAAGGAGAAGGAGAAGGTGAAGACTGGAGGGTGAATCAGAAGAAGTAGAAGAAGGAGAAGAAGAAGGTGAAGTCTGGAGGGTGAATCAGAAGAATAGAAGAAGGAGAAGGAGAAGGTGAAGTCTGGAGGGTGAATCAGAAGAAGCAGAAGAAGGAGAAGGAGAAGGTGAAGTCTGGAGGGTGAATCAGAAGAAGCAGAAGAAGGAGAAGGAGAAGATGAAGTCTGGAGGGTGAATCAGAAGAAGTAGAAGAAGGAGAAGGAGAAGGTGAGGTCTGGAGGGTGAATCAGAAGAAGCAGAAGAAGGAGAAGTAGAAGGTGAAGTCTGGAGGGTGGATCAGAAGAAGCAGAAGAAGGAGAAGGAGAAGGTGAAGTCAGGAGGGTGAATCAGAAGAAGCAGAAGAAGGAGAAGGAGAAGGTGAAGTTAGGAGGGTGAATCAGAAGAAGCAGAAGAAGGAGAAGGAGAAGGTGAAGTCAGGGGGGTGAAGCAGAAGAAGTAGAAGAAGGAGAAGGAGAAGGTGAAGTCAGGAGGGTGAAGCAGAAGAAGCAGAAGAAGGAGAAGGTCAAGTCTGGAGGGCGCAGCAGAAGAAGCAGAAGAAGGAGAAGGAGAAGGTGAAGTCTGGAGGGTGAAGCCGTAGAAGCAGAAGAAGGAGAAGGAGAAGGTGAAGTCTGGAGGGTGAATCAGAAGAAGTAGAAGAAGGAGAAGGAGAAGGTGAAGTCAGGAGGGTGAAGCAGAAGAAGCAGAAGAAGGAGAAGGAGAAGGTGAAGTCAGGAGGGTGAATCAGAAGAAGTAGAAGAAGGAGAAGGAGAAGGTGAAGTCAGGAGGGTGAATCAGAAGAAGCAGAAGAAGGAGAAGGAGAAGGTGAAGTCTGGAGGGTAAACCAGAAGAATCAGAAGAAGGAGAAGGAGAAGGTGAAGTCTGGAGGGTGAATCAGAAGAAGCAGAAGAAAGAGAAGGAGAAGGTGAAGTCTGGAGGGTGAAGCAAAAGAAGCAGAAGAAGGAGAAGGAGAAGGTGAAGACTGGAGGGTGAATCAGAAGAAGTAGAAGAAGGAGAAGAAGAAGGTGAAGTCTGGAGGGTGAATCAGAAGAATAGAAGAAGGAGAAGGAGAAGGTGAAGTCTGGAGGGTGAATCAGAAGAAGCAGAAGAAGGAGAAGGAGAAGGTGAAGTCTGGAGGGTGAATCAGAAGAAGCAGAAGAAGGAGAAGGAGAAGATGAAGTCTGGAGGGTGAATCAGAAGAAGTAGAAGAAGGAGAAGGAGAAGGTGAGGTCTGGAGGGTGAATCAGAAGAAGCAGAAGAAGGAGAAGTAGAAGGTGAAGTCTGGAGGGTGGATCAGAAGAAGCAGAAGAAGGAGAAGGAGAAGGTGAAGTCAGGAGGGTGAATCAGAAGAAGCAGAAGAAGGAGAAGGAGAAGGTGAAGTTAGGAGGGTGAATCAGAAGAAGCAGAAGAAGGAGAAGGAGAAGGTGAAGTCAGGGGGGTGAAGCAGAAGAAGTAGAAGAAGGAGAAGGAGAAGGTGAAGTCAGGAGGGTGAAGCAGAAGAAGCAGAAGAAGGAGAAGGAGAAGGTCAAGTCTGGAGGGCGCAGCAGAAGAAGCAGAAGAAGGAGAAGGAGAAGGTGAAGTCTGGAGGGTGAAGCCGTAGAAGCAGAAGAAGGAGAAGGAGAAGGTGAAGTCTGGAGGGTGAATCAGAAGAAGTAGAAGAAGGAGAAGGAGAAGGTGAAGTCAGGAGGGTGAAGCAGAAGAAGCAGAAGAAGGAGAAGGAGAAGGTGAAGTCTGGAGGGTGAAGCAGAAGAAGCAGAAGAAGGAGAAGGAGAAGGTGAAGTCTGGAGGACGAAGCAGAAGAAGCAGAAGAAGGAGAAGGAGAAGGTGAATTCTGGAGGGTGAAGCAGAAAAAGCAGATGAAGGAGAAGGAGAAGGTGAAGTCTGGAGGGTGAATCAGAAGACGTAGAAGAAGGAGTAGCAGAAGGTGAAGTCAGGAGGGTGAAGCAGAAGAAGCAGAAGAAGGAGAAGGAGAAGGTGAAGTCTGGAGAGTGAAGCAGAAGAAGCAGAAGAAGGAGAAGAAGAAGGTGAAGTATGGAGGGTGAAGCAGAAGAAGCAGAAGAAGGAGAAGGATAAGGTGAAGTCAGGAGGGTGAATCAGAAGAAGTAGAAGAAGGAGAAGGAGAAGGTGAAGTCTGGAGGGTGAATCAGAAGAAGTAGAAGAAGGAGAAGGAGAAGGTGAAGTCTGGAGGGTGAATCAGAAGAAGTAGAAGAAGGAGAAGGAGAAGGTGAAGTCTGGAGGGTGAATCAGAAGAAGCAGAAGAAGGAGAAGGAGAAGGTGAAGTCTGGAGGGAGAAGCAGAAGAAGTAGAAGAAGGAGAAGGAGAAGGTGAAGTCTGGAGGGTGAATCAGAAGAAGTAGAAGAAGGAGAAGGAGAAGGTGAAGTTTGGAGTGTGAATCAGAAGAAGTAGAAGAAGGAGAATGAGAAGGTGAAGTCTGGAGGGTGAATCAGAAGAAGCAGAAGAAGGAGAAGGAGAAGGTGAAGTCTGGAGGGTGAATCAGAAGATGTAGAAGAAGGAGAAGGAGAAGGTGTAGTCTGGAGGGTGAATCAGAAGAAGTAGACGAAGGAGAAGGAGAAGGTGAAGTCTGGAGGGTGAATCAGAAGAAGCAGAAGCAGGAGAAGGAGAAGGTGAAGTCTGGAGTGTGAAACAGAAGAAGTAGAAGAAGGAGAAGGAGAAGGTGAAGTCTGGAGGGTGAATCAGAAGAAGCAGAAGAAGGAGAAGGAGAATGTGAATTCTGGAGGTTGAATCAGAAGTAGCAGAAGAAGGAGAAGGAGAAGGTGAAGTCTGGAGGGTGAATCAGAAGAAGCAGAAGAAGGAGAAGGAGAAGGTGAAGTCTGGAGGGTGAATCAGAAGAAGCAGAAGAGGTAGAAGGAGAAGGTGAAGTCTGGATGGTGAATCAGAAGAAGTAGAAGAAGGAGAAGGAGAAGGTGAAGTCTGGAGGGTGAATCAGAAGAAGCAGAAGAAGGAGAAGGAGAAGGTGAAGTCTGGAGGGTGAATCAGAAGAAGCACAAGAAGGAGAAGGAGAAGATGAAGTCTGGAGGGTGAATCAGAAGATGTATAAGAAGGAGAAGGGGAAGGTGAGGTCTGCAGGGTGAATCAGAAGAAGCAGAAGAAGGAGAAGGAGAAGGTGAAGTCTGAAGGGTGAATCAGAAGAAGCAGAAGAAGGAGAAGGAGAAGGTGAAGTCTGGAGGTGAATCAGAAGAAGCAGAAGAAGGTGAAGGAGAAGGTGAATTCTGGAGGGTGAATCAGAAGAAGTAGAAGAAGGAGAAGGAGAAGGTGAAATCTGGAGGGTGAATCAGAAGAAGTAGAAGAAGGAGAAGGAGAAGATGAAGTCTGGAGGGTGAATCAGAAGAAGTAGAAGAAGGAGAAGGAGAAGGTGAAGTCTGGAGGGTGAATCAGAAGCAGCAGAAGAAGGAGAAGGAGAAGGTGAAGTCTGGAGGGTGAATCAGAAGAAGCAGAAGAAGGAGAAGGAGAAGGTGAAGTCTGGAGGGTGAATCAGAAGAAGCAGAATAAGAAGGAGAAGGTGAAGTCTGGAGGGTGAATCAGAAGAAGCAGACGAATGAGAAGGAGAAGGTGAAGTCTGGAGGGTGAATCAGAAGAAGTAGAAGAAGGAGAAGGAGAAGGTGAAGTCTGGAGGGTGAAGCAGAAGAAGGAGAAGAAGGAGAAGGAGAAGGTGAAGTCAGGAGGGTGAATCAGAAGAAGTAGAAGAAGGAGAAGGAGAAGGTGAAGTCAGGAGGGTGAATCAGAAGAAGCAGAATAAGGGGAAGGAGAAGGTGAAGTTTGGAGGGTGAATCAGAAGAATCAGAAGAAGGAGAAGGAGAAGGTGAAGTCTGGAGGGTGAATCAGAAGAAGCAGAAGAAAGAGAAGGAGAAGGTGAAGTCTGGAGGGTGAAGCAGAAGAAGCAGAAGAAGTAGAAGGAGAAGGTGAAGACTGGAGGGTGAATCAGAAGAAGTAGAAGAAGGAGAAGGAGAAGGTGATGTCTGGAGGGTGAATCAGAAGAAGTAGAAGAAGGAGAAGGAGAAGGCGAAGTCTGGAGGGTGAATCAGAAGAAGCAGAAGAAGGAGAAGGAGAAGGTGAAATCTGGAGGGTGAATCAGAAGAAGCAGAAGAAGGAGAAGGAGAAGATGAAGTCTGGAGGGTGAATCAGAAGAAGTAGAAGAAGGAGAAGGAGAAGGTGAGATCTGGAGGGTGAATCAGAAGAAGCAGAAGAAGGAGAAGGAGAAGGTGAAGTCTGAAGGGTGAATCAGAAGAAGCAGAAAAAGGAGAAGGAGAAGGTGAAGTCTGGAGGGTGAATCAGAAGAAGCAGAAGAAGGAGAAGGAGAAGGTAAAGTTTGGAGGGTGAATCAGAAGAAGCAGAAGAAGGAGAAGGAGAAGGTGAAGTCCGGAGGGTGAATCAGAAGAAGTAGAAGAAGGAGAAGGAGAAGGTGAAGTCTGGAGGGTGAATCAGAAGAAGTAGATGAAGGAGAAGGAGAAGGTGAAGTCTGGAGGGTGAATCAGAAGAAGCAGAAGAAGGAGAAGGAGAAGGTGAAGTCTGGAGGGTGAATCCGAAGAAGCAGAAGAAGGAGAAGGAGAAGATGAAGTCTGGAGGGTGAATCAGAAGAAGTAGAAGAAGGAGAAGGAGAAGGTGAAGTCTGGAGGGTGAATCAGAAGAAGCAGAAGAAGGAGAAGGAGAAGGTGAAGTCTGGAGGGTGAATCAGAAGAAGCAGAAGAAGGAGAAGGAGAAGGTGAAGTCTGGAGGGTGAATCAGAAGAAGCAGAATAAGGAGAAGGAGAAGGTGAAGTCTGGAGGGTGAATCAGAAGAAGCAGAAGAAGGAGAAGGAGAAGGTGAAGTCTGGAGAGTGAATCAGAAGAAGTAGAAGAAGGAGAAGGAGAAGGTGAAGTCTGGAGGGTGAAGCAGAAGAAGTAGAAGAAGGAGAAGGAGAAGGTGAAGTCAGGAGGGTGAATCAGAAGAAGTAGAAGAAGGAGAAGGAGAAGGTGAAGTCAGGAGGGTGAATCAGAAGAAGCAGAAGAAGGAGAAGGAGAAGGTGAAGTCTGGAGGGTAAACCAGAAGAATCAGAAGAAGGAGAAGGAGAAGGTGAAGTCTGGAGGTTGAATCAGAAGAAGCAGAAGAAAGAGAAGGAGAAGGTGAAGTCTGGAGGGTGAAGCAGAAGAAGCAGAAGAAGGAGAAGGAGAAGGTGAAGACTGGAGGGTCAATCAGAAGAAGTAGAAGAAGGAGAAGAAGAAGGTGAAGTCTGGAGGGTGAATCAGAAGAATAGAAGAAGGAGAAGGAGAAGGTGAAGTCTGGAGGGTGAATCAGAAGAAGCAGAAGAAGGAGAAGGAGAATGTGAAGTCTGGAGGGTGAATCAGAAGAAGCAGAAGTAGGAGAAGGAGAAGATGAAGTCTGGAGGGTGAATCAGAAGAAGTAGAAGAAGGAGAAGGAGAAGGTGAGGTCTGGAGGGTGAATCAGAAGAAGCAGAAGAAGGAGAAGTAGAAGGTGAAGTCTGGAGGGTGGATCAGAAGAAGCAGAAGAAGGAGAAGGAGAAGGTGAAGTCTGGAGGGTGAATCAGAAGAAGCAGAAGAAGGAGAAGGAGAAGGTGAAGTCTGGAGGGTGAATCAGAAGAAGCAGAATAAGAAGGAGAAGGTGAAGTCTGGAGGGTGAATCAGCAGAAGCAGATGAAGGAGAAGGAGAAGGTGAAGTCTGGAGGGTGAATCAGAAGAAGTAGAAGAAGGAGAAGGAGAAGGTGAAGTCTGGAGGGTGAAGCAGAAGAAGGAGAAGAAGGAGAAGGAGAAGGTGAAGTCAGGAGGGTGAATCAGAAGAAGTAGAAGAAGGAGAAGGAGAAGGTGAAGTCAGGAGGGTGAATCAGAAGAAGCAGAAGAAGGGGAAGGAGAAGGTGAAGTCTGGAGGGTGAATCAGAAGAATCAGAAGAAGGAGAAGGAGAAGCTAAAGTCTGGAGGGTGAATCAGAAGAAGCAGAAGAAAGAGAAGGAGAAGGTGAAGTTTGGAGGGTGAAGCAGAAGAAGCAGAAGAAGTAGAAGGAGAAGGTGAAGACTGGAGGGTGAATCAGAAGAAGTAGAAGAAGGAGAAGGAGAAGGTGATGTCTGGAGGGTGAATCAGAAGAAGTAGAAGAAGGAGAAGGAGAAGGCGAAGTCTGGAGGGTGAATCAGAAGAAGCAGAAGAAGGAGAAGGAGAAGGTGAAATCTGGAGGGTGAATCAGAAGAAGCAGAAGAAGGAGAAGGAGACGATGAAGTCTGGAGGGTGAATCGGAAGAAGTAGAAGAAGGAGAAGGAGAAGGTGAGATCTGGAGGGTGAATCAGAAGAAGCAGAAGAAGGAGAAGGAGAAGGTGAAGTCTGAAGGGTGAATCAGAAGAAGCAGAAAAAGGAGAAGGAGAAGGTGAAGTCTGGATGGTGAATCAGAAGAAGCAGAAGAAGGAGAAGGAGAAGGTGAAGTCTGGAGGGTGAATCAGAAGAAGTAGATGAAGGAGAAGGAGAAGGTGAAGTCTGGAGGGTGAATCAGAAGAAGCAGAAGAAGGAGAAGGAGAAGGTGAAGTCTGGAGGGTGAATCAGAAGAAGCAGAAGAAGGAGAAGGAGAAGATGTAGTCTGGAGGGTGAATCAGAAGAAGTAGAAGAAGGAGAAGGAGAAGGTGAAGTCTGGAGGGTGAATCAGAAGAAGCAGAAGAAGGAGAAGGAGAAGGTGAAGTCTGGAGGGTGAATCAGAAGAAGCAGAATAAGGAGAAGGAGAAGGTGAAGTCTGGAGGGTGAATCAGAAGAAGCAGAAGAAGGAGAAGGAGAAGGTGAAGTCTGGAGAGTGAATCAGAAGAAGTAGAAGAAGGAGAAGGAGAAGGTGAAGTCTGGAGGGTGAAGCAGAAGAAGTAGAAGAAGGAGAAGGAGAAGGTGAAGTCAGGAGGGTGAATCAGAAGAAGTAGAAGAAGGAGAAGGAGAAGGTGAAGTCAGGAGGGTGAATCAGAAGAAGCAGAAGAAGGAGAAGGAGAAGGTGAAGTCTGGAGGGTAAACCAGAAGAATCAGAAGAAGGAGAAGGAGAAGGTGAAGTCTGGAGGTTGAATCAGAAGAAGCAGAAGAAAGAGAAGGAGAAGGTGAAGTCTGGAGGGTGAAGCAGAAGAAGCAGAAGAAGGAGAAGGAGAAGGTGAAGACTGGAGGGTGAATCAGAAGAAGTAGAAGAAGGAGAAGAAGAAGGTGAAGTCTGGAGGGTGAATCAGAAGAATAGAAGAAGGAGAAGGAGAAGGTGAAGTCTGGAGGGTGAATCAGAAGAAGTAGAAGAAGGAGAAGGAGAAGGTGAGGTCTGGAGGGTGAATCAGAAGAAGCAGAAGAAGGAGAAGTAGAAGGTGAAGTCTGGAGGGTGGATCAGAAGAAGCAGAAGAAGGAGAAGGAGAAGGTGAAGTCAGGAGGGTGAATCAGAAGAAGCAGAAGAAGGAGAAGGAGAAGGTGAAGTTAGGAGGGTGAATCAGAAGAAGCAGAAGAAGGAGAAGGAGTAGGTGAAGTCAGGGGGTGAAGCAGAAGAAGTAGAAGAAGGAGAAGGAGAAGGTGAAGTCAGGAGGGTGAAGCAGAAGAAGCAGAAGAAGGAGAAGGAGAAGGTCAAGTCTGGAGGGCGCAGCAGAAGAAGCAGAAGAAGGAGAAGGAGAAGGTGAAGTCTGGAGGGTGAAGCCTTAGAAGCAGAAGAAGGAGAAGGAGAAGGTGAAGTCTGGAGGGTGAATCAGAAGAAGTAGAAGAAGGAGAAGGAGAAGGTGAAGTCAGGAGGGTGAAGCAGAAGAAGCAGAAGAAGGAGAAGGAGAAGGTGAAGTCTGGAGGGTGAAGCAGAAGAAGCAGAAGAAGGAGAAGGAGAAGGTGAAGTCTGGAGGGCGAAGCAGAAGAAGCAGAAGAAGGAGAAGGAGAAGGTGAATTCTGGAGGGTGAAGCAGAAAAAGCAGATGAAGGAGAAGGAGAAGGTGAAGTCTGGAGGGTGAATCAGAAGATGTAGAAGAAGGAGTAGCAGAAGGTGAAGTCAGGAGGGTGAAGCAGAAGAAGCAGAAGAAGGAGAAGGAGAAGGTGAAGTCTGGAGAGTGAAGCAGAAGAAGCAGAAGAAGGAGAAGGAGAAGGTGAAGTCTGGAGGGTGAAGCAGAAGAAGCAGAAGAAGGAGAAGGATAAGGTGAAGTCAGGAGGGTGAATCAGAAGAAGTAGAAGAAGGAGAAGGAGAAGGTGAAGTCTGGAGGGTGAATCAGAAGAAGTAGAAGAAGGAGAAGGAGAAGGTGAAGTCTGGAGGGTGAATCAGAAGAAGTAGAAGAAGGAGAAGGAGAAGGTGAAGTCTGGAGGGTGAATCAGAAGAAGCAGAAGAAGGAGAAGGAGAAGGTGAAGTCTGGAGGGAGAAGCAGAAGAAGTAGAAGAAGGAGAAGGAGAAGGTGAAGTCTGGAGGGTGAATCAGAAGAAGTAGAAGAAGGAGAAGGAGAAGGTGAAGTATGGAGTGTGAATCAGAAGAAGTAGAAGAAGGAGAATGAGAAGGTGAAGTCTGGAGGGTGAATCAGAAGAAGCAGAAGAAGGAGAAGGAGAAGGTGAAGTCTGGAGGGTGAATCAGAAGATGTAGAAGAAGGAGAAGGAGAAGGTGTAGTCTGGAGGGTGAATCAGAAGAAGTAGACGAAGGAGAAGGAGAAGGTGAAGTCTGGAGGGTGAATCAGAAGAAGCAGAAGCAGGAGAAGGAGAAGGTGAAGTCTGGGTGTGAAACAGAAGAAGTAGAAGAAGGAGAAGGAGAAGGTGAAGTCTGGAGGGTGAATCAGAAGAAGCAGAAGAAGGAGAAGGAGAATGTGAATTCTGGAGGTTGAATCAGAAGTAGCAGAAGAAGGAGAAGGAGAAGGTGAAGTCTGGAGGGTGAATCAGAAGAAGCAGAAGAAGGAGAAGGAGAAGGTGAAGTCTGGAGGGTGAATCAGAAGAAGCACAAGAGGTAGAAGGAGAAGGTGAAGTCTGGAGGGTGAATCAGAAGAAGTAGAAGAAGGAGAAGGAGAAGGTGAAGTCTGGAGGGTGAATCAGAAGAAGCAGAAGAAGGAGAAGGAGAAGGTGAAGTCAGGAGGGTGAATCAGAAGAAGCGGAAGAAGGAGAAGGAGAAGGTGAAGTCTGGAGGGTGAATCAGAAGAAGCAGAAGAAGGAAAAGGAGAAGGTGAAGACTGGAGGGTGAATCAGAAGAAGTAGAAGAAGGAGAAGGAGAAGGTGAAGTCTGGAGGGTGAATCAGAAGAAGTAGAAGAAGGAGAAGGCGAAGTCTGGAGGGTGAATCAGAAGAAGCAGAAGAAGGAGAAGGAGAAGGTGAAGTCTGGAGGGTGAATCAGAAGAAGCACAAGAAGGAGAAGGAGAAGATGAAGTCTGGAGGGTGAATCAGAAGATGTATAAGAAGGAGAAGGGGAAGGTGAGGTCTGGAGGGTGAATCAGAAGAAGCAGAAGAAGGAGAAGGAGAAGGTGAAGTCTGAAGGGTGAATCAGAAGAAGCAGAAGAAGGAGAAGGAGAAGGTGAAGTCTGGAGGTGAATCAGAAGAAGCAGAAGAAGGTGAAGGAGAAGGTGAATTCTGGAGGGTGAATCAGAAGAAGTAGAAGAAGGAGCAGGAGAAGGTGAAGTCTGGAGGGTGAATCAGAAGAAGTAGAAGAAGGAGAAGGAGAAGGTGAAGTCTGGAGGGTGAATCAGAAGAAGTAGAAGAAGGAGAAGGAGAAGATGAAGTCTGGAGGGTGAATCAGAAGAAGTAGAAGAAGGAGAAGGAGAAGGTGAAGTCTGGAGGGTGAATCAGAAGCAGCAGAAGAAGGAGAAGGAGAAGGTGAAGTCTGGAGGATGAATCAGAAGAAGCAGAAGAAGGAGAAGGAGAAGGTGAAGTCTGGAGGGTGAATCAGAAGAAGCAGAATAAGAAGGAGAAGGTGAAGTCTGGAGGGTGAATCAGAAGAAGCAGACGAAGGAGAAGGAGAAGGTGAAGTCTGGAGGGTGAATCAGAAGAAGTAGAAGAAGGAGAAGGAGAAGGTGAAGTCTGGAGGGTGAAGCAGAAGAAGGAGAAGAAGGAGAAGGAGAAGGTGAAGTCAGGAGGGTGAATCAGAAGAAGTAGAAGAAGGAGAAGGAGAAGGTGAAGTCTGGAGGGTGAATCAGAAGAATCAGAAGAAGGAGAAGGAGAAGGTGAAGTCTGGAGGGTGAATCAGAAGAAGCAGAAGAAAGAGAAGGAGAAGGTGAAGTCTGGAGGGTGAAGCAGAAGAAGCAGAAGAAGTAGAAGGAGAAGGTGAAGACTGGAGGGTGAATCCGAAGAAGTAGAAGAAGGAGAAGGAGAAGGTGATGTCTGGAGGGTGAATCAGAAGAAGTAGAAGAAGGAGAAGGAGAAGGTGAAGTCTGGAGGGTGAATCAGAAGAAGCAGAAGAAGGAGAAGGAGAAGGTGAAGTCTGGAGGGTGAATCAGAAGAAGCAGAAGAAGGAGAAGGCGAAGATGAAGTCTGGAGGGTGAATCAGAAGAAGTAGAAGAAGGAGAAGGAGAAGGTGAGGTCAGGAGGGTGAATCAGAAGAAGCAGAAGAAGGAGAAGGAGAAGGTGAAGTCTGGAGGGTGAATCAGAAGAAGCAGAAGAAGGAGAAGGAGAAGGTGAAGTCTGGAGGGTGAATCAGAAGAAGCAGAAGAAGGAGAAGGAGAAGGTGAGGTCAGGAGGGTGAATCAGAAGAAGCAGAAAAAGGAGAAGGAGAAGGTGAAGTTAGTAGGGTGAATCAGAAGAAGGAGAAGAAGGAGAAGGAGAAGTTGAAGTCAGGGGGGTGAAGCAGAAGAAGTAGAAGAAGGAGAAGGAGAAGGTGAAGTCAGGAAGGTAAAGGAGAAGAAGCAGAAGAAGGAGAAGGAGAAGGTGAAGTCTGGAGGGCGCAGCAGAAGAAGCAGAAGAAGGAGAAGGAGAAGGTGAAGTCTGGAGGGTGAATCAGAAGAAGTAGAAGAAGGAGAAGGAGAAGGTGAAGTCTGGAGGGTGAATCAGAAGAAGCAGAAGAAGGAGAAGGAGAAGGTGAAGTCTGGAGGGTGAATCAGAAGAAGCAGAAGAAGGAGAAGGCGAAGATGAAGTCTGGAGGGTGAATCAGAAGAAGTAGAAGAAGGAGAAGGAGAAGGTGAGGTCAGGAGGGTGATTCAGAAGAAGCAGAAGAAGGAGAAGGAGAAGGTGAAGTCTGGAGGGTGAATCAGAAGAAGCAGAAGAAGGAGAAGGAGAAGGTGAAGTCTGGAGGGTGAATCAGAAGAAGCAGGAAAAGGAGAAGGAGAAGATGAGGTCAGGAGGGTGAATCAGAAGAAGCAGAAAAAGGAGAAGGAGAAGGTGAAGTTAGTAGGGTGAATCAGAAGAAGCAGAAGAAGGAGAAGGAGAAGTTGAAGTCAAGGGGGTGAGGCAGAAGAAGTAGAAGAAGGAGAAGGAGAAGGTTAAGTCAGGAAGGTAAAGGAGAAGAAGCAGAAGAAGGAGAAGGAGAAGGTGAAGTCTGGAGGGCGCAGCAGAAGAAGCAGAAGAAGGAGAAGGAGAAGGTGAAGTCTGAAGGGTGAATCAGAAGAAGTAGAAGAAGGAGAAGGAGAAGGTGAAGTCAGGAGTGTGAAGCAGAAGAAGCAGAAGAAGGTGAAGTCTGGAGGGTGAATCAGAAGAAGCAGAAGAAGGAGAAGGAGAAGGTGAAGTCTGGAGGGTGAATCAGAAGAAGCAGAAGAAGGAGAAGGAGAAGGTGAGGTCAGGAGGCTGAATCAGAAGAAGCAGAAGAAGGAGAAGGAGAAGGTGAAGTTAGGAGGGTGAATCAGAAGAAGCAGAAGAAGGAGAAGGAGAAGGTGAAGTCAGGGGGGTGAAGCAGAAGAAGTCGAAGAAGGAGAAGGAGAAGGTGAAGTCAGGAAGGTGAAGCAGAAGAAGCAGAAGAAGGAGAAGGAGAAGGTGAAGTCTGGAGGGCGCAGAGAAGAAGCAGAAGAAGGAGAAGGAGAAGGTGAAGTCTGGAGGGTGAAGCAGAAGAAGCAGAAGAAGGAGAAGGAGAAGGTGAAGTCTGGAGGGTGAATCAGAAGAAATAGAAGAAGGAGAAGGAGAAGGTGAAGTCAGGAGGGTGAAGCAGAAGAAGCAGAAGAAGGAGAAGGAGAAGGTGAAGTCTGGAGGGTGAAGCAAAAGATGCAGAAGTGGAAAAGGAGAAGGTGAAGTCTGGAGGGTGAATCCGAAGAAGTAGACGAAGGAGAAGGAGAAGGTGAAGTCTGGAGGGTGGATCAGAAGAAGCAGAAGAAGGAGAAGGGGAAGGTGAAGTCTGGAGGGTGAATCAGAAGAAGTAGAAGAAGGAGAAGGAGAAGGTGAAGTCTGGAGGGTGAATCAGAAGAAGCAGAAGAAGGAGAAGGAGAAGGTGAAGTCTGGAGAGTGAATCAGAAGAAGCAGAAGAAGGAGAAGGAGAAGGTGAAGTCTGGAGGGTGAATCAGAAGAAGCAGAAGAAGGAGAAGGAGAAGGTGAAGTCTGGAGGGTGAATCAGAAGAAGGAGAAGAAGTAGAAGGAGAAGGTGAAGTCTGGATGGTGAATCAGAAGAAGTAGAAGAAGGAGAAGGAGAAGGTGAAGTCTGGAAGGTGAATCAGAAGAAGCAGAAGAAGGAGAAGGAGAAGGTGAAGTCAGGAGGGTGAATCAGAAGAAGCAGAAGAAGGAGAAGGAGAAGGTGAAGTCCGGAGGGTGAATCAAAAGAAGCAGAAGAAGGAGAAGGAAAAGGTGAAGACTGGAGAGTGAATCAGAAGAAGTAGAAGAAGGAGAAGGAGAAGGTGAAGTCTGGAGGGTGAATCAGAAGAAGTAGAAGAAGGAGAAGGAAAAGGCGAAGTCTGGAGGGTGAATCAGAAGAAGCAGAAGAAGGAGAAGGAGAAGGTGAAGTCTGGAGGGTGAATCAGAAGAAGCAGAAGAAGGAGAAGGAGATGGTGCAGTCTGGAGGGTGAATCAGAAGAAGTAGAAGAAGGAGAAGGAGAAGGTGAAGTCTAGAGGGTGAATCAGAAGAAGTAGAAGAAGGAGAAGGAGAAGGTGATGTCTGAAGGGTGAATCAGAAGAAGCAGAAGAAGGAGAAGGAGAAGGTGAAGTCTGGAGGGTGAATCAGAAGAAGCAGAATAAGGAGAAGGAGAAGGTGAAGTCTGGAGGGTGAATCAGAAGAAGCAGAAGAAGGAGAAGGAGAAGGTGAAGTCTGGAGGGTGAAGCAGAAGAAGCAGAAGAAGTAGAAGGAGAAGGTGAAGACTGGAGGGTGAATCAGAAGAAGTAGAAGAAGGAGAAGGAGAAGGTGATGTCTGGAGGGTGAATCAGAAGAAGTAGAAGAAGGAGAAGGAGAAGGTGAAGTCTGGAGGGTGAATCAGAAGAAGCAGAAGAAGGAGAAGGAGAAGGTGAAGTCTGGAGGGTGAATCAGAAGAAGCAGAAGAAGGAGAAGGCGAAGATGAAGTCTGGAGGGTGAATCAGAAGAAGTAGAAGAAGGAGAAGGAGAAGGTGAGGTCAGGAGGGTGAATCAGAAGAAGCAGAAGAAGGAGAAGGAGAAGGTGAAGTCTGGAGGGTGAATCAGAAGAAGCAGAAGAAGGAGAAGGACAAGGTGAAGTCTGGAGGGTGAATCAGAAGAAGCAGAAGAAGGAGAAGGAGAAGGTGAGGTCAGGAGGGTGAATCAGAAGAAGCAGAAAAAGGAGAAGGAGAAGGTGAAGTTAGTAGGGTGAATCAGAAGAAGCAGAAGAAGGAGAAGGAGAAGTTGAAGTCAGGGGGGTGAAGCAGAAGAAGTAGAAGAAGGAGAAGGAGAAGGTGAAGTCAGGAAGGTAAAGGAGAAGAAGCAGAAGAAGGAGAAGGAGAAGGTGAAGTCTGGAGGGCGCAGCAGAAGAAGCAGAAGAAGGAGAAGGAGAAGGTGAAGTCTGGAGGGTGAATCAGAAGAAGTAGAAGAAGGAGAAGGAGAAGGTGAAGTCTGGAGGGTGAATCAGAAGAAGCAGAAGAAGGAGAAGGAGAAGGTGAAGTCTGGAGGGTGAATCAGAAGAAGCAGAAGAAGGAGAAGGTGAAGATGAAGTCTGGAGGGTGAATCAGAAGAAGTAGAAGAAGGAGAAGGAGAAGGTGAGGTCAGGAGGGTGAATCAGAAGAAGCAGAAGAAGGAGAAGGAGAAGGTGAAGTCTGGAGGGTGAATCAGAAGAAGCAGAAGAAGGAGAAGGAGAAGGTGAAGTCTGGAGGGTGAATCAGAAGAAGCAGGAAAAGGAGAAGGAGAAGATGAGGTCAGGAGGGTGAATCAGAAGAAGCTGAAAAAGGAGAAGGAGAAGGTGAAGTTAGTAGGGTGAATCAGAAGAAGCAGAAGAAGGAGAAGGAGAAGTTGAAGTCAAGGGGGTGAAGCAGAAGAAGTAGAAGAAGGAGAAGGAGAAGGTGAAGTCAGGAAGGTAAAGGAGAAGAAGCAGAAGAAGGAGAAGGAGAAGGTGAAGTCTGGAGGGCGCAGCAGAAGAAGAAGAAGAAGGAGAAGGAGAAGGTGAAGTCTGAAGGGTGAATCAGAAGAAGTAGAAGAAGGAGAAGGAGAAGGTGAAGTCAGGAGTGTGAAGCAGAAGAAGCAGAAGAAGGTGAAGTCTGGAGGGTGAATCAGAAGAAGCAGAAGAAGGAGAAGGAGAAGGTGAAGTCTGGAGGGTGAATCAGAAGAAGCAGAAGAAGGAGAAGGAGAAGGTGAGGTCAGGAGGCTGAATCAGAAGAAGCAGAAGAAGGAGAAGGAGAAGGTGAAGTTAGGAGGGTGAATCAGAAGAAGCAGAAGAAGGAGAAGGAGAAGGTGAAGTCAGGGGGGTGAAGCAGAAGAAGTCGAAGAAGGAGAAGGAGAAGGCGAAGTCTGGAGGGTGAATCAGAAGAAGCAGAAGAAGGAGAAGGAGAAGGTGAAGTCTGGAGGGTGAATCAGAAGAAGCAGAAGATGGAGAAGGAGAAGATGAAGTCTGGAGGGTGAATCAGAAGAAGCAGAAGAAGGAGAAGGAGAAGGTGAAGTCTGGAGGGTGAATCAGAAGAAGCAGAAGAAGGAGAAGGAGAAGGTGAAGTCTCGAGGGTGAAGCAGAAGAAGCAGAAGAAGGAGAAGGAGAAGGTGAAGACTGGAGGGTGAATCAGAAGAAGTAGAAGAAGAAGGAGAAGGTGAAGTCTGGAGGGTGAATCAGAAGAAGTAGAAGAAGGAGAAGGAGAATGCGAAGTCTGGAGGGTGAATCAGAAGTAGCAGAAGAAGGAAAAGGAGAAGGTGAAGTCTGGAGGGTGAATCAGAAGAAGCAGAAGAAGGAGAAGGAGAAGATGAAGTCTGGAGGGTGAATCAGAAGAAGCAGAAGAAGGAGAAGGAGAAGGTGAAGTCTGGAGGGTGAATCAGAAGAAGCAGAAGAAGGAGAAGGAGAAGGTGAAGTCTGGAGGGTGAATCAGAAGAAGTAGAAGAAGGAGAAGGAGAAGGTGAAGTCTGGAGGGTGAATCAGAAGAAGTAGAAGAAGGAGAAGGAGAAGGTGAAGTCTGGAGGGTGAATCAGAAGAAGCAGAAGAAGGAGAAGGAGAAGGTGAAGTCTGGAGGGTGAATCAGAAGAAGCAGAAGAAGGAGAAGGAGAAGATGAAGTCTGGAGGGTGAATCAGAAGAAGCAGAAGAAGGAGAAGGAGAAGGTGAAGTCTGAAGGGTGTATCAGAAGAAGCAGAAGAAGGAGAAGGAGAAGGTGAAGTCTGGAGGGTGAATCAGAAGAAGCAGAAAAAGGAGAAGGAGAAGGTGAAGTCTGGAGGGTGAATCAGAAGAAGCAGAAGAAGGAGAAGGAGATGGTGCAGTCTGGAGGGTGAATCAGAAGAAGTAGAAGAAGGAGAAGGAGAAGGTGAAGTCTAGAGGGTGAATCAGAAGAAGTAGAAGAAGGAGAAGGAGAAGGTGATGTCTGAAGGGTGAATCAGAAGAAGCAGAAGAAGGAGAAGGAGAAGGTGAAGTCTGGAGGGTGAATCAGAAGAAGCAGAATAAGGAGAAGGAGAAGGTGAAGTCTGGAGGGTGAATCAGAAGAAGCAGAAGAAGGAGAAGGAGAAGGTGAAGTCTGGAGGGTGAAGCAGAAGAAGCAGAAGAAGTAGAAGGAGAAGGTGAAGACTGGAGGGTGAATCAGAAGAAGTAGAAGAAGGAGAAGGAGAAGGTGATGTCTGGAGGGTGAATCAGAAGAAGTAGAAGAAGGAGAAGGAGAAGGTGAAGTCTGGAGGGTGAATCAGAAGAAGCAGAAGAAGGAGAAGGAGAAGATGAAGTCTGGAGGGTGAATCAGAAGAAGGAGAAGAAGGAGAAGGCGAAGATGAAGTCTGGAGGGTGAATCAGAAGAAGTAGAAGGAGGAGAAGGAGAAGGTGAGGTCAGGAGGGTGAATCAGAAGAAGCAGAAGAAGGAGAAGGAGAAGGTGAAGTCTGGAGGGTGAATCAGAAGAAGCAGAAGAAGGAGAAGGAGAAGGTGAAGTCTGGAGGGTGAATCAGAAGAAGCAGAAGAAGGAGAAGGAGAAGGTGAGGTCAGGAGGGTGAATCAGAAGAAGCAGAAAAAGGAGAAGGAGAAGGTGAAGTTAGTAGGGTGAATCAGAAGAAGCAGAAGAAGGAGAAGGAGAAGTTGAAGTCAGGGGGGTGAAGCAGAAGAAGTAGAAGAAGGAGAAGGAGAAGGTGAAGTCAGGAAGGTAAAGGAGAAGAAGCAGAAGAAGGAGAAGGAGAAGGTGAAGTCTGGAGGGCGCAGCAGAAGAAGCAGAAGAAGGAGAAGGAGAAGGTGAAGTCTGGAGGGTGAATCAGAAGAAGTAGAAGAAGGAGAAGGAGAAGGTGAAGTCTGGAGGGTGAATCAGAAGAAGCAGAAGAAGGAGAAGGAGAAGGTGAAGTCTGGAGGGTGAATCAGAAGAAGCAGAAGAAGGAGAAGGCGAAGATGAAGTCTGGAGGGTGAATCAGAAGAAGTAGAAGAAGGAGAAGGAGAAGGTGAGGTCAGGAGGGTGAATCAGAAGAAGCAGAAGAAGGAGAAGGAGAAGGTGAAGTCTGGAGGGTGAATCAGAAGAAGCAGAAGAAGGAGAAGGAGAAGGTGAAGTCTGGAGGGTGAATCAGAAGAAGCAGGAAAAGGAGAAGGAGAAGATGAGGTCAGGAGGGTGAATCAGAAGAAGCAGAAAAAGGAGAAGGAGAAGGTGAAGTTAGTAGGGTGAATCAGAAGAAGCAGAAGAAGGAGAAGGAGAAGTTGAAGTCAAGGGGGTGAAGCAGAAGAAGTAGAAGAAGGAGAAGGAGAAGGTGAAGTCAGGAAGGTAAAGGAGAAGAAGCAGAAGAAGGAGAAGGAGAAGGTGAAGTCTGGAGGGCGCAGCAGAAGAAGAAGAAGAAGGAGAAGGAGAAGGTGAAGTCTGAAGGGTGAATCAGAAGAAGTAGAAGAAGGAGAAGGAGAAGGTGAAGTCAGGAGTGTGAAGCAGAAGAAGCAGAAGAAGGTGAAGTCTGGAGGGTGAATCAGAAGAAGCAGAAGAAGGAGAAGGAGAAGGTGAAGTCTGGAGGGTGAATCAGAAGAAGCAGAAGAAGGAGAAGGAGAAGGTGAGGTCAGGAGGCTGAATCAGAAGAAGCAGAAGAAGGAGAAGGAGAAGCTGAAGTTAGGAGGGTGAATCAGAAGAAGCAGAAGAAGGAGAAGGAGAAGGTGAAGTCAGGGGGGTGAAGCAGAAGAAGTCGAAGAAGGAGAAGGAGAAGGTGAAGTCAGGAAGGTGAAGCAGAAGAAGCAGAAGAAGGAGAAGGAGAAGGTGAAGTCTGGAGGGCGCAGAGAAGAAGCAGAAGAAGGAGAAGGAGAAGGTGAAGTCTGGAGGGTGAAGCAGAAGAAGCAGAAGAAGGAGAAGGAGAAGGTGAAGTCTGGAGGGTGAATCAGAAGAAATAGAAGAAGGAGAAGGAGAAGGTGAAGTCAGGAGGGTGAAGCAGAAGAAGCAGAAGAAGGAGAAGGAGAAGGTGAAGTCTGGAGGGTGAAGCAAAAGATGCAGAAGTGGAAAAGGAGAAGGTGAAGTCTGGAGGGCGAAGCAGAAGAAGCAGAAGAAGGAGAAGGAGAAGGTGAAGTCAGGAGGGTGAAGCAGAAGAAGCAGAAGAAGGAGAAGAAGAAGGTGAAGTCTGGAGGGTGAAGCAGAAGAAGCAGAAGAAGGAGAAGGAGAAGGTGAAGTCTGGAGGGTGAAGGAGAAGAAACAGAAGAAGGAGATGGAGAAGGTGAAGTCAGGAGGGTGAATCAGAAGAAGTAGAAGAAGGAGAAGGAGAAGGTGAAGTCTGGAGGGTGAATCAGACGAAGTAGAAGAAGGAGAAGGAGAAGGTGAAGTCTGGAGGGTGAAGCAGAAGAAGCAGAAGAAGGAGAAGGAGATGGTGTAGTCTGGAGGGTGAATCCGAAGAAGTAGACGAAGGAGAAGGAGAAGGTGAAGTCTGGAGGGTGAATCAGAAGAAGCAGAAGAAGGAGAAGGGGAAGGTGAAGTCTGGAGGGTGAATCAGAAGAAGTAGAAGAAGGAGAAGGAGAAGGTGAAGTCTGGAGGGTGAATCAGAAGAAGCAGAAGAAGGAGAAGGAGAAGGTGAAGTCTGGAGAGTGAATCAGAAGAAGCAGAAGAAGGAGAAGGAGAAGGTGAAGTCTGGAGGGTGAATCAGAAGAAGCAGAAGAAGGAGAAGGAGAAGGTGAAGTCTGGAGGGTGAATCAGAAGAAGGAGAAGAAGTAGAAGGAGAAGGTGAAGTCTGGATGGTGAATCAGAAGAAGTAGAAGAAGGAGAAGGAGAAGGTGAAGTCTGGAAGGTGAATCAGAAGAAGCAGAAGAAGGAGAAGGAGAAGGTGAAGTCAGGAGGGTGAATCAGAAGAAGCAGAAGAAGGAGAAGGAGAAGGTGAAGTCCGGAGGGTGAATCAAAAGAAGCAGAAGAAGGAGAAGGAGAAGGTGAAGACTGGAGAGTGAATCAGAAGAAGTAGAAGAAGGAGAAGGAGAAGGTGAAGTCTGGAGGGTGAATCAGAAGAAGTAGAAGAAGGAGAAGGAAAAGGCGAAGTCTGGAGGGTGAATCAGAAGAAGCAGAAGAAGGAGAAGGAGAAGGTGAAGTCTGGAGGGTGAATCAGAAGAAGCAGAAGATGGAGAAGGAGAAGATGAAGTCTGGAGGGTGAATCAGAAGAAGCAGAAGAAGGAGAAGGAGAAGGTGAAGTCTGGAGGGTGAATCAGAAGAAGCAGAAGAAGGAGAAGGAGAAGGTGAAGTCTCGAGGGTGAAGCAGAAGAAGCAGAAGAAGGAGAAGGAGAAGGTGAAGACTGGAGGGTGAATCAGAAGAAGTAGAAGAAGAAGGAGAAGGTGAAGTCTGGAGGGTGAATCAGAAGAAGTAGAAGAAGGAGAAGGAGAAGGCGAAATCTGGAGGGTGAATCAGAAGTAGCAGAAGAAGGAAAAGGAGAAGGTGAAGTCTGGAGGGTGAATCAGAAGAAGCAGAAGAAGGAGAAGGAGAAGATGAAGTCTGGAGGGTGAATCAGAAGAAGCAGAAGAAGGAGAAGGAGAAGGTGAAGTCTGGAGGGTGAATCAGAAGAAGCAGAAGAAGGAGAAGGAGAAGGTGAAGTCTGGAGGGTGAATCAGAAGAAGTAGAAGAAGGAGAAGGAGAAGGTGAAGTCTGGAGGGTGAATCAGAAGAAGTAGAAGAAGGAGAAGGAGAAGGTGAAGTCTGGAGGGTGAATCAGAAGAAGCAGAAGAAGGAGAAGGAGAAGGTGAAGTCTGGAGGGTGAATCAGAAGAAGCAGAAGAAGGAGAAGGAGAAGATGAAGTCTGGAGGGTGAATCAGAAGAAGCAGAAGAAGGAGAAGGAGAAGGTGAGGTCTGAAGGGTGTATCAGAAGAAGCAGAAGAAGGAGAAGGAGAAGGTGAAGTCTGGAGGGTGAATCAGAAGAAGCAGAAAAAGGAGAAGGAGAAGGTGATGTCTGGAGGGTGAATCAGAAGAAGCAGAAGAAGGAGAAGGAGATGGTGCAGTCTGGAGGGTGAATCAGAAGAAGTAGAAGAAGGAGAAGGAGAAGGTGAAGTCTAGAGGGTGAATCAGAAGAAGTAGAAGAAGGAGAAGGAGAAGGTGATGTCTGAAGGGCGAATCAGAAGAAGCAGAAGAAGGAGAAGGAGAAGGTGAAGTCTGGAGGGTGAATCAGAAGAAGCAGAATAAGGAGAAGGAGAAGGTGAAGTCTGGAGGGTGAATCAGAAGAAGCAGAAGAAGGAGAAGGAGAAGGTGAAGTCTGGAGGGTGAATCAGAAGAAGTAGAAGAAGGAGAAGGAGAAGGTGAAGTCTGGAGGGTGAAGCAGAAGAAGTAGAAGAAGGAGAAGGAGAAGGTGAAGTCAGGAGGGTGAATCAGAAGAAGTAGAAGAAGGAGAAGGAGAAGGTGAAGTCAGGAGGGTGAATCAGAAGAAGCAGAAGAAGGAGAAGGAGAAGGTGAAGTCTGGAGGGTGAATCAGAAGAATCAGAAGAAGGAGAAGGAGAAGGTGAAGTCTGGAGGGTGAATCAGAAGAAGCAGAAGAAAGAGAAGGAGAAGGTGAAGTCTGGAGGGTGAAGCAGAAGAAGCAGAAGAAGGAGAAGGAGAAGGTGGAGACTGGAGGGTGAATCAGAAGAAGTAGAAGAAGGAGAAGGAGAAACTGAAGTCTGGAGGGTGAATCAGAAGAAGTAGGAGAAGGAGAAGGTGAAGTCTGGAGGGTGAATCAGAAGAAGCAGAAGAAGGAGAAGGAGAAGGTGAAGTCTGGAGGGTGAATCAGAAGAAGCAGAAGAAGGAGAAGGAGAAGATGAAGTCTGGAGGGTGAATCATAAGAAGTAGAAGAAGGAGAAGGAGAAGGTGAGGTCTGGGGGGTGAATCAGAAGAAGCAGAAGAAGGAGAAGGAGAAGGAGAAGTCTGGAGGGTGAATCAGAAGAAGCAGAAGAAGGAGAAGGAGAAGGTGAAGACTGGAGGGTGAATCAGAAGAAGTAGAAGAAGGAGAAGGAGAAGGTGAAGTCTGGAGGGTGAATCAGAAGAAGTAGAAGAAGGAGAAGGAAAAGGCGAAGTCTGGAGGGTGAATCAGAAGAAGCAGAAGAAGGAGAAGGAGAAGGTGAAGTCTGGAGGGTGAATCAGAAGAAGCAGAAGAAGGAGAAGGAGAAGATGAAGTCTGGAGGGTGAATCAGAAGAAGCAGAAGAAGGAGAAGGAGAAGGTGAAGTCTGGAGGGTGAATCAGAAGAAGCAGAAGAAGGAGAAGGAGAAGGTGAAGTCTCGAGGGTGAAGCAGAAGAAGCAAAAGAAGGAGAAGGAGAAGGTGAAATCTGGAGGGTGAATCAGAAGAAGTAGAAGAAGGAGAAGGAGAAGGTGATGTCTGGGGGGTGAATCAGAAGAAGCAGAAGAAGTAGAAGGAGAAGGTGAAGTCTGGAGGGGGAATCAGAAGAAGTAGAAGAAGGAGAAGGAGAAGGTGATGTCTGGAGGGTGAATCAGGAGAAGCAGAAGAAGGAGAAGGAGAAGGTGAAGTCAGGAGGGTGAATCAGAAGAAGCAGAAGAAGGAGAAGGAGAGGGTGAAGTCTGGAGGGTGAATTAGAAGAAGCAGAAGAAGGAGAAGGAGAAGGTGAAGACTGGAGGGTGAATCAGAAGAAGTAGAAGAAGAAGGAGAAGGTGAAGTCTGGA
Source organism: Somniosus microcephalus (assembly GCF_052327205.1). Classification (NCBI taxonomy): domain Eukaryota; kingdom Metazoa; phylum Chordata; class Chondrichthyes; order Squaliformes; family Somniosidae; genus Somniosus; species Somniosus microcephalus. Next base: position 436,180 of record NW_028225400.1, on the reverse strand, counting down.
GGGTGAATCAGAAGAAGTAGAAGAAGGAGAAGGAGAAGGCGAAGTCTGGAGGGTGAATCAGAAGTAGCAGAAGAAAGAAAAGGAGAAGGTGAAGTCTGGAGGGTGAATCAGAAGAAGCAGAAGAAGGAGAAGGAGAATTTCAAGTCTGGAGGGTGAATCAGAAGAAGCAGAAGAAGGAGAAGGAGAAGGTGAAGTCTGGAGGGTGAATCAGAAGAAGCAGAAGAAGGAGAAGGAGAAGGTGAAGTCTGGAGGGTGAATCAGAAGAAGTAGAAGAAGGAGAAGGAGAAGGTGAAGTCAGGAGGGTGAATCAGAAGAAGTAGAAGAAGGAGAAGGAGAAGGTGAAGTCTGGAGGGTGAATCAGAAGAAGCAGAAGAAGGAGAAGGAGAAGGTGAAGTCTGGAGGGTGAATCAGAAGAAGCAGAAGAAGGAGAAGGAGAAGATGAAGTCTGGAGGGTGAATCAGAAGAAGTAGAAGAAGGAGAAGGAGAAGGTGAGGTCTGGAGGGTGAATCAGAAGAAGCAGAAGAAGGAGAAGGAGAAGGTGAAGTCTGAAGGGTGTATCAGAAGAAGCAGAAGAAGGAGAAGGAGAAGGTGAAGTCTGGAGGGTGAATCAGAAGAAGCAGAAGAAGGAGAAGGAGAAGGTGAAGTCTGGAGGGTGAATCAGAAGAAGTAGAAGAAGGAGAAGGAGATGGTGCAGTCTGGAGGGTGAATCAGAAGAAGTAGAAGAAGGAGAAGGAGAAGGTGAAGTCTGGAGGGTGAATCAGAAGAAGTAGAAGAAGGAGAAGGAGAAGGTGATGTCTGGAGGGTGAATCAGAAGAAGCAGAAGAAGGAGAAGGAGAAGGTGAAGTCTGGAGGGTGAATCAGAAGAAGCAGAATAAGGAGAAGGAGAAGGTGAAGTCTGGAGCGTGAATCAGAAGAAGCAGAAGAAGGAGAAGGAGAAAGTGAAGTCTGGAGGGTGAATCAGAAGAAGTAGAAGAAGGAGAAGGAGAAGGTGAAGTCTGGAGGGTGAAGCAGAAGAAGTAGAAGAAGGAGAAGGAGAAGGTGAAGTCAGGAGGGTGAATCAGAAGAAGTAGAAGAAGGAGAAGGAGAAGGTGAAGTCAGGAGGGTGAATCAGAAGAAGTAGAAGAAGGAGAAGGAGAAGGTGAAGTCTGGAGGGTGAATCAGAAGAAGCAGAAGAAGGAGAAGGAGAAGGTGAAGTCTGGAGGGTGAATCAGAAGAAGCAGAAGAAGGAGAAGGAGAAGATGAAGTCTGGAGGGTGAATCAGAAGAAGTAGAAGAAGGAGAAGGAGAAGGTGAGGTCTGGAGGGTGAATCAGAAGAAGCAGAAGAAGGAGAAGGAGAAGGTGAAGTCTGAAGGGTGTATCAGAAGAAGCAGGAGAAGGAGAAGGAGAAGGTGAAGTCTGGAGGGTGAATCAGAAGAAGCAGAAAAAGGAGAAGGAGAAGGTGAAGTCTGGAGGGTGAATCAGAAGAAGCAGAAGAAGGAGAAGGAGATGGTGCAGTCTGGAGGGTGAATCAGAAGAAGTAGAAGAAGGAGAAGGAGAAGGTGAAGTCTGGAGGGTGAATCAGAAGAAGTAGAAGAAGGAGAAGGAGAAGGTGATGTCTGGAGGGTGAATCAGAAGAAGCAGAAGAAGGAGAAGGAGAAGGTGAAGTCTGGAGGGTGAATCAGAAGAAGCAGAATAAGGAGAAGGAGAAGGTGAAGTCTGGAGGGTGAATCAGAAGAAGCAGAAGAAGGAGAAGGAGAAGGTGAAGTCTGGAGGGTGAATCAGAAGAATTAGAAGAAGGAGAAGGAGAAGGTGAAGTCTGGAGGGTGAAGCAGAAGATGTAGAAGAAGGAGAAGGAGATGGTGAAGTCAGGAGGGTGAATCAGAAGAAGTAGAAGAAGGAGAAGGAGAAGGTGAAGTCAGGAGGGTGAATCAGAAGAAGCAGAAGAAGGAGAAGGAGAAGGTGAAGTCTGGAGGGTGAATCAGAAGAATCAGAAGAAGGAGAAGGAGAAGGTGAAGTCAGGAGGGTGAATCAGAAGAAGCAGAAGAAAGAGAAGGAGAAGGTGAAGTCTGGAGGGTGAAGCAGAAGAAGCAGAAGAAGGAGAAGGAGAAGGTGAAGACTGGAGGGTGAATCAGAAGAAGTAGAAGAAGGAGATGGAGAAACTGAAGTCTGGAGGGTGAATCAGAAGAAGTAGAAGAAGGAGAAGGAGAAGGTGAAGTCTGGAGGGTGAATCAGAAGAAGCAGAAGAAGGAGAAGGAGAAGGTGAAGTCTGGAGGGTGAATCAGAAGAAGCAGAAGAAGGAGAAGGAGAAGATGAAGTCTGGAGGGTGAATCAGAAGAGGTAGAAGAAGGAGAAGGAGAAGGTGAGGTCTGGGGGGTGAATCAGAAGAAGCAGAAGAAGGAGAAGGAGAAGGTGAAGTCTGGAGGGTGAATCAGAAGAAGCAGAAGAAGGAGAAGGAGAAGGTGAAGTCTGGAGGGTGAATCAGAAGAAGCAGAAGAAGGAGAAGGAGAAGGTGAAGTCAGGAGGGTGAATCAGAAGAAGCAGAAGAAGGAGAAGGAGAAGGTGAAGTTAGGAGGGTGAATCAGAAGAAGCAGAAGAAGGAGAAGGAGAAGGTGAAGTCAGGGGCGTGAAGCAGAAGAAGTAGAAGAAGGAGAAGGAGAAGGTGAAGTCTGGAGGGTGAAGCAGAAGAAGCAGAAGAAGGAGAAGGAGAAGGTGAAGTCTGGAGGGCGCAGCAGAAGAAGCAGAAGAAGGAGAAGGAGAAGGTGACGTCTGGAGGGTGAAGCAGAAGAAGCAGAAGAAGGAGAAGGAGAAGGTGAAGTCTGGAGGGTGAATCAGAAGAAGTAGAAGAAGGAGAAGGAGAAGGTGAAGTCAGGAGGGTGAAGCAGAAGAAGCAGAAGAAGGAGAAGGAGAAGGTGAAGTCTGGAGGGTGAAGCAGAAGAAGCAGAAGAAGGAGAAGGAGAAGGTGAAGTCTGGAGGGCGAAGCAGAAGAAGCAGAAGAAGGAGAAGGAGAAGGTGAAGTCTGGAGGGTGAAGCAGAAGAAGCAGAAGAAGGAGAAGGAGAAGGTGAAGTCTGGAGGGTGAATCAGAAGAAGTAGAAGAAGGAGAAGGAGAAGGTGAAGTCAGGAGGGTGAAGCAGAAGAAGCAGAAGAAGGAGAAGGAGAAGGTGAAGTCTGGAGGGTGAATCAGAAGAAGCAGAAGAAGGAGAAGGAGAAGGTGCAGTCTGGAGGGTGAATCAGAAGATGTAGAAGAAGGAGAAGGAGAAGGTGAAGTCTGGAGGGTGAATCAGAAGAAGTAGAAGAAGGAGAAGGAGAAGGTGAAGTCTGGAGGGTGAATCAGAAGAAGCAGAAGAAGGAGAAGGAGAAGGTGAAGTCTGGAGGGTGAATCAGAAGAAGCAGAAAAAGGAGAAGGAGAAGATGAAGTCTGGAGGGTGAATCAGAAGAAGTAGAAGAAGGAGAAGGAGAAGGTGAGGTCTGGAGGGTGAATCAGAAGAAGCAGAAGAAGGAGAAGGAGAAGGTGAAGTCTGAAGGGTGTATCAGGAGAAGCAGAAGAAGGAGAAGGAGAAGGTGAAGTCTGGAGGGTGAATTAGAAGAAGCAGAAAAAGGAGAAGGAGAAGGTGAAGTCTGGAGGGTGAATCAGAAGAAGCAGAAGAAGGAGAAGGAGATGGTGCAGTCTGGAGGGTGAATCAGAAGAAGTAGAAGAAGGAGAAGGAGAAGGTGAAGTCTGGAGGGTGAATCAGAAGAAGTAGAAGAAGGAGAAGGAGAAGGTGAAGTCTGGAGGGTGAATCAGAAGAAGCAGAAGAAGGATAAGGAGAAGGTGAAGTCTGGAGGGTGAATCAGAAGAAGCAGAAGAAGGAGAAGGAGAAGTTGAAGTCTGGAGGGTGAATCAGAAGAAGCAGAAGAAGGAGAAGGAGAAGGTGAAGTCTGGAGGGTGAATCAGAAGAAGTAGAAGAAGGAGAAGGAGAAGGTGAAGTCTGGAGGGTGAAGCAGAAGAAGTAGAAGAAGGAGAAGGAGAAGGTGAAGTCAGGAGGGTGAATCAGAAGAAGTAGAAGAAGGAGAAGGAGAAGGTGAAATCAGGAGGGTGAATCAGAAGAAGCAGAAGAAGGAGAAGGAGAAGGTGAAGTCTGGAGGGTGAATCAGAAGAATCAGGAGAAGGAGAAGGAGAAGGTGAAGTCTGGAGGGTGAATCAGAAGAAGCAGAAGAAAGAGAAGGCGAAGGTGAAGTCTGGAGGGTGAAGCAGAAGAAGGAGAAGAAGGAGAAGGAGAAGGTGAAGACTGGAGGGTGAATCAGAAGAAGTAGAAGAAGGAGAAGGAGAAACTGAAGTCTGGAGGGTGAATCAGAAGAAGTAGAAGAAGGAGAAGGAGAAGGTGAAGTCTGGAGGGTGAATCAGAAGAAGCAGAAGAAGGAGAAGGAGAAGGTGAAGTCTGGAGGGTGAATCAGAAGAAGCAGAAGAAGGAGAAGGAGAAGATGAAGTCTGGAGGGTGAATCAGAAGAAGGAGAAGAAGGAGAAGGAGAAGGTGAGGTTTGGGGGGTGAATCAGAAGAAGCAGAAGAAGGAGAAGGAGGAGGTGAAGTCTGGAGGGTGAATCAGAAGAAGCAGAAGAAGGAGAAGGAGAAGGTGAAGTCAGGAGGGTGAATCAGAAGAAGAAGAAGAAGGAGAAGGAGAAGGTGAAGTTAGGAGGGTGAATCAGAAGAAGCAGAAGAAGGAGAAGGAGAAGGTGAAGTCAGGGGGGTGAAGCAGAAGAAGTAGAAGAAGGAGAAGGAGAAGGTGAAGTCTGGAGGGTGAAGCAGAAGAAGCAGAAGAAGGAGAAGGAGAAGGTGAAGTCTGGAGGGTGAATCAGAAGAAGCAGAAGAAGGAGAAGGAGAAGGTGAAGTCAGGAGGGTGAATCAGAAGAAGCAGAAGAAGGAGAAGGAGAAGGTGAAGTTAGGAGGGTGAATCAGAAGAAGCAGAAGAAGGAGAAGGAGAAGGTGAAGTCAGGAGGGTGAATCAGAAGAAGCAGAAGAAGGAGAAGGAGAAGGTGAAGTCTGGAGGGTGAATTAGAAGAAGCAGAAGAAGGAGAAGGAGAAGGTGAAGTCTGGAGGGTGAATCAGAAGAAGCAGAAGAAGGAGAAGGAGAATTTCAAGTCTGGAGGGTGAATCAGAAGAAGCAGAAGAAGGAGAAGGAGAAGGTGAAGTCTGGAGGGTGAATCAGAAGAAGCAGAAGAAGGAGAAGGAGAAGGTGAAGTCTGGAGGGTGAATCAGAAGAAGTAGAAGAAGGAGAAGGAGAAGGTGAAGTCAGGAGGGTGAATCAGAAGAAGTAGAAGAAGGAGAAGGAGAAGGTGAAGTCTGGAGGGTGAATCAGAAGAAGCAGAAGAAGGAGAAGGAGAAGGTGAAGTCTGGAGGGTGAATCAGAAGAAGCAGAAGAAGGAGAAGGAGAAGATGAAGTCTGGAGGGTGAATCAGAAGAAGTAGAAGAAGGAGAAGGAGAAGGTGAGGTCTGGAGGGTGAATCAGAAGAAGCAGAAGAAGGAGAAGGAGAAGGTGAAGTCTGAAGGGTGTATCAGAAGAAGCAGAAGAAGGAGAAGGAGAAGATGAAGTCTGGAGGGTGAATCAGAAGAAGCAGAAAAAGGAGAAGGAGAAGGTGAAGTCTGGAGGGTGAATCAGAAGAAGCAGAAGAAGGAGAAGGAGATGGTGCAGTCTGGAGGGTGAATCAGAAGAAGTAGAAGAAGGAGAAGGAGAAGGTGAAGTCTGGAGGGTGAATCAGAAGAAGTAGAAGAAGGAGAAGGAGAAGGTGATGTCTGGAGGGTGAATCAGAAGAAGCAGAAGAAGGAGAAGGAGAAGGTGAAGTCTGGAGGGTGAATCAGAAGAAGCAGAATAAGGAGAAGGAGAAGGTGAAGTCTGGAGCGTGAATCAGAAGAAGCAGAAGAGGGAGAAGGAGAAAGTGAAGTCTGGAGGGTGAATCAGAAGAAGTAGAAGAAGGAGAAGGAGAAGGTGAAGTCTGGAGGGTGAAGCAGAAGAAGTAGAAGAAGGAGAAGGAGAAGGTGAAGTCAGGAGGGTGAATCAGAAGAAGTAGAAGAAGGAGAAGGAGAAGGTGAAGTCAGGAGGGTGAATCAGAAGAAGTAGAAGAAGGAGAAGGAGAAGGTGAAGTCTGGAGGGTGAATCAGAAGAAGCAGAAGAAGGAGAAGGAGAAGGTGAAGTCTGGAGGGTGAATCAGAAGAAGCAGAAGAAGGAGAAGGAGAAGATGAAGTCTGGAGGGTGAATCAGAAGAAGTAGAAGAAGGAGAAGGAGAAGGTGAGGTCTGGAGGGTGAATCAGAAGAAGCAGAAGAAGGAGAAGGAGAAGGTGAAGTCTGAAGGGTGTATCAGAAGAAGCAGGAGAAGGAGAAGGAGAAGGTGAAGTCTGGAGGGTGAATCAGAAGAAGCAGAAAAAGGAGAAGGAGAAGGTGAAGTCTGGAGGGTGAATCAGAAGAAGCAGAAGAAGGAGAAGGAGATGGTGCAGTCTGGAGGGTGAATCAGAAGAAGTAGAAGAAGGAGAAGGAGAAGGTGAAGTCTGGAGGGTGAATCAGAAGAAGTAGAAGAAGGAGAAGGAGAAGGTGATGTCTGGAGGGTGAATCAGAAGAAGCAGAAGAAGGAGAAGGAGAAGGTGAAGTCTGGAGGGTGAATCAGAAGAAGCAGAATAAGGAGAAGGAGAAGGTGAAGTCTGGAGGGTGAATCAGAAGAAGCAGAAGAAGGAGAAGGAGAAGGTGAAGTCTGGAGGGTGAATCAGAAGAAGTAGAAGAAGGAGAAGGAGAAGGTGAAGTCTGGAGGGTGAAGCAGAAGATGTAGAAGAAGGAGAAGGAGATGGTGAAGTCAGGAGGGTGAATCAGAAGAAGTAGAAGAAGGAGAAGGAGAAGGTGAAGTCAGGAGGGTGAATCAGAAGAAGCAGAAGAAGGAGAAGGAGAAGGTGAAGTCTGGAGGGTGAATCAGAAGAATCAGAAGAAGGAGAAGGAGAAGGTGAAGTCTGGAGGGTGAATCAGAAGAAGCAGAAGAAAGAGAAGGAGAAGGTGAAGTCTGGAGGGTGAAGCAGAAGAAGCAGAAGGAGAAGGAGAAGGTGAAGACTGGAGGGTGAATCAGAAGAAGTAGAAGAAGGAGATGGAGAAACTGAAGTCTGGAGGGTGAATCAGAAGAAGTAGAAGAAGGAGAAGGAGAAGGTGAAGTCTGGAGGGTGAATCAGAAGAAGCAGAAGAAGGAGAAGGAGAAGGTGATGTCTGGAGGGTGAATCAGAAGAAGCAGAAGAAGGAGAAGGAGAAGATGAAGTCTGGAGGGTGAATCAGAAGAGGTAGAAGAAGGAGAAGGAGAAGGTGAGGTCTGGGGGGTGAATCAGAAGAAGCAGAAGAAGGAGAAGGAGAAGGTGAAGTCTGGAGGGTGAATCAGAAGAAGCAGAAGAAGGAGAAGGAGAAGGTGAAGTCTGGAGGGTGAATCAGAAGAAGCAGAAGAAGGAGAAGGAGAAGGTGAAGTCAGGAGGGTGAATCAGAAGAAGCAGAAGAAGGAGAAGGAGAAGGTGAAGTTAGGAGGGTGAATCAGAAGAAGCAGAAGAAGGAGAAGGAGAAGGTGAAGTCAGGGGCGTGAAGCAGAAGAAGTAGAAGAAGGAGAAGGAGAAGGTGAAGTCTGGAGGGTGAAGCAGAAGAAGCAGAAGAAGGAGAAGGAGAAGGTGAAGTCTGGAGGGCGCAGCAGAAGAAGCAGAAGAAGGAGAAGGAGAAGGTGAAGTCTGGAGGGTGAAGCAGAAGAAGCAGAAGAAGGAGAAGGAGAAGGTGAAGTCTGGAGGGTGAATCAGAAGAAGTAGAAGAAGGAGAAGGAGAAGGTGAAGTCAGGAGGGTGAAGCAGAAGAAGCAGAAGAAGGAGAAGGAGAAGGTGAAGTCTGGAGGGTGAAGCAGAAGAAGCAGAAGAAGGAGAAGGAGAAGGTGAAGTCTGGAGGGCGAAGCAGAAGAAGCAGAAGAAGGAGAAGGAGAAGGTGAAGTCTGGAGGGTGAAGCAGAAGAAGCAGAAGAAGGAGAAGGAGAAGGTGAAGTCTGGAGGGTGAATCAGAAGAAGTAGAAGAAGGAGAAGGAGAAGGTGAAGTCAGGAGGGTGAAGCAGAAGAAGCAGAAGAAGGAGAAGGAGAAGGTGAAGTCTGGAGGGTGAATCAGAAGAAGCAGAAGAAGGAGAAGGAGAAGGTGCAGTCTGGAGGGTGAATCAGAAGAGGTAGAAGAAGGAGAAGGAGAAGGTGAAGTCTGGAGGGTGAATCAGAAGAAGTAGAAGAAGGAGAAGGAGAAGGTGAAGTCTGGAGGGTGAATCAGAAGAAGCAGAAGAAGGAGAAGGAGAAGGTGAAGTCTGGAGGGTGAATCAGAAGAAGCAGAAAAAGGAGAAGGAGAAGATGAAGTCTGGAGGGTGAATCAGAAGAAGTAGAAGAAGGAGAAGGAGAAGGTGAGGTCTGGAGGGTGAATCAGAAGAAGCAGAAGAAGGAGAAGGAGAAGGTGAAGTCTGAAGGGTGTATCAGGAGAAGCAGAAGAAGGAGAAGGAGAAGGTGAAGTCTGGAGGGTGAATTAGAAGAAGCAGAAAAAGGAGAAGGAGAAGGTGAAGTCTGGAGGGTGAATCAGAAGAAGCAGAAGAAGGAGAAGGAGATGGTGCAGTCTGGAGGGTGAATCAGAAGAAGTAGAAGAAGGAGAAGGAGAAGGTGAAGTCTGGAGGGTGAATCAGAAGAAGTAGAAGAAGGAGAAGGAGAAGGTGAAGTCTGGAGGGTGAATCAGAAGAAGCAGAAGAAGGAGAAGGAGAAGGTGAAGTCTGGAGGGTGAATCAGAAGAAGCAGAAGAAGGAGAAGGAGAAGTTGAAGTCTGGAGGGTGAATCAGAAGAAGCAGAAGAAGGAGAAGGAGAAGGTGAAGTCTGGAGGGTGAATCAGAAGAAGTAGAAGAAGGAGAAGGAGAAGGTGAAGTCTGGAGGGTGAAGCAGAAGAAGTAGAAGAAGGAGAAGGAGAAGGTGAAGTCAGGAGGGTGAATCAGAAGAAGTAGAAGAAGGAGAAGGAGAAGGTGAAATCAGGAGGGTGAATCAGAAGAAGCAGAAGAAGGAGAAGGAGAAGGTGAAGTCTGGAGGGTGAATCAGAAGAATCAGGAGAAGGAGAAGGAGAAGGTGAAGTCTGGAGGGTGAATCAGAAGAAGCAGAAGAAAGAGAAGGCGAAGGTGAAGTCTGGAGGGTGAAGCAGAAGAAGGAGAAGAAGGAGAAGGAGAAGGTGAAGACTGGAGGGTGAATCAGAAGAAGTAGAAGAAGGAGAAGGAGAAACTGAAGTCTGGAGGGTGAATCAGAAGAAGTAGAAGAAGGAGAAGGAGAAGGTGAAGTCTGGAGGGTGAATCAGAAGAAGCAGAAGAAGGAGAAGGAGAAGGTGAAGTCTGGAGGGTGAATCAGAAGAAGCAGAAGAAGGAGAAGGAGAAGATGAAGTCTGGAGGGTGAATCAGAAGAAGGAGAAGAAGGAGCAGGAGAAGGTGAGGTTTGGGGGGTGAATCAGAAGAAGCAGAAGAAGGAGAAGGAGAAGGTGAAGTCTGGAGGGCGAATCAGAAGAAGCAGAAGAAGGAGAAGGAGAAGGTGAAGTCTGGAGGGTGAATCAGAAGAAGCAGAAGAAGGAGAAGGAGAAGGTGAAGTCAGGAGGGTGAATCAGAAGAAGCAGAAGAAGGAGAAGGAGAAGGTGAAGTTAGGAGGGTGAATCAGAAGAAGCAGAAGAAGGAGAAGGAGAAGGTGAAGTCAGGGGGGTGAAGCAGAAGAAGTAGAAGAAGGAGAAGGAGAAGGTGAAGTCTGGAGGGTGAAGCAGAAGAAGCAGAAGAAGGAGAAGGAGAAGGTGAAGTCTGGAGGGCGCAGCAGAAGAAGCAGAAGAAGGGGAAGGAGAAGGTGAAGTCTGGAGGGTGAAGCAGAAGAAGCAGAAGAAGGAGAAGGAGAAGGTGAAGTCTGGAGGGTGAATCAGAAGATGTAGAAGAAGGAGAAGGAGAAGGTGAAGTCAGGAGTGTGAAGCAGAAGAAGGAGAAGAAGGAGAAGGAGAAGGTGAAGTCTGGAGGGCGCAGCAGAAGAAGCAGAAGAAGGAGAAGGAGAAGGTGAAGTCTGGAGGGTGAAGCAGAAGAAGCAGAAGAAGGAGAAGGAGAAGGTGAAGTCTGGAGGGTGAATCAGAAGAAGTAGAAGAAGGAGAAGGAGAAGGTGAAGTCAGGAGGGTGAAGCAGAAGAAGCAGAAGAAGGAGAAGGAGAAGGTGAAGTCTGGAGGGTGAAGCAGAAGAAGCAGAAGTGGAAAAGGAGAAGGTGAAGTCTGGAGGGCGAAGCAGAAGAAGCAGAAGAAGGAGAAGGAGAAGGTGAAGTCTGGAGGGTGAAGCCGAAGAAGCAGAAGAAGGAGAAGGCGAAGGTGAAGTCTGGAGGGTGAATCAGAAGAAGTAGAAGAAGGAGAAGGAGAAGGTGAAGTCAGGAGGGTTAAGCAGAAGAAGCAGAAGAAGGAGAAGGAGAAGGTGAAGTCTGGAGGGTGAAGCAGAAGAAGCAGAAGAAGGAGAAGGAGAAGTTGAAGTCTGGAGGGTGAAGCAGAAGAAGCAGAAGAAGGAGATGGAGAAGGTGAAGTCAGGAGGGTGAATCAGAAGAAGTAGAAGAAGGAGAAGGAGAAGGTGAAGTCTGGAGGGTGAAGCAGAAGAAGCAGCAGAAGGAGAAGGAGAAGGTGTAGTCTGGAGGGTGAATGCGAAGAAGTAGACGAAGGAGAAGGAGAAGGTGACGTCTGGAGGGTGAATCAGAAGAAGCAGAAGAAGGAGAAGGAGAAGGTGAAGTCTGGAGGGTGAATCAGAAGAAGCAGAAGAAGGAGAAGGAGAAGGTGAAGTCTGGAGGGTGAATCAGAAGAAGTAGAAGAAGGAGAAGTAGAAGGTGAAGTCAGGAGGGTGAATCAGAAGAAGCAGAAGAAGGAGAAGGAGAAGGTGAAGTCTGGAGGGTGAATCAGAAGAATCAGAAGAAGGAGAAGGAGAAGATGAAGTCTGGAGGGTGAATCAGAAGAAGTAGAAGAAGGAGAAGGAGAAGGTGAAGTCTGGAGGGTGAATCAGAAGAAGTAGAAGAAGGAGAAGGAGAAGGTGATGTCTGGAGGGTGAATCAGAAGAAGCAGAAGAAGGAGAAGGAGAAGGTGAAGTCTGGAGGGTGAATCAGAAGAAGCAGAATAAGGAGAAGGAGAAGGTGAAGTCTGGAGGGTGAATCAGAAGAAGCAGAAGAAGGAGAAGGAGAAGGTGAAGTCTGGAGGGCGAATCAGAAGAATCAGAAGAAGGAGAAGGAGAAGGTGAAGTCTGGAGGGTGAATCAGAAGAAGTAGAAGAAGGAGAAGGAGAAGGTGAAGTCTGGAGGGTGAATCAGAAGAAGCAGAAGAAGGAGAAGGAGAAGGTGAAGTCTGGAGGGTGAATCAGAAGAAGCAGAAGAAGGAGAAGGAGAAGATGAAGTCTGGAGGGTGAATCAGAAGAAGTAGAAGAAGGAGAAGGAGAAGGTGAGGTCTGGGGGGTGAATCAGAAGAAGCAGAATAAGGAGAAGGAGAAGGTGAAGTCTGGAGGGTGAATCAGAAGAAGCAGAAGAAGGAGAAGGAGAAGGTGAAGTCTGGAGGGTGAATCAGAAGAAGCAGAAGAAGGAGAAGGAGAAGGTGAAGTTAGGAGGGTGAATCAGAAGAAGCAGAAGAAGGAGAAGGACAAGGTGAATTCTGGAGGGTGAAGCAGAAGAAGCAGAAGAAGGAGAAGGAGAAGGTGAAGTCTGGAGGGTGAATCAGAAGAAGTAGAAGAAGGAGAAGGAGAAGGTGAAGTCAGGAGGGTGAAGCAGAAGAAGGAGAAGGAGAAGGTGAAGTCTGGAGGGTGAAGCAGAAGAAGCAGAAGAAGGAGAAGGAGAAGGTGAAGTCTGGAGGGCGAAGCAGAAGAAGCAGAAGAAGGAGAAGGAGAAGGTGAAGTCTGGAGGGCGAAGCAGAAGAAGCAGAAGAAGGAGAAGGAGAAGGTGAAGTCTGGAGGGTGAATCAGAAGAAGTAGAAGAAGGAGAAGGAGAAGGTGAAGTCAGGAGGGTGAAGCAGAAGAAGCAGAAGAAGGAGAAGGAGAAGGTGAAGTCTGGAGGCTGAATCAGAAGAAGCAGAAGAAGGAGAAGGAGAAGGTGCAGTCTGGAGGGTGAATCAGAAGAAGTAGAAGAAGGAGAAGGAGAAGGTGAAGTCTGGAGGGTGAATCAGAAGAAGTAGAAGAAGGAGAAGGAGAAGGTGAAGTCTGGAGGGTGAATCAGAAGAAGCAGAAGAAGGAGAAGGAGAAGGTGAAGTCTGGAGGGTGAATCAGAAGAAGCAGAAAAAGGAGAAGGAGAAGATGAAGTCTGGAGGGTGAATCAGAAGAAGTAGAAGAAGGAGAAGGAGAAGGTGAGGTCTGGAGGGTGAATCAGAAGAAGCAGAAGAAGGAGAAGGAGAAGGTGAAGTCTGAAGGGTGTATCAGGAGAAGCAGAAGAAGGTAAAGGAGAAGGTGAAGTCTGGAGGGTGAATCAGAAGAAGCAGAAAAAGGAGAAGGAGAAGATGAAGTCTGGAGGGTGAATCAGAAGAAGCAGAAGAAGGAGAAGGAGATGGTGCAGTCTGGAGGGTGAATCAGAAGAAGTAGAAGAAGGAGAAGGAGAAGGTGAAGTCTGGAGGGTGAATCAGAAGAAGTAGAAGAAGGAGAAGGAGAAGGTGAAGTCTGGAGGGTGAATCAGAAGAAGCAGAAGAAGGAGAAGGAGAAGGTGAAGTCTGGAGGGTGAATCAGAAGAAGCAGAAGAAGGAGAAGGAGAAGGTGAAGGCTGGAGGGTGTATCAGAAGAAGCAGAAGAAGGAGAAGGAGAAGGTGAAGTCTGGAGGGTGAATCAGAAGAAGTAGAAGAAGGAGAAGGTGAAGGTGAAGTCTGGAGGGTGAAGCAGAAGAAGTAGAAGAAGAAGGAGAAGGTGAAGTCAGGATGGTGAATCAGAAGAAGTAGAAGAAGGAGAAGGAGAAGGTGAAATCAGGAGGGTGAATCAGAAGAAGCAGAAGAAGGAGAAGGAGAAGGTGAAGTCTGGAGGGTGAATCAGAAGAATCAGAAGAAGGAGAAGGAGAAGGTGAAGTCTGGAGGGTGAATCAGAAGAAGCAGAAGAAAGAGAAGGAGAAGGTGAAGTCTGGAGGGTGAAGCAGAAGAAGCAGAAGAAGAAGAAGGAGAAGGTGAAGACTGGAGAGTGAATCAGAAGAAGTAGAAGAAGGAGAAGGAGAAACTGAAGTCTGGAGGGTGAATCAGAAGAAGTAGAAGAAGGAGAAGGAGAAGGTGAAGTCTGGAGGGTGAATCAGAAGAAGCAGAAGAAGGAGAAGGAGAAGGTGAAGTCTGGAGGGTGAATCAGAAGAAGCAGAAGAAGGAGAAGGAGAAGATGAAGTCTGGAGGGTGAATCAGAAGAAGTAGAAGAAGGAGAAGGAGAAGGTGAGGTCTGGGGGGTGAATCAGAAGAAGCAGAAGAAGGAGAAGGAGAAGGTGAAGTCTGGAGGGTGAATCAGAAGAAGCAGAAGAAGGAGAAGGAGAAGGTGAAGTCTGGAGGGTGAATCAGAAGAAGCAGAAGAAGGAGAAGGAGAAGGTGAAGTCAGGAGGGTGAATCAGAAGAAGCAGAAGAAGGAGAAGGAGAAGGTGAAGTTAGGAGGGTGAATCAGAAGAAGCAGAAGAAGGAGAAGGAGAAGGTGAAGTCAGGGGGGTGAAGCAGAAGAAGTAGAAGAAGGAGAAGGAGAAGGTGAAGTCTGGAGGGTGAAGCAGAAGAAGCAGAAGAAGGAGAAGGAGAAGGTGAAGTCTGGAGGGCGCAGCAGAAGAAGCAGAAGAAGGAGAAGGAGAAGGTGAAGTCTGGAGGGTGAAGCAGAAGAAGCAGAAGAAGGAGAAGGAGAAGGTGAAGTCTGGAGGGTGAATCAGAAGAAATAGAAGAAGGAGAAGGAGAAGGTGAAGTCAGGAGTGTGAAGCAGAAGAAGCAGAAGAAGGAGAAGGAGAAGGTGAAGTCTGGAGGGTGAATCAGAAGAAGCAGAAGAAGGAGAAGGAGAAGGTGAAGTCTGGAGGGTGAATCAGAAGAAGCAGAAGAAGGAGAAGGAGAAGGTGAGGTCAGGAGGCTGAATCAGAAGAAGCAGAAGAAGGAGAAGGAGAAGGTGAAGTTAGGAGGGTGAATCAGAAGAAGCAGAAGAAGGAGAAGGAGAAGGTGAAGTCAGGGGGGTGAAGCAGAAGAAGTAGAAGAAGGAGAAGGAGAAGGTGAAGTCAGGAAGGTGAAGCAGAAGAAGCAGAAGAAGGAGAAGGAGAAGGTGAAGTCTGGAGGGCGCAGCAGAAGAAGCAGAAGAAGGAGAAGGAGAAGGTGAAGTCTGGAGGGTGAAGCAGAAGAAGCAGAAGAAGGAGAAGGAGAAGGTGAAGTCTGGAGGGTGAATCAGAAGAAGTAGAAGAAGGAGAAGGAGAAGGTGAAGTCAGGAGGGTGAAGCAGAAGAAGCAGAACTAGGAGAAGGAGAAGGTGAAGTCTGGAGGGTGAAGCAGAAGAAGCAGAAGTGGAAAAGGAGAAGGTGAAGTCTGGAGCGCGAAGCAGAAGAAGCAGAAGAAGGAGAAGGAGAAGGTGAAGTCTGGAGGGTGAAGCAGAAGAAGCAGAAGAAGGAGAAGGCGAAGGTGAAGTCTGGAGGGTGAATCAGAAGAAGTAGAAGAAGGAGAAGGAGAAGGTGAAGTCAGGAGGGTGAAGCAGAAGAAGCAGAAGAAGGAGAAGGAGAAGGTGAGGTCTGGAGGGTGAAGCAGAAGAAGCAGAAGAAGGAGAAGGAGAAGTTGAAGTCTGGAGGGTGAAGCAGAAGAAGCAGAAGAAGGAGATGGAGAAGGTGAAGTCAGGAGGGTGAATCAGAAGAAGTAGAAGAAGGAGAAGGAGAAGGTGAAGTCTGGAGGGTGAATCAGACGAAGTAGAAGAAGGAGAAGGAGAAGGTGAACTCTGGAGGGTGAAGCAGAAGAAGCAGCAGAAGGAGAAGGAGAAGGTGTAGTCTGGAGGGTGAATCCGAAGAAGTAGACGAAGGAGAAGGAGAAGGTGAAGTCTGGAGGGTGAATCAGAAGAAGCAGAAGAAGGAGAAGGAGAAGGTGAAGTCTGGAGGGTGAATCAGAAGAAGTAGAAGAAGGAGAAGGAGAAGGTGAAGTCTGGAGGGTGAATCAGAAGAAGCAGAAGAAGGAGAAGGAGAAGGTGAAGTCTGGAGAGTGAATCAGAAGAAGCAGAAGAAGGAGAAGGAGAAGGTGAAGTCTGGAGGGTGAATCAGAAGAAGCAGAAGAAGGAGAAGGAGAAGGTGAAGTCTGGAGGGTGAATCAGAAGAAGCAGAAGAAGTAGAAGGAGAAGGTGAAGTCTGGATGGAGAACCAGAAGAAGTAGAAGAAGGAGAAGGAGAAGGTGAAGTCTGGAGGGTGAATCAGAAGAAGCAGAAGAAGGAGAAGGAGAAGGTGAAGTCAGGAGGGTGAATCAGAAGAAGCAGAAGAAGGAGAAGGAGAAGGTGAAGTCTGGAGGGTGAATCAGAAGAAGGAGAAGGAGAAGGAGAAGGTGAAGACTGGAGGTTGAATCAGAAGAAGTAGAAGAAGGAGAAGGAGAAGGTGAAGTCTGGAGGGTGAATCAGAAGAAGCAGAAGAAGTAGAAGGAGAAGGTGAAGTCTGGAGGGTGAATCAGAAGAAGCAGAAGAAGGAGAAGGAGAAGTTGAAGTCTCCAGGGTGAAGCAGAAGAAGCAGAAGAAGGAGAAGGAGAAGGTGAAGTCTGGAGGGTGAATCAGAAGAAGTAGAAGAAGGAGAAGGAGAAGGTGATGTCTGGGGGGTGAATCAGAAGAAGCAGAAGAAGTAGAAGGAGAAGGTGAAGTCTGGAGGGTGAATCAGAAGAAGTAGAAGAAGGAGAAGGAGAAGGTGATGTCTGGAGGGTGAATCAGGAGAAGCAGAAGAAGGAGAAGGAGAAGGTGAAGTCAGGAGGGTGAATCAGAAGATGCAGATGAAGGAGAAGGAGAAGGTGAAGTCTGGAGGGTGAATCAGAAGAAGCAGAAGAAGGAGAAGGAGAAGGTGAAGACTGGAGGGTGAATCAGAAGAAGTAGAAGAAGAAGGAGAAGGTGAAGTCTGGAGGGTGAATCAGAAGAAGTAGAAGAAGGAGAAGGAGAAGACGTAGTCTGGAGGGTGAATCAGAAGAAGCAGAAGAAGGAAAAGGAGAAGGTGAAGTCTGGAGGGTGAATCAGAAGAAGCAGAAGAAGGAGAAGGAGAAGATGAAGTCTGGAGGGTGAATCTGAAGAAGCAGAAGAAGGAGAAGGAGAAGGTGAAGTCTGGAGGGTGAATCAGAAGAAGCAGAAGAAGGAGAAGGAGAAGGTGAAGTCTGGAGGGTGAATCAGAAGAAGTAGAAGAAGGAGAAGGAGAAGGTGAAGTCTGGAGTGTGAATCAGAAGAAGTAGAAGAAGGAGAAGGAGAAGGTGAAGTCTGGAGCGTGAATCAGAAGAAGCAGAAGAAGGAGAAGGAGAAGGTGAAGTCTGGAGGGTGAATCAGAAGAAGCAGAAGAAGGAGAAGGAGAAGATGAAGTCTGGAGGGTGAATCAGAAGAAGTAGAAGGAGGAGAAGGAGAAGGTGAGGTCTGGAGGGTGAATCAGAAGAAGCAGAAGAAGGAGAAGGAGAGGGTGAAGTCTGAAGGGTGTATCAGAAGAAGCAGAAGAAGGAGAAGGAGAAGGTGAAGTCTGGAGGGTGAATCAGAAGAAGCAGAAAAAGGAGAAGGAGAAGGTGAAGTCTGGAGGGTGAATCAGAAGAAGCAGAAGAAGGAGAAGGAGATGGTGCAGTCTGGAGGGTAAATCAGAAGAAGTAGAAGAAGGAGAAGGAGAAGGTGAAGTCTGGAGGGTGAATCAGAAGAAGTAGAAGAAGGAGAAGGAGAAGGTGAAGTCTGGAGGGTGAATCAGAAGAAGCAGAAGAAGGAGAAGGAGAAGGTGAAGTCTGGAGGGTGAATCAGAAGAAGCAGAATAAGGAGAAGGAGAAGGTGAAGTCTGGAGGGTGAATCAGAAGAAGCAGAAGAAGGAGAAGGAGAAGGTGAAGTCTGGAGGGTGAATCAGAAGAAGTAGAAGAAGGAGAAGGAGAAGGTGAAGTCTGGAGGGTGAAGCAGAAGAAGTAGAAGAAGGAGAAGGAGAAGGTGAAGTCAGGAGGGTGAATCAGAAGAAGTAGAAGAAGGAGAAGGAGAAGGTGAAGTCAGGAGGGTGAATCAGAAGAAGCAGAAGAAGGAGAAGGAGAAGGTGAAGTCTGGAGGGTGAATCAGAAGAATCAGAAGAAGGAGAAGGAGAAGGTGAAGTCTGGAGGGTGAATCAGAAGAAGCAGAAGAAAGAGAAGGAGAAGGTTAAGTCTGGAGGGTGAAGCAGAAGAAGCAGAAGAAGGAGAAGGAGAAGGTGAAGACTGGAGGGTGAATCAGAAGAAGTAGAAGAAGGAGAAGGAGAAACTGAAGTCTGGAGGGTGAATCAGAAGAAGTAGAAGAAGGAGAAGGAGAAGGTGAAGTCTGGAGGGTGAATCAGAAGAAGCAGAAGAAGGAGGAGGAGAAGATGAAGTCTGGAGGGTGAATCAGAAGAAGTAGAAGAAGGAGAAGGAGAAGGTGAGGTCTGGGGGGTGAATCAGAAGAAGCAGAAGAAGGAGAAGGAGAAGGTGAAGTCTGGAGGGTGAATCAGAAGAAGCAGAAGAAGGAGAAGGAGAAGGTGAAGTCAGGAGGGTGAATCAGAAGAAGCAGAAGAAGGAGAAGGAGAAGGTGAAGTTAGGAGGGTGAATCAGAAGAAGCAGAAGAAGGAGAAGGAGAAGGTGAAGTCAGGGGGGTGAAGCAGAAGAAGTAGAAGAAGGAGAAGGAGAAGGTGAAGTCTGGAGGGTGAAGCAGAAGAAGCAGAAAAAGGAGAAGGAGAAGGTGAAGTCTGGAGGGTGAATCAGAAGAAGTAGAAGAAGGAGAAGGAGATGGTGAAGTCAGGAGGGTGAAGCAGAAGAAGGAGAAGGAGAAGGTGAAGTCTGGAGGGTGAAGCAGAAGAAGCAGAAGAAGGAGAAGGAGAAGGTGAAGTCTGGAGGGCGAAGCAGAAGAAGCAGAAGAAGGAGAAGGAGAAGGTGAAGTCTGGACGGTGAAGCAGAAGAAGCAGAAGAAGGAAAAGGAGAAGGTGAAGTCTGGAGGGTGAATCAGAAGAAGTAGATGAAGGAGAAGGAGAAGGTGAAGTCAGGAGGGTGAAGCAGAAGAAGCAGAAGAAGGAGAAGGAGAAGGTGAAGTCTGGAGGGTGAAGCAGAAGAAGCAGAAGAAGGAGAAGGAGAAGGTGAAGTCTGGAGGGTGAAGCAGAAGAAGCAGCAGAAGGAGAAGGAGAAGGTGTAGTCTGGAGGGTGAATCCGAAGAAGTAGACGAAGGAGAAGGAGAAGGTGAAGTCTGGAGGGTGAATCAGAAGAAGCAGAAGAAGGAGAAGGAGAAGGTGAAGTCTGGAGGGTGAATCAGAAGAAGTAGAAGAAGGAGAAGGAGAAGGTGAAGTCTGGAGGGTGAATCAGAAGAAGCAGAAGAAGGAGAAGGAGAAGGTGAAGTCTGGAGAGTGAATCAGAAGAAGCAGAAGAAGGAGAAGGAGAAGGTGAAGTCTGGAGGGTGAATCAGAAGAAGCAGAAGAAGGAGAAGGAGAAGGTGAAGTCTGGAGGGTGAATCAGAAGAAGCAGAAGAAGTAGAAGGAGAAGGTGAAGTCTGGATGGTGAATCAGAAGTAGAAGAAGGAGAAGGAGAAGGTGAAGTCTGGAGGGTGAATCAGAAGAAGCAGAAGAAGGAGAAGGAGAAGGTGAAGTCAGGAGGGTGAATCAGAAGAAGCAGAAGAAGGAGAAGGAGAAGGTGAAGTCTGGAGGGTGAATCAGAAGAAGCAGAAGAAGGAGAAGGAGAAGGTGAAGACTGGAGGGTGAATCAGAAGAAGTAGAAGAAGGAGAAGGAGAAGGTGAAGTCTGGAGGGTGAATCAGAAGAATTAGAAGAAGGAGAAGGAAAAGGCGAAATCTGGAGGGAGAATCAGAAGAAGCAGAAGAAGGAGAAGGAGAAGGTGAAGTCTGGAGGGTGAATCAGAAGAGGCAGAAGAAGGAGAAGGAGAAGATGATGTCTGGAGGGTGAATCAGAAGAAGCAGAAGAAGGAGAAGGAGAAGGTGAAGTCTGGAGGGTGAATCAGAAGAGGCAGAAGAAGGAGAAGGAGAAGATGAAGTCTGGAGGGCGAATCAGAAGAAGCAGAAGAAGGAGAAGGAGAAGGTGAAGTCTGGAGGGTGAATCAGAAGAAGCAGAAGAAGGAGAAGGAGGAGGTGAAGTCTGGAGGGTGAATCAGAAGAAGTAGAAGAAGGAGAAGGAGAAGGTGAAGTCTGGAGGGTGAATCAGAAGAAGCAGAAGAAGGAGAAGGAGAAGGTGAAGTCTGGAGAGTGAATCAGAAGAAGCAGAAGAAGGAGAAGGAGAAGGTGAAGTCTGGAGGGTGAATCAGAAGAAGCAGAAGAAGGAGAAGGAGAAGGTGAAGTCTGGAGGGTGAATCAGAAGAAGCAGAAGAAGTAGAAGGAGAAGGTGAAGTCTGGATGGTGAATCAGAAGTAGAAGAAGGAGAAGGAGAAGGTGAAGTCTGGAGGGTGAATCAGAAGAAGCAGAAGAAGGAGAAGGAGAAGGTGAAGTCAGGAGGGTGAATCAGAAGAAGCAGAAGAAGGAGAAGGAGAAGGTGAAGTCTGGAGGGTGAATCAGAAGAAGCAGAAGAAGGAGAAGGAGAAGGTGAAGACTGGAGGTTGAATCAGAAGAAGTAGAAGAAGGAGAAGGAGAAGGTGAAGTCTGGAGGGTGAATCAGAAGAATTAGAAGAAGGAGAAGGAAAAGGCGAAATCTGGAAGGTGAATCAGAAGAAGCAGAAGAAGGAGAAGGAGAAGGTGAAGTCTGGAGGGTGAATCAGAAGAGGCAGAAGAAGGAGAAGGAGAAGATGATGTCTGGAGGGTGAATCAGAAGAAGCAGAAGAAGGAGAAGGAGAAGGTGAAGTCTGGAGGGTGAATCAGAAGAGGCAGAAGAAGGAGAAGGAGAAGATGAAGTCTGGAGGGTGAATCAGAAGAAGCAGAAGAAGGAGAAGGAGAAGGTGAAGTCTGGAGGGTGAATCAGAAGAAGCAGAAGAAGGAGAAGGAGAAGGTGAAGTCTCGAGGATGAAGCAGAAGAAGCAGAAGAAGGAAAAGGAGAAGGTGATGTCTGGGGGGTGAATCAGAAGAAGCAGAAGAATTAGAAGGAGAAGGTGAAGTCTGGAGGGTGAATCAGAAGAAGTAGAAGAAGGAGAAGGAGAAGGTGATGTCTGGAGGGTGAATCAGGAGAAGCAGAAGAAGGAGAAGGAGAAGGTGAAGTCAGGAGGGTGAATCAGAAGAAGCAGATGAAGGAGAAGGAGAAGGTGAAGTCTGGAGGGTGAATCAGAAGAAGCAGAAGAAGGAGAAGGAGAAGGTGAAGACTGGAGGGTGAATCAGAAGAAGTAGAAGAAGAAGGAGAAGGTGAAGTCTGGAGGGTGAATCAGAAGAAGTAGAAGAAGGAGAAGGAGAAGACGAAGTCAGGAGGGTGAATCAGAAGAAGAAGAAGAAGGAGAAGGAGAAGGTGAAGTCAGGAGGGTGAATCAGAAGAAGCAGAAGAAGGAGAAGGAGAAGGTGAAGTCTGGAGGGCGAATCAGAAGAATCAGAAGAAGGAGAAGGAGAAGGTGAAGTCTGGAGGGTGAATCAGAAGAAGTAGAAGAAGGAGAAGGAGAAGGTGAAGTCTGGAGGGTGAATCAGAAGAAGCAGAAGAAGGAGAAGGAGAAGGTGAAGTCTGGAGGGTGAATCAGAAGAAGCAGAAGAAGGAGAAGGAGAAGATGAAGTCTGGAGGGTGAATCAGAAGAAGTAGAAGAAGGAGAAGGAGAAGGTGAGGTCTGGGGGGTGAATCAGAAGAAGCAGAATAAGGAGAAGGAGAAGGTGAAGTCTGGAGGGTGAATCAGAAGAAGCAGAAGAAGGAGAAGGAGAAGGTGAAGTCTGGAGGGTGAATCAGAAGAAGCAGAAGAAGGAAAAGGAGAAGGTGAAGTTAGGAGGGTGAATCAGAAGAAGCAGAAGAAGGAGAAGGACAAGGTGAATTCTGGAGGGTGAAGCAGAAGAAGCAGAAGAAGGAGAAGGAGAAGGTGAAGTCTGGAGGGTGAATCAGAAGAAGTAGAAGAAGGAGAAGGAGAAGGTGAAGTCAGGAGGGTGAAGCAGAAGAAGGAGAAGGAGAAGGTGAAGTCTGGAGGGTGAAGCAGAAGAAGCAGAAGAAGGAGAAGGAGAAGGTGAAGTCTGGAGGGCGAAGCAGAAGAAGCAGAAGAAGGAGAAGGAGAAGGTGAAGTCTGGAGGGCGAAGCAGAAGAAGCAGAAGAAGGAGAAGGAGAAGGTGAAGTCTGGAGGGTGAATCAGAAGAAGTAGAAGAAGGAGAAGGAGAAGGTGAAGTCAGGAGGGTGAAGCAGAAGAAGCAGAAGAAGGAGAAGGAGAAGGTGAAGTCTGGAGGCTGAATCAGAAGAAGCAGAAGAAGGAGAAGGAGAAGGTGCAGTCTGGAGGGTGAATCAGAAGAAGTAGAAGAAGGAGAAGGAGAAGGTGAAGTCTGGAGGGTGAATCAGAAGAAGTAGAAGAAGGAGAAGGAGAAGGTGAAGTCTGGAGGGTGAATCAGAAGAAGCAGAAGAAGGAGAAGGAGAAGGTGAAGTCTGGAGGGTGAATCAGAAGAAGCAGAAAAAGGAGAAGGAGAAGATGAAGTCTGGAGGGTGAATCAGAAGAAGTAGAAGAAGGAGAAGGAGAAGGTGAGGTCTGGAGGGTGAATCAGAAGAAGCAGAAGAAGGAGAAGGAGAAGGTGAAGTCTGAAGGGTGTATCAGGAGAAGCAGAAGAAGGTAAAGGAGAAGGTGAAGTCTGGAGGGTGAATCAGAAGAAGCAGAAAAAGGAGAAGGAGAAGGTGAAGTCTGGAGGGTGAATCAGAAGAAGCAGAAGAAGGAGAAGGAGATGGTGCAGTCTGGAGGGTGAATCAGAAGAAGTAGAAGAAGGAGAAGGAGAAGGTGAAGTCTGGAGGGTGAATCAGAAGAAGTAGAAGAAGGAGAAGGCGAAGGTGAAGTCTGGAGGGTGATTCAGAAGAAGCAGAAGAAGGAGAAGGAGAAGGTGAAGTCTGGAGGGTGAATCAGAAGAAGCAGAAGAAGGAGAAGGAGAAGGTGAAGTCTGGAGGGTGAATCAGAAGAAGCAGAAGAAGGAGAAGGAGAAGGTGAAGTCTGGAGGGTGAATCAGAAGAAGTAGAAGAAGGAGAAGGTGAAGGTGAAGTCTGGAGGGTGAAGCAGAAGAAGTAGAAGAAGAAGGAGAAGGTGAAGTCAGGATGGTGAATCAGAAGAAGTAGAAGAAGGAGAAGGAGAAGGTGAAATCAGGAGGGTGAATCAGAAGAAGCAGAAGAAGGAGAAGGAGAAGGTGAAGTCTGGAGGGTGAATCAGAAGAATCAGAAGAAGGAGAAGGAGAAGGTGAAGTCTGGAGGGTGAATCAGAAGAAGCAGAAGAAAGAGAAGGAGAAGGTGAAGTCTGGAGGGTGAAGCAGAAGAAGCAGAAGAAGAAGAAGGAGAAGGTGAAGACTGGAGGGTGAATCAGAAGAAGTAGAAGAAGGAGAAGGAGAAACTGAAGTCTGGAGGGTGAATCAGAAGAAGTAGAAGAAGGAGAAGGAGAAGGTGAAGTCTGGAGGGTGAATCAGAAGAAGCAGAAGAAGGAGAAGGAGAAGGTGAAGTCTGGAGGGTGAATCAGAAGAAGCAGAAGAAGGAGAAGGAGAAGATGAAGTCTGGAGGGTGAATCAGAAGAAGTAGAAGAAGGAGAAGGAGAAGGTGAGGTCTGGGGGGTGAATCAGAAGAAGCAGAAGAAGGAGAAGGGGAAGGTGAAGTCTGGAGGGTGAATCAGAAGAAGCAGAAGAAGGAGAAGGAGAAGGTGAAGTCTGGAGGGTGAATCAGAAGAAGCAGAAGAAGGAGAAGGAGAAGGTGAAGTCAGGAGGGTGAATCAGAAGAAGCAGAAGAAGGAGAAGGAGAAGGTGATGTTAGGAGGGTGAATCAGAAGAAGCAGAAGAAGGAGAAGGAGAAGGTGAAGTCAGGGGGGTGAAGCAGAAGAAGTAGAAGAAGGAGAAGGAGAAGGTGAAGTCTGGAGGGTGAAGCAGAAGAAGCAGAAGAAGGAGAAGGAGAAGGTGAAGTCTGGAGGGCGCAGCAGAAGAAGCAGAAGAAGGAGAAGGAGAAGGTGAAGTCTGGAGGGTGAAGCAGAAGAAGCAGAAGAAGGAGAAGGAGAAGGTGAAGTCTGGAGGGTGAATCAGAAGAAATAGAAGAAGGAGAAGGAGAAGGTGAAGTCAGGAGTGTGAAGCAGAAGAAGCAGAAGAAGGAGAAGGAGAAGGTGAAGTCTGGAGGGTGAATCAGAAGAAGCAGAAGAAGGAGAAGGAGAAGGTGAAGTCTGGAGGGTGAATCAGAAGAAGCAGAAGAAGGAGAAGGAGAAGGTGAGGTCAGGAGGCTGAATCAGAAGAAGCAGAAGAAGGAGAAGGAGAAGGTGAAGTTAGGAGGGTGAATCAGAAGAAGCAGAAGAAGGAGAAGGAGAAGGTGAAGTCAGGGGGGTGAAGCAGAAGAAGTAGAAGAAGGAGAAGGAGAAGGTGAAGTCAGGAAGGTGAAGCAGAAGAAGCAGAAGAAGGAGAAGGAGAAGGTGAAGTCTGGAGGGCGCAGCAGAAGAAGCAGAAGAAGGAGAAGGAGAAGGTGAAGTCTGGAGGGTGAAGCAGAAGAAGCAGAAGAAGGAGAAGGAGAAGGTGAAGTCTGGAGGGTGAA
This sequence comes from Somniosus microcephalus, assembly GCF_052327205.1. Classification (NCBI taxonomy): domain Eukaryota; kingdom Metazoa; phylum Chordata; class Chondrichthyes; order Squaliformes; family Somniosidae; genus Somniosus; species Somniosus microcephalus. Next base: position 412,476 of record NW_028225400.1, on the reverse strand, counting down.
TCAGAAGAAGTAGAAGAAGGAGAAGGAGAAGGTGAAGTCAGGAGGGTGAAGCAGAAGAAGCAGAAGAAGGAGAAGGAGAAGGTGAAGTCTGGAGGGTGAAGCAGAAGAAGCAGAAGTGGAAAAGGAGAAGGTGAAGTCTGGAGCGCGAAGCAGAAGAAGCAGAAGAAGGAGAAGGAGAAGGTGAAGTCTGGAGGGTGAAGCAGAAGAAGCAGAAGAAGGAGAAGGCGAAGGTGAAGTCTGGAGGGTGAATCAGAAGAAGTAGAAGAAGGAGAAGGAGAAGGTGAAGTCAGGAGGGTGAAGCAGAAGAAGCAGAAGAAGGAGAAGGAGAAGGTGAGGTCTGGAGGGTGAAGCAGAAGAAGCAGAAGAAGGAGAAGGAGAAGTTGAAGTCTGGAGGGTGAAGCAGAAGAAGCAGAAGAAGGAGATGGAGAAGGTGAAGTCAGGAGGGTGAATCAGAAGAAGTAGAAGAAGGAGAAGGAGAAGGTGAAGTCTGGAGGGTGAATCAGACGAAGTAGAAGAAGGAGAAGGAGAAGGTGAACTCTGGAGGGTGAAGCAGAAGAAGCAGCAGAAGGAGAAGGAGAAGGTGTAGTCTGGAGGGTGAATCCGAAGAAGTAGACGAAGGAGAAGGAGAAGGTGAAGTCTGGAGGGTGAAACAGAAGAAGCAGAAGAAGGAGAAGGAGAAGGTGAAGTCTGGAGGGTGAATCAGAAGAAGTAGAAGAAGGAGAAGGAGAAGGTGAAGTCTGGAGGGTGAATCAGAAGAAGCAGAAGAAGGAGAAGGAGAAGGTGAAGTCTGGAGAGTGAATCAGAAGAAGCAGAAGAAGGAGAAGGAGAAGGTGAAGTCTGGAGGGTGAATCAGAAGAAGCAGAAGAAGGAGAAGGAGAAGGTGAAGTCTGGAGGGTGAATCAGAAGAAGCAGAAGAAGGAGAAGGAGAAGGTGAAGTCAGGAGGGTGAATCAGAAGAAGCAGAAGAAGGAGAAGGAGAAGGTGAAGTCTGGAGGGTGAATCAGAAGAAGCAGAAGGAGAAGGAGAAGGTGAAGACTGGAGGTTGAATCAGAAGAAGTAGAAGAAGGAGAAGGAGAAGGTGAAGTCTGGAGGGTGAATCAGAAGAATTAGAAGAAGGAGAAGGAAAAGGCGAAATCTGGAGGGTGAATCAGAAGAAGCAGAAGAAGGAGAAGGAGAAGGTGAAGTCTGGAGGGTGAATCAGAAGAGGCAGAAGAAGGAGAAGGAGAAGATGAAGTCTGGAGGGTGAATCAGAAGAAGCAGAAGAAGGAGAAGGAGAAGGTGAAGTCTGGAGGGAGAATCAGAAGAAGCAGAAGAAGGAGAAGGAGAAGTTGAAGTCTCCAGGGTGAAGCAGAAGAAGCAGAAGAAGGAGAAGGAGAAGGTGAAGTCTGGAGGGTGAATCAGAAGAAGTAGAAGAAGGAGAAGGAGAAGGTGATGTCTGGGGGGTGAATCAGAAGAAGCAGAAGAAGTAGAAGGAGAAGGTGAAGTCTGGAGGGTGAATCAGAAGAAGTAGAAGAAGGAGAAGGAGAAGGAGATGTCTGGAGGGTGAATCAGGAGAAGCAGAAGAAGGAGAAGGAGAAGGTGAAGTCAGGAGGGTGAATCAGAAGATGCAGATGAAGGAGAAGGAGAAGGTGAAGTCTGGAGGGTGAATCAGAAGAAGCAGAAGAAGGAGAAGGAGAAGGTGAAGACTGGAGGGTGAATCAGAAGAATTAGAAGAAGAAGGAGAAGGTGAAGTCTGGAGGGTGAATCAGAAGAAGTAGAAGAAGGAGAAGGAGAAGACGTAGTCTGGAGGGTGAATCAGAAGAAGCAGAAGAAGGAAAAGGAGAAGGTGAAGTCTGGAGGGTGAATCAGAAGAAGCAGAAGAAGGAGAAGGAGAAGATGAAGTCTGGAGGGTGAATCTGAAGAAGCAGAAGAAGGAGAAGGAGAAGGTGAAGTCTGGAGGGTGAATCAGAAGAAGCAGAAGAAGGAGAAGGAGAAGGTGAAGTCTGGAGGGTGAATCAGAAGAAGTAGAAGAAGGAGAAGGAGAAGGTGAAGTCTGGAGGGTGAATCAGAAGAAGTAGAAGAAGGAGAAGGAGAAGGTGAAGTCTGGAGGGTGAATCAGAAGAAGCAGAAGAAGGAGAAGGAGTAGGTGAAGTCTGGAGGGTGAATCAGAAGAAGCAGAAGAAGGAGAAGGAGAAGATGAAGTCTGGAGGGTGAATCAGAAGAAGTAGAAGAAGGAGAAGGAGAAGGTGAGGTCTGGAGGGTGAATCAGAAGAAGCAGAAGAAGGAGAAGGAGAGGGTGAAGTCTGAAGGGTGTATCAGAAGAAGCAGAAGAAGGAGAAGGAGAAGGTGAAGTCTGGAGGGTGAATCAGAAGAAGCAGAAAAAGGAGAAGGAGAAGGTGAAGTCTGGAGGGTGAATCAGAAGAAGCAGAAGAAGGAGAAGGAGATGGTGCAGTCTGGAGGGTAAATCAGAAGAAGTAGAAGAAGGAGAAGGAGAAGGTGAAGTCTGGAGGGTGAATCAGAAGAAGTAGAAGAAGGAGAAGGAGAAGGTGAAGTCTGGAGGGTGAATCAGAAGAAGCAGAAGAAGGAGAAGGAGAAGGTGAAGTCTGGAGGGTGAATCAGAAGAAGCAGAATAAGGAGAAGGAGAAGGAGAAGTCTGGAGGGTGAATCAGAAGAAGCAGAAGAAGGAGAAGGAGAAGGTGAAGTCTGGAGGGTGAATCAGAAGAAGTAGAAGAAGGAGAAGGAGAAGGTGAAGTCTGGAGGGTGAAGCAGAAGAAGTAGAAGAAGGAGAAGGAGAAGGTGAAGTCAGGAGGGTGAATCAGAAGAAGTAGAAGAAGGAGAAGGAGAAGGTGAAGTCAGGAGGGTGAATCAGAAGAAGCAGAAGAAGGAGAAGGAGAAGGTGAAGTCTGGAGGGTGAATCAGAAGAATCAGAAGAAGGAGAAGGAGAAGGTGAAGTCTGGAGGGTGAATCAGAAGAAGCAGAAGAAAGAGAAGGAGAAGGTGAAGTCTGGAGGGTGAAGCAGAAGAAGCAGAAGAAGGAGAAGGAGAAGGTGAAGACTGGAGGGTGAATCAGAAGAAGTAGAAGAAGGAGAAGGAGAAACTGAAGTCTGGAGGGTGAATCAGAAGAAGTAGAAGAAGGAGAAGGAGAAGGTGGAGTCTGGAGGGTGAATCAGAAGAAGCAGAAGAAGGAGAAGGAGAAGATGAAGTCTGGAGGGTGAATCAGAAGAAGTAGAAGAAGGAGAAGGAGAAGGTGAGGTCTGGGGGGTGAATCAGAAGAAGCAGAAGAAGGAGAAGGAGAAGGTGAAGTCTGGAGGGTGAATCAGAAGAAGCAGAAGAAGGAGAAGGAGAAGGTGAAGTCAGGAGGGTGAATCAGAAGAAGCAGAAGAAGGAGAAGGAGAAGGTGAAGTTAGGAGGGTGAATCAGAAGAAGCAGAAGAAGGAGAAGGAGAAGGTGAAGTCAGGGGGGTGAAGCAGAAGAAGTAGAAGAAGGAGAAGGAGAAGGTGAAGTCTGGAGGGTGAAGCAGAAGAAGCAGAAAAAGGAGAAGGAGAAGGTGAAGTCTGGAGGGTGAATCAGAAGAAGTAGAAGAAGGAGAAGGAGATGGTGAAGTCAGGAGGGTGAAGCAGAAGAAGCAGAAGAAGGAGAAGGAGAAGGTGAAGTCTGGAGGGTGAAGCAGAAGAAGCAGAAGAAGGAGAAGGAGAAGGTGAAGTCTGGACGGTGAAGCAGAAGAAGCAGAAGAAGGAAAAGGAGAAGGTGAAGTCTGGAGGGTGAATCAGAAGAAGTAGATGAAGGAGAAGGAGAAGGTGAAGTCAGGAGGGTGAAGCAGAAGAAGCAGAAGAAGGAGAAGGAGAAGGTGAAGTCTGGAGGGTGAAGCAGAAGAAGCAGAAGAAGGAGAAGGAGAAGGTGAAGTCTGGAGGGTGAAGCAGAAGAAGCAGCAGAAGGAGAAGGAGAAGGTGTAGTCTGGAGGGTGAATCCGAAGAAGTAGACGAAGGAGAAGGAGAAGGTGAAGTCTGGAGGGTGAATCAGAAGAAGCAGAAGAAGGAGAAGGAGAAGGTGAAGTCTGGAGGGTGAATCAGAAGAAGTAGAAGAAGGAGAAGGAGAAGGTGAAGTCTGGAGGGTGAATCAGAAGAAGCAGAAGAAGGAGAAGGAGAAGGTGAAGTCTGGAGAGTGAATCAGAAGAAGCAGAAGAAGGAGAAGGAGAAGGTGAAGTCTGGAGGGTGAATCAGAAGAAGCAGAAGAAGGAGAAGGAGAAGGTGAAGTCTGGAGGGTGAATCAGAAGAAGCAGAAGAAGTAGAAGGAGAAGGTGAAGTCTGGATGGTGAATCAGAAGTAGAAGAAGGAGAAGGAGAAGGTGAAGTCTGGAGGGTGAATCAGAAGAAGCAGAAGAAGGAGAAGGAGAAGGTGAAGTCAGGAGGGTGAATCAGAAGAAGCAGAAGAAGGAGAAGGAGAAGGTGAAGTCTGGAGGGTGAATCAGAAGAAGCAGAAGAAGGAGAAGGAGAAGGTGAAGACTGGAGGGTGAATCAGAAGAAGTAGAAGAAGGAGAAGGAGAAGGTGAAGTCTGGAGGGTGAATCAGAAGAATTAGAAGAAGGAGAAGGAAAAGGCGAAATCTGGAGGGTGAATCAGAAGAAGCAGAAGAAGGAGAAGGAGAAGGTGAAGTCTGGAGGGTGAATCAGAAGAAGTAGAAGAAGGAGAAGGAGAAGGTGAGGTCTGGGGGGTGAATCAGAAGAAGCAGAAGAAGGAGAAGGAGAAGGTGAAGTCTGGAGGGTGAATCAGAAGAAGCAGAAGAAGGAGAAGGAGAAGGTGAAGTCAGGAGGGTGAATCAGAAGAAGCAGAAGAAGGAGAAGGAGAAGGTGAAGTTAGGAGGGTGAATCAGAAGAAGCAGAAGAAGGAGAAGGAGAAGGTGAAGTCAGGGGGGTGAAGCAGAAGAAGTAGAAGAAGGAGAAGGAGAAGGTGAAGTCTGGAGGGTGAAGCAGAAGAAGCAGAAAAAGGAGAAGGAGAAGGTGAAGTCTGGAGGGTGAATCAGAAGAAGTAGAAGAAGGAGAAGGAGATGGTGAAGTCAGGAGGGTGAAGCAGAAGAAGCAGAAGAAGGAGAAGGAGAAGGTGAAGTCTGGAGGGTGAAGCAGAAGAAGCAGAAGAAGGAGAAGGAGAAGGTGAAGTCTGGACGGTGAAGCAGAAGAAGCAGAAGAAGGAAAAGGAGAAGGTGAAGTCTGGAGGGTGAATCAGAAGAAGTAGATGAAGGAGAAGGAGAAGGTGAAGTCAGGAGGGTGAAGCAGAAGAAGCAGAAGAAGGAGAAGGAGAAGGTGAAGTCTGGAGGGTGAAGCAGAAGAAGCAGAAGAAGGAGAAGGAGAAGGTGAAGTCTGGAGGGTGAAGCAGAAGAAGCAGCAGAAGGAGAAGGAGAAGGTGTAGTCTGGAGGGTGAATCCGAAGAAGTAGACGAAGGAGAAGGAGAAGGTGAAGTCTGGAGGGTGAATCAGAAGAAGCAGAAGAAGGAGAAGGAGAAGGTGAAGTCTGGAGGGTGAATCAGAAGAAGTAGAAGAAGGAGAAGGAGAAGGTGAAGTCTGGAGGGTGAATCAGAAGAAGCAGAAGAAGGAGAAGGAGAAGGTGAAGTCTGGAGAGTGAATCAGAAGAAGCAGAAGAAGGAGAAGGAGAAGGTGAAGTCTGGAGGGTGAATCAGAAGAAGCAGAAGAAGGAGAAGGAGAAGGTGAAGTCTGGAGGGTGAATCAGAAGAAGCAGAAGAAGTAGAAGGAGAAGGTGAAGTCTGGATGGTGAATCAGAAGTAGAAGAAGGAGAAGGAGAAGGTGAAGTCTGGAGGGTGAATCAGAAGAAGCAGAAGAAGGAGAAGGAGAAGGTGAAGTCAGGAGGGTGAATCAGAAGAAGCAGAAGAAGGAGAAGGAAAAGGTGAAGTCTGGAGGGTGAATCAGAAGAAGCAGAAGAAGGAGAAGGAGAAGGTGAAGACTGGAGGGTGAATCAGAAGAAGTAGAAGAAGGAGAAGGAGAAGGTGAAGTCTGGAGGGTGAATCAGAAGAATTAGAAGAAGGAGAAGGAAAAGGCGAAATCTGGAGGGTGAATCAGAAGAAGCAGAAGAAGGAGAAGGAGAAGGTGAAGTCTGGAGGGTGAATCAGAAGAGGCAGAAGAAGGAGAAGGAGAAGATGATGTCTGGAGGGTGAATCAGAAGAAGCAGAAGAAGGAGAAGGAGAAGGTGAAGTCTGGAGGGTGAATCAGAAGAGGCAGAAGAAGGAGAAGGAGAAGATGAAGTCTGGAGGGCGAATCAGAAGAAGCAGAAGAAGGAGAAGGAGAAGGTGAAGTCTGGAGGGTGAATCAGAAGAAGCAGAAGAAGGAGAAGGAGAAGGTGAAGTCTGGAGGGTGAATCAGAAGAAGTAGAAGAAGGAGAAGGAGAAGGTGAAGTCTGGAGGGTGAATCAGAAGAAGCAGAAGAAGGAGAAGGAGAAGGTGAAGTCTGGAGAGTGAATCAGAAGAAGCAGAAGAAGGAGAAGGAGAAGGTGAAGTCTGGAGGGTGAATCAGAAGAAGCAGAAGAAGGAGAAGGAGAAGGTGAAGTCTGGAGGGTGAATCAGAAGAAGCAGAAGAAGTAGAAGGAGAAGGTGAAGTCTGGATGGTGAATCAGAAGTAGAAGAAGGAGAAGGAGAAGGTGAAGTCTGGAGGGTGAATCAGAAGAAGCAGAAGAAGGAGAAGGAGAAGGTGAAGTCAGGAGGGTGAATCAGAAGAAGCAGAAGAAGGAGAAGGAGAAGGTGAAGTCTGGAGGGTGAATCAGAAGAAGCAGAAGAAGGAGAAGGAGAAGGTGAAGACTGGAGGTTGAATCAGAAGAAGTAGAAGAAGGAGAAGGAGAAGGTGAAGTCTGGAGGGTGAATCAGAAGAATTAGAAGAAGGAGAAGGAAAAGGCGAAATCTGGAGGGTGAATCAGAAGAAGCAGAAGAAGGAGAAGGAGAAGGTGAAGTCTGGAGGGTGAATCAGAAGAGGCAGAAGAAGGAGAAGGAGAAGATGATGTCTGGAGGGTGAATCAGAAGAAGCAGAAGAAGGAGAAGGAGAAGGTGGAGTCTGGAGGGTGAATCAGAAGAGGCAGAAGAAGGAGAAGTAGAAGATGAAGTCTGGAGGGTGAATCAGAAGAAGCAGAAGAAGGAGAAGGAGAAGGTGAAGTCTGGAGGGTGAATCAGAAGAAGCAGAAGAAGGAGAAGGAGAAGGTGAAGTCTCGAGGATGAAGCAGAAGAAGCAGAAGAAGGAAAAGGAGAAGGTGATGTCTGGGGGGTGAATCAGAAGAAGCAGAAGAATTAGAAGGAGAAGGTGAAGTCTGGAGGGTGAATCAGAAGAAGTAGAAGAAGGAGAAGGAGAAGGTGATGTCTGGAGGGTGAATCAGGAGAAGCAGAAGAAGGAGAAGGAGAAGGTGAAGTCAGGAGGGTGAATCAGAAGAAGCAGATGAAGGAGAAGGAGAAGGTGAAGTCTGGAGGGTGAATCAGAAGAAGCAGAAGAAGGAGAAGGAGAAGGTGAAGACTGGAGGGTGAATCAGAAGAAGTAGAAGAAGAAGGAGAAGGTGAAGTCTGGAGGGTGAATCAGAAGAAGTAGAAGAAGGAGAAGGAGAAGACGAAGTCTGGAGGGTGAATCAGAAGAAGCAGAAGAAGGAAAAGGAGAAGGTGAAGTCTGGAGGGTGAATCAGAAGAAGCAGAAGAAGGAGAAGGAGAAGATGAAGTCTGGAGGGTGAATCTGAAGAAGCAGAAGAAGGAGAAGGAGAAGGTGAAGTCTGGAGGGTGAATCAGAAGAAGCAGAAGAAGGAGAAGGAGATGGTGCAGTCTGGAGGGTGAATCAGAAGAAGTAGAAGAAGGAGAAGGAGAAGGTGAAGTCTGGAGGGTGAATCAGAAGAAGTAGAAGAAGGAGAAGGAGAAGGTGAAGTCTGGAGGGTGAATCAGAAGAAGCAGAAGAAGGAGAAGGAGAAGGTGAAGTCTGGAGGGTGAATCAGAAGAAGCAGAATAAGGAGAAGGAGAAGGTGAAGTCTGGAGGTTGAAGCAGAAGAAGCAGAAGAAGGAGAAGGAGAAGGTGAAGACTGGAGGGTGAATCAGAAGAAGCAGAAGAAGGAGAAGGAGAAGGTGAAGTCTGGAGGGTGAATCAGAAGAAGCAGAAGAAGGAGAAGGAGAAGATGAAGTCTGGAGGGTGTATCAGAAGAAGTAGAAGAAGGAGAAGGAGAAGGTGAGGTCTGGGGGGTGAATCAGAAGAAGCAGAAGAAGGAGAAGGAGAAGGTGAAGTCTGGAGGGTGAATCAGAAGAAGCAGAAGAAGGAGAAGGAGAAGGTGAAGTTTGGAGGGTGAATCAGAAGAAGCAGAAGAAGGAGAAGGAGAAGGTGAAGTCAGGAGGGTGAATCAGAAGAAGCAGAAGAAGGAGAAGGAGAAGGTGAAGTTAGGAGGGTGAATCAGAAGAAGCAGAAGAAGGAGAAGGAGAAGGTGAAGTCAGGGGGGTGAAGCAGAAGAAGTAGAAGAAGGAGAAGGAGAAGGTGAAGTCTGGAGGGTGAAGCAGAAGAAGCAGAAGAAGGAGAAGGAGAAGGTGAAGTCTGGAGGGTGAATCAGAAGAAGTAGAAGAAGGAGAAGGAGATGGTGAGGTCTGGGGGGTGAATCAGAAGAAGCAGAAGAAGGAGAAGTAGAAGGTGAAGTCTGGAGGGTGAATCAGAAGAAGCAGAAGAAGGAGAAGGAGCAGGTGAAGTCTGGAGGGTGAATCAGAAGAAGCAGAAGAAGGAAAAGGAGAAGGTGAAGTCTGGAGGGTGAATCAGAAGAAGCAGAAGAAGGAGAAGGAGAAGAGGAAGTCTGGAGGGTGAATCTGAAGAAGCAGAAGAAGAAGAAGGAGAAGGTGAAGTCTGGAGGGTGAATCAGAAGAAGCAGAAAAAGGAGAAGGAGAAGGTGAAGTCTGGAGGGTGAATCAGAAGAAGTAGAATAAGGAGAAGGAGAAGGTGAAGTCTGGAGGGTGAATCAGAAGAAGTAGAAGAAGGAGAAGGAGAAGATGAAGTCTGGAGGGTGAATCAGAAGAAGTAGAAGAAGGAGAAGGAGAAGGTGAGGTCTGGAGGGTGAATCAGAAGAAGCAGAAGAAGGAGAAGGAGAGGGTGAAGTCTGAAGGGTGTATCAGAAGAAGCAGAAGAAGGAGAAGGAGAAGGTGAAGTCTGTAGGGTGAATCAGAAGAAGCAGAAAAAGGAGAAGGAGAAGGTGAAGTCTGGAGGGTGAATCAGAAGAAGCAGAAGAAGGAGAAGGAGATGGTGCAGTCTGGAGGGTGAATCAGAAGAAGTAGAAGAAGGAGAAGGAGAAGGTGGAGTCTGGAGGGTGAATCAGAAGAAGTAGAAGAAGGAGAAGGAGAAGGTGAAGTCTGGAGGGTGAATCAGAAGAAGCAGAAGAAGGAGAAGGAGAAGGTGAAGTCTGGAGGGTGAATCAGAAGAAGCAGAATAAGGAGAAGGAGAAGGTGAAGTCTGGAGGGTGAATCAGAAGAAGCAGAAGAAGGAGAAGGAGAAGGTGAAGTCTGGAGGGTGAATCAGAAGAAGTAGAAGAAGGAGAAGGAGAAGGTGAAGTCTGGAGGGTGAAGCAGAAGAAGTAGAAGAAGGAGAAGGAGAAGGTGAAGTCAGGAGGGTGAATCAGAAGAAGTAGAAGAAGGAGAAGGAGAAGGTGAAGTCAGGAGGGTGAATCAGAAGAAGCAGAAGAAGGAGAAGGAGAAGGTGAAGTCTGGAGGGTGAATCAGAAGAATCAGAAGAAGGAGAAGGAGAAGGTGAAGTCTGGAGGGTGAATCAGAAGAAGCAGAAGAAAGAGAAGGAGAAGGTGAAGTCTGGAGGGTGAAGCAGAAGAAGGAGAAGAAGGAGAAGGAGAAGGTGAAGACTGGAGGGTGAATCAGAAGAAGTAGAAGAAGGAGAAGGAGAAACTGAAGTCTGGAGGGTGAATCAGAAGAAGTAGAAGAAGGAGAAGGAGAAGGTGAAGTCTGGAGGGTGAATCAGAAGAAGCAGAAGAAGGAGACGGAGAAGGTGAAGTCTGGAGGGTGAATCAGAAGAAGCAGAAGAAGGAGAAGGAGAAGATGAAGTCTGGAGGGTGAATCAGAAGAAGTAGAAGAAGGAGAAGGAGAAGGTGAGGTCTGGGGGGTGAATCAGAAGAAGCAGAAGAAGGAGAAGGAGAAGGTGAAGTCTGGAGGGTGAATCAGAAGAAGCAGAAGAAGGAGAAGGAGAAGGTGAAGTCTGGAGGGTGAATCAGAAGAAGCAGAAGAAGGAGAAGGAGAAGGTGAAGTTAGGAGGGTGAATCAGAAGAAGCAGAAGAAGGAGAAGGAGAAGGTGAAGTCAGGGGGGTGAAGCAGAAGAAGTAGAAGAAGGAGAAGGAGAAGGTGAAGTCTGGAGGGTGAAGCAGAAGAAGCAGAAGAAGGAGAAGGAGAAGGTGAAGTCTGGAGGGTGAATCAGAAGAAGTAGAAGAAGGAGAAGGAGATGGTGAAGTCAGGAGGGTGAAGCGGAAGAAGCAGAAGAAGGAGAAGGAGAAGGTGAAGTCTGGAGGGTGAAGCAGAAGAAGCAGAAGAAGGAGAAGGAGAAGGTGAAGTCTGGAGGGCGAAGCAGAAGAAGCAGAAGAAGGAGAAGGAGAAGGTGAAGTCTGGACGGTGAAGCAGAAGAAGCAGAAGAAGGAGAAGGAGAAGGTGAAGACTGGAGGGTGAATCAGAAGAAGTAGAAGAAGGAGAAGGAGAAGGTGAAGTCAGGAGGGTGAAGCAGAAGAAGCAGAAGAAGGAGAAGGAGAAGGTGAAGTCTGGAGGGTGAAGCAGAAGAAGCAGAAGAAGGAGAAGGAGAAGGTGAAGTCTGGAGGGTGAAGCAGAAGAAGCAGAAGAAGGAGAAGGAGAAGGTGAAGTCAGGAGGGTGAATCAGAAGAAGTAGAAGAAGGAGAAGGAGAAGGTGAAGTCTGGAGGGTGAATCAGAAGAAGTAGAAGAAGGAGAAGGAGAAGGTGAAGTCTGGAGGGTGAATCAGAAGAAGTTGAAGAAGGAGAAGGAGAAGGTGAAGTCTGGAGGGTGAATCAGAAGAAGCAGAAGAAGGAGGAGGAGAAGGTGAAGTCTGGAGGGAGAAGCAGAAGAAGTAGAAGAAGGAGAAGGAGAAGGTGAAGTCTGGAGGGTGAATCAGAAGAAGTAGAAGAAGGAGAAGGAGAAGGTGAAGTTTGGAGGGTGAATCAGAAGAAGTAGAAGAAGGAGAAGAGAAGGTGAAGTCTGGAGGGTGAATCAGAAGAAGCAGAAGAAGGAGAAGGAGAAGGTGAAGTCTGGAGGGTGAATCAGAAGAAGCAGAAGATGGAGAAGGAGAAGGTGAGGTCTGGAGGGTGAATCAGAAGAAGCAGAAGAAGGAGAAGGAGAAGGTGAAGTCTGGAGGGTGAATCAGAAGAAGCAGAAGAAGTAGAAGGAGAAGGTGAAGTCTGGAGGGTGAATCAGAAGAAGTAGAACAAGGCGAAGGAGAAGGTGAAGTCAGGAGAGTGAATCAGAAGAAGTAGAAGAAGGAGAAGGAGAAGGTGAAGTCTGGAGGGTGAAGCAGAAGAAGTAGAAGAAGGAGAAGGAGAAGGTGAAGTCTGGAGGGTGAATCAGAAGAAGTAGAAGAAGGAGAAGGAGAAGGTGAAGTCTGGAGGGTGAATCAGAAGAAGCAGAAGAAGGAGAAGGAGAAGGTATAGTCTGGAGGGTCAATCAGAAGAATCAGAAGAAGGAGAAGGAGAAGGTGAAGTCTGGAGGGCGAATCAGAAGAAGCAGAAGAAAGAGAAGGAGAAGGTGAAGTCTGGAGGGTGAAGCAGAAGAAGCAGAAGAAGGAGAAGGAGAAGGTGAAGACTGGAGGGTGAATCAGAAGAAGTAGAAGAAGGAGAAGGAGAAGGTGAAGTCTGGAGGGTGAATCAGAAGAAGTAGAAGAAGGAGAAGGAGAAGGTGAAGTCTGGAGGGTGAATCAGAAGAATCAGAAGAAGGAGAAGGAGAAGGTGAAGTCTGGAGGGTGAATCAGAAGAAGCAGAAGAAGGAGAAGGAGAAGATGAAGTCTGGAGGGTGAATCAGAAGAAGTAGAAGAAGGAGAAGGAGAAGGTGAGGTCTGGAGGGTGAATCAGAAGAAGCAGAAGAAGGAGAAGGTGAAGTCTGGAGGGTGAATCAGAAGAAGCAGAAGAAGGAGAAGGAGAAGGTGAAGTCTGGAGGGTGAAGCAGAAGAAGCAGAAGAAGGAGAAGGAGAAGGTGAAGTCTGGAGGGTGAATCAGAAGAAGCAGAAGAAGTAGAAGGAGAAGGTGAAGTCTGGAGGGTGAATCAGAAGAAGTAGAAGAAGGAGAAGGAGAAGGTGAAGTCTGGAGGGTGAATCAGAAGAAGCAGAAGAAGGAGAAGGAGAAGGTGAAGTCAGGAGGGTGAATCAGAAGAAGCAGAAGAAGGAGAAGGAGAAGGTGAAGACTGGAGGGTGAATCAGAAGAAGTAGAAGAAGCAGAAGGAGAAGGTGAAGTCTGGAGGGTGAATCAGAAGAAGTAGAAGAAGGAGAAGGAGATGGTGAGGTCTGGAGGGTGAATCAGAAGAAGCAGAAGAAGGAGAAGGAGAAGGTGAAGTCTGGAGGGTGAATCAGAAGAAGCAGAAGAAGGAGAAGGAGAAGGTGAAGACTGGAGGGTGAATCAGAAGAAGTAGAAGAAGGAGAAGGAGAAGATGAAGTCTGGAGGGTGAATCAGAAGAAGTAGAAGAAGGAGAAGGAGAAGGTGAGGTCTGGAGGGTGAATCTGAAGAAGTAGAAGAAGGAGAAGGAGAAGGTGAAGTCAGGAGGGTGAATCAGAAGAAGCAGAAGAAGGAGAAGGAGAAGGTGAAGTTAGGAGGGTGAATCAGAAGAAGCAGAAGAAGGAGAAGGAGAAGGTGAAGTCAAGGGGGTGAATCAGAAGAAGTAGAAGAAGGAGAAGGAGAAGGTGAAGTCTGGAGGGTGAATCAGAAGAAGTAGAATAAGGAGAAGGAGAAGGTGAAGTCTGGAGGGTGAATCAGAAGAAGCAGAAGAAGGAGAAGGAGAAGGTGAAGTCAGGAGGGTGAATCAGAAGAAGCAGAAGAAGGAGAAGGAGAAGATGAAGTCTGGAGGGTGAATCAGAAGAAGTAGAAGAAGGAGAAGGAGAAGGTGAGGTCTGGAGGGTGAATCAGAAGAAGCAGAAGAAGGAGAAGGAGAGGGTGAAGTCTGAAGGGTGTATCAGAAGAAGCAGAAGAAGGAGAAGGAGAAGGTGAAGTCTGGAGGGTGAATCAGAAGAAGCAGAAAAAGGAGAAGGAGAAGGTGAAGTCTGGAGGGTGAATCAGAAGAAGCAGAAGAAGGAGAAGGAGATGGTGCAGTCTGGAGGGTGAATCAGAAGAAGTAGAAGAAGGAGAAGGAGAAGGTGAAGTCTGGAGGGTGAATCAGAAGAAGTAGAAGAAGGAGAAGGAGAAGGTGAAGTCTGGAGGGTGAATCAGAAGAAGCAGAAGAAGGAGAAGGAGAAGGTGAAGTCTGGAGGGTGAATCAGAAGAAGCAGAATAAGGAGAAGGAGAAGTTGAAGTCTGGAGGGTGAATCAGAAGAAGCAGAAGAAGGAGAAGGAGACGGTGAAGTCTGGAGGGTGAATCAGAAGAAGTAGAAGAAGGAGAAGGAGAAGGTGAAGTCTGGAGGGTGAAGCAGAAGAAGTAGAAGAAGGAGAAGGAGAAGGTGAAGTCAGGAGGGTGAATCAGAAGAAGTAGAAGAAGGAGAAGGAGAAGGTGAAGTCAGGAGGGTGAATCAGAAGAAGCAGAAGAAGGAGAAGGAGAAGGTGAAGTCTGGAGGGTGAATCAGAAGAATCAGAAGAAGGAGAAGGAGAAGGTGAAGTCTGGAGGGTGAATCAGAAGAAGCAGAAGAAAGAGAAGGAGAAGGTGAAGTCTGGAGGGTGAATCAGAAGAAGTAGAAGAAGGAGAAGGAGAAGATGAAGTCTGGAGGGTGAATCAGAAGAAGTAGAAGAAGGAGAAGGAGAAGGTGAGGTCTGGGGGGTGAATCAGAAGAAGCAGAAGAAGGAGAAGGAGAAGGTGAAGTCTGGAGGGTGAATCAGAAGAAGCAGAAGAAGGAGAAGGAGAAGGTGAAGTCTGGAGGGTGAATCAGAAGAAGCAGAAGAAGGAGAAGGAGAAGGTGAAGTCAGGAGGGTGAATCAGAAGAAGCAGAAGAAGGAGAAGGAGTAGGTGAAGTTAGGAGGGTGAATCAGAAGAAGCAGAAGAAGGAGAAGGAGAAGGTGAAGTCAGGGGGGTGAAGCAGAAGAAGTAGAAGAAGGAGAAGGAGAAGGTGAAGTCTGGAGGGTGAAGCAGAAGAAGCAGAAGAAGGAGAAGGAGAAGGTGAAGTCTGGAGGGTGAATCAGAAGAAGTAGAAGAAGGAGAAGGAGATGGTGAAGTCAGGAGGGTGAAGCGGAAGAAGCAGAAGAAGGAGAAGGAGAAGGTGAAGTCTGGAGGGTGAAGCAGAAGAAGCAGAAGAAGGAGAAGGAGAAGGTGAAGTCTGGAGGGCGAAGCAGAAGAAGCAGAAGAAGGAGAAGGAGAAGGTGAAGTCTGGACGGTGAAGCAGAAGAAGCAGAAGAAGGAGAAGGAGAAGGTGAAGACTGGAGGGTGAATCAGAAGAAGTAGAAGAAGGAGAAGGAGAAGGTGAAGTCAGGAGGGTGAAGCAGAAGAAGCAGAAGAAGGAGAAGGAGAAGGTGAAGTCTGGAGGGTGAAGCAGAAGAAGCAGAAGAAGGAGAAGGAGAAGGTGAAGTCTGGAGGGTGAAGCAGAAGAAGCAGAAGAAGGAGAAGGAGAAGGTGAAGTCAGGAGGGTGAATCAGAAGAAGTAGAAGAAGGAGAAGGAGAAGGTGAAGTCTGGAGGGTGAATCAGAAGAAGTAGAAGAAGGAGAAGGAGAAGGTGAAGTCTGGAGGGTGAATCAGAAGAAGTAGAAGAAGGAGAAGGAGAAGGTGAAGTCTGGAGGGTGAATCAGAAGAAGCAGAAGAAGGAGAAGGAGAAGGTGAAGTCTGGAGGGAGAAGCAGAAGAAGTAGAAGAAGGAGAAGGAGAAGGTGAAGTCTGGAGGGTGAATCAGAAGAAGTAGAAGAAGGAGAAGGAGAAGGTGAAGTTTGGAGGGTGAATCAGAAGAAGTAGAAGAAGGAGAAGAGAAGGTGAAGTCTGGAGCGTGAATCAGAAGAAGCAGAAGAAGGAGAAGGAGAAGGTGAAGTCTGGAGGGTGAATCAGAAGAAGCAGAAGAAGGAGAAGGAGAAGGTGAGGTCTGGAGGGTGAATCAGAAGAAGCAGAAGAAGGAGAAGGAGAAGGTGAAGTCTGGAGGGTGAATCAGAAGAAGCAGAAGAAGTAGAAGGAGAAGGTGAAGTCTGGAGGGTGAATCAGAAGAAGTAGAACAAGGAGAAGGAGAAGGTGAAGTCAGGAGAGTGAATCAGAAGAAGTAGAAGAAGGAGAAGGAGAAGGTGAAGTCTGGAGGGTGAAGCAGAAGAAGTAGAAGAAGGAGAAGGAGAAGGTGAAGTCTGGAGGGTGAATCAGAAGAAGTAGAAGAAGGAGCAGGAGAAGGTGAAGTCTGGAGGGTGAATCAGAAGAAGCAGAAGAAGGAGAAGGAGAAGGTATAGTCTGGAGGGTCAAGCAGAAGAATCAGAAGAAGGAGAAGGAGAAGGTGAAGTCTGGAGGTCGAATCAGAAGAAGCAGAAGAAAGAGAAGGAGAAGGTGAAGTCTGGAGGGTGAAGCAGAAGAAGCAGAAGAAGGAGAAGGAGAAGGTGAAGACTGGAGGGTGAATCAGAAGAAGCAGAAGAAGGAGAAGGAGAGGGTGAAGTCTGAAGGGTGTATCAGAAGAAGCAGAAGAAGGAGAAGGAGAAGGTGAAGTCTGGAGGGTGAATCAGAAGAAGCAGAAAAAGGAGAAGGAGAAGGTGAAGTCTGGAGGGTGAATCAGAAGAAGAAGAAGAAGGAGAAGGAGATGGTGCAGTCTGGAGGGTGAATCAGAAGAAGTAGAAGAAGGAGAAGGAGAAGGTGAAGTCTGGAGGGTGAATCAGAAGAAGTAGATGAAGGAGAAGGAGAAGATGAAGTCTGGACGGTGAATCAGAAGAAGTAGAAGAAGGAGAAGGAGAAGGTGAGGTCTGGAGGGTGAATCAGAAGAAGCAGAAGAAGGAGAAGGTGAAGTCTGGAGGGTGAATCAGAAGAAGCAGAAGAAGGAGAAGGAGAAGGTGAAGTCTGGAGGGTGAAGCAGAAGAAGCAGAAGAAGGAGAAGGAGAAGGTGAAGTCTGGAGGGTGAATCAGAAGAAGCAGAAGAAGTAGAAGGAGAAGGTGAAGTCTGGAGGGTGAATCAGAAGAAGTAGAAGAAGGAGAAGGAGAAGGTGAAGTCTGGAGGGTGAATCAGAAGAAGCAGAAGAAGGAGAAGGAGAAGGTGAAGTCAGGAGGGTGAATCAGAAGAAGCAGAAGAAGGAGAAGGAGAAGGTGAAGACTGGAGGGTGAATCAGAAGAAGTAGAAGAAGCAGAAGGAGAAGGTGAAGTCTGGAGGGTGAATCAGAAGAAGTAGAAGAAGGAGAAGGAGATGGTGAGGTCTGGAGGGTGAATCAGAAGAAGCAGAAGAAGGAGAAGGAGAAGGTGAAGTCTGGAGGGTGAATCAGAAGAAGCAGAAGAAGGAGAAGGAGAAGGTGAAGACTGGAGGGTGAATTAGAAGAAGTAGAAGAAGGAGAAGGAGAAGATGAAGTCTGGAGGGTGAATCAGAAGAAGTAGAAGAAGGAGAAGGAGAAGGTGAGGTCTGGAGGGTGAATCAGAAGAAGTAGAAGAAGGAGAAGGAGAAGGTGAAGTCAGGAGGGTGAATCAGAAGAAGCAGAAGAAGGAGAAGGAGAAGGTGAAGTTAGGAGGGTGAATCAGAAGAAGCAGAAGAAGGAGAAGGAGAAGGTGAAGTCAAGGGGGTGAATCAGAAGAAGTAGAAGAAGGAGAAGGAGAAGGTGAAGTCTGGAGGGTGAATCAGAAGAAGTAGAAGAAGGAGAAGGAGAAGGTGAAGTCTGGAGGGTGAATCAGAAGAAGCAGAAGAAGGAGAAGGAGAAGGTGAAGTCTGGAGGGTGAATCAGCAGAAGCAGAAGAAGGAGAAGGAGAAGATGAAGTCTGGAGGGTGAATCAGGAGAAGTAGAAGAAGGAGAAGGAGAAGGTGAGGTCTGGAGGGTGAATCAGAAGAAGCAGAAGAAGGAGAAGGAGAGGGTGAAGTCTGAAGGGTGTATCAGAAGAAGCAGAAGAAGGAGAAGGAGAAGGTGAAGTCTGGAGGGTGAATCAGAAGAAGCAGAAAAAGGAGAAGGAGAAGATGAAGTCTGGAGGGTGAATCAGAAGAAGAAGAAGATGGAGAAGGAGATGGTGCAGTCTGGAGGGTGAATCAGAAGAAGTAGAAGAAGGAGAAGGAGAAGGTGAAGTCTGGAGGGTGAATCAGAAGAAGTAGAAGAAGGAGAAGGAGAAGGTGAAGTCTGGAGGGTGAATCAGAAGAAGCAGAAGAAGGAGAAGGAGAAGGTGAAGTCTGGAGGGTGAATCAGAAGAAGCAGAATAAGGAGAAGGAGAAGGTGAAGTCTGGAGGGTGAATCAGAAGAAGCAGAAGACGGAGAAGGAGAAGGTGAAGTCTGGAGGGTGAATCAGAAGAAGTAGAAGAAGGAGAAGGAGAAGGTGAAGTCTGGAGGGTGTAGCAGAAGAAGTAGAAGAAGGAGAAGGAGAAGGTGAAGTCAGGAGGGTGAATCAGAAGAAGTAAAAGAAGGAGAAGGAGAAGGTGAAGTCAGGAGGGTGAATCAGAAGAAGCAGAAGAAGGAGAAGGAGAAGGTGAAGTCTGGAGGGTGAATCAGAAGAATCAGAAGAAGGAGAAGGAGAAGGTGAAGTCTGGAGGGTGAATCAGAAGAAGCAGAAGAAAGAGAAGGAGAAGGTGAAGTCTGGAGGGTGAAGAAGAAGAAGCAGGAGAAGGAGAAGGAGAAGGTGAAGACTGGAGGGTGAATCAGAAGAAGTAGAAGAAGGAGAAGGAGGAACTGAAGTCTGGAGGGTGAATCAGAAGAAGTAGAAGAAGGAGAAGGAGAAGGTGAAGTCTGGAGGGTGAATCAGAAGAAGCAGAAGAAGGAGAAGGAGAAGGTGAAGTCTGGAGGGTGAATCAGAAGAAGCAGAAGAAGGAGAAGGAGAAGATGAAGTGTGGAGGGTGAATCAGAAGAAGTAGAAGAAGGAGAAGGAGAAGGTGAGGTCTGGGGGGTGAATCAGAAGAAGCAGAAGAAGGAGAAGGAGAAGGTGAAGTCTGGAGGGTGAATCAGAAGAAGCAGAAGAAGGAGAAGGAGAAGGTGAAGTCTGGAGGGTGAATCAGAAGAAGCAGAAGAAGGAGAAGGAGAAGGTGAAGTCAGGAGGGTGAATCAGAAGAAGCAGAAGAAGGAGAAGGAGTAGGTGAAGTTAGGAGGATGAATCAGAAGAAGCAGAAGAAGGAGAAGGAGAAGGTGAAGTCAGGGGGGTGAAGCAGAAGAAGTAGAAGAAGGAGAAGGAGAAGGTGAAGTCTGGAGGGTGAAGCAGAAGAAGCAGAAGAAGGAGAAGGAGAAGGTGAAGTCTGGAGGGTGAATCAGAAGAAGTAGAAGAAGGAGAAGGAGATGGTGAAGTCAGGAGGGTGAAGCAGAAGAAGCAGAAGAAGGAGAAGGAGAAGGTGAAGTCTGGAGGGTGAAGCAGAAGAAGCAGAAGAAGGAGAAGGAGAAGGTGAAGTCTGGAGGGCGAAGCAGAAGAAGCAGAAGAAGGAGAAGGAGAAGGTGAAGTCTGGACGGTGAAGCAGAAGAAGCAGAAGAAGGAGAAGGAGAAGGTGAAGACTGGAGGGTGAATCAGAAGAAGTAGAAGAAGGAGAAGGAGAAGGTGAAGTCAGGAGGGTGAAGCAGAAGAAGCAGAAGAAGGAGAAGGAGAAGGTGAAGTCTGGAGGGTGAAGCAGAAGAAGCAGAAGAAGGAGAAGGAGAAGGTGAAGTCTGGAGGGTGAATCAGAAGAAGTAGAAGAAGGAGAAGGAGAAGGTGAAGTCTGGAGGGTGAATCAGAAGAAGTAGAAGAAGGAGAAGGAGAAGGTGAAGTCTGGAGGGTGAATCAGAAGAAGTAGAAGAAGGAGAAGGAGAAGGTGTAGTCTGGAGGGTGAATCAGAAGAAGCAGAAGAAGGAGAAGGAGAAGGTGAAGTCTGGAGGGAGAAGCAGAAGAAGTAGAAGATGGAGAAGGAGAAGGTGAAGTCTGGAGGGTGAATCAGAAGAAGTAGAAGAAGGAGAAGGAGAAGGTGAAGTTTGGAGGGTGAATCAGAAGAAGTAGAAGAAGGAGAAGAGAAGGTGAAGTCTGGAGGGTGAATCAGAAGAAGCAGAAGAAGGAGAAGGAGAAGGTGAAGTCTGGAGGGTGAATCAGAAGAAGTAGAAGAAGGAGAAGGAGAAGGTTTAGTCTGAGGGTGAATCAGAAGAAGTAGACGAAGGAGAAGGAGAATGTTAAGTCTGGAGGGTGAATCAGAAGAAGCAGAAGCAGGAGAAGGAGAAGGTGAAGTCTGGAGGGTGAATCAGAAGAAGTACAAGAAGGAGAAGGAGAAGGTGAAGTCTGGAGGGTGAATCAGAAGAAGCATAAGAAGGAGAAGGAGAAGGTGAAGTCTGGAGGGTGAATCAGAAGAAGCAGAAGAAGGAGAAGGAGAAGGTGAGGTCTGGAGGGTGAATCAGAAGAAGCAGAAGAAGGAGAAGGAGAAGGTGAAGTCTGGAGGGTGAATCAGAAGAAGCAGAAGAAGTAGAAGGAGAAGGTGAAGTCTGGAGGGTGAATCAGAAGAAGTAGAACAAGGAGAAGGAGAAGGTGAAGTCAGGAGAGTGAATCAGAAGAAGTAGAAGAAGGAGAAGGAGAAGGTGAAGTCTGGAGGGTGAAGCAGAAGAAGTAGAAGAAGGAGAAGGAGAAGGTGAAGTCTGGAGGGTGAATCAGAAGAAGTAGAAGAAGGAGAAGGAGAAGGTGAAGTCTGGAGGGTGAATCAGAAGAAGCAGAAGAAGGAGAAGGAGAAGGTATAGTCTGGAGGGTCAATCAGAAGAATCAGAAGAAGGAGAAGGAGAAGGTGAAGTCTGGAGGGCGAATCAGAAGAAGCAGAAGAAAGAGAAGTAGAAGGTGAAGTCTGGAGGGTGAAGCAGAAGAAGCAGAAGAAGGAGAAGGAGAAGGTGAAGACTGGAGGGTGAATCAGAAGAAGTAGAAGAAGGAGAAGGAGAAGGTGAAGTCTGGAGGGTGAATCAGAAGAAGTAGAAGAAGGAGAAGGAGAAGGTGAAGTCTGGAGGGTGAATCAGAAGAATCAGAAGAAGGAGAAGGAGAAGGTGAAGTCTGGAGGGTGAATCAGAAGAAGCAGAAGAAGGAGAAGGAGAAGATGAAGTCTGGAGGGTGAATCAGAAGAAGTAGAAGAAGGAGAAGGAGAAGGTGAGGTCTGGAGGGTGAATCAGAAGAAGCAGAAGAAGGAGAAGGTGAAGTCTGGAGGGTGAATCAGAAGAAGCAGAAGAAGGAGAAGGAGAAGGTGAAGTCTGGAGGGTGAAGCAGAAGAAGCAGAAGAAGGAGAAGGAGAAGGTGAAGTCTGGAGGGTGAATCAGAAGAAGCAGAAGAAGTAGAAGGAGAAGGTGAAGTCTGGAGGGTGAATCAGAAGAAGTAGAAGAAGGAGAAGGAGAAGGTGAAGTCTGGAGGGTGTATCAGAAGAAGCAGAAGAAGGAGAAGGAGAAGGTGAAGTCAGGAGGGTGAATCAGAAGAAGCAGAAGAAGGAGAAGGAGAAGGTGAAGACTGGAGGGTGAATCAGAAGAAGTAGAAGAAGCAGAAGGAGAAGGTGAAGTCTGGAGGGTGAATCAGAAGAAGTAGAAGAAGGAGAAGGAGATGGTGAGGTCTGGAGGGTGAATCAGAAGAAGCAGAAGAAGGAGAAGGAGAAGGTGAAGTCTGGAGGGTGAATCAGAAGAAGTAGAAGAAGGAGAAGGAGAAGATGAAGTCTGGAGGGTGAATCAGAAGAAGTAGAAGAAGGAGAAGGAGAAGGTGAGGTCTGGAGGGTGAATCAGAAGAAGTAGAAGGAGAAGGAGAAGGTGAAGTCAGGAGGGTGAATCAGAAGAAGCAGAAGAAGGAGAAGGAGAAGGTGAAGTTAGGAGGGTGAATCAGAAGAAGCAGAAGAAGGAGAAGGAGAATGTGAAGTCAAGGGGGTGAAGCAGAAGAAGTAGAAGAAGGAGAAGGAGAAGGTGAAGTCAGGAAGGTGAAGCAGAAGAAGCAGAAGAAGGAGAAGGAGAAGGTGAAGTCTGGCGGGCGCAGCAGAAGAAGCAGAAGAAGGAGAAGGAGAAGGTGAAGTCTGGAGGGTGAAGCAGAAGAAGCAGAAGAAGGAGAAGGAGAAGGTGAAGTCTGGAGGGTGAATCAGAAGAAGTAGAAGAAGGAGAAGGAGAAGGTGAAGTCAGGAGGGTGAAGCAGAAGAAGCAGAAGAAAGAGAAGGAGAAGGTGAAGTCTGGAGGGTGAAGCAGAAGAAGCAGAAGAAGGAGAAGGAGAAGGTGAAGTCTGGAGGGTGAAGCAGAAGAAGTAGAAGAAGGAGAAGGAGAAGGTGAAGTCTGGAGGGTGAAGCAGAAGAAGCAGAAGAAGGAGAAGGAGAAGGTGAAGTCTGGAGGGTGAATCAGAAGGAGTAGAAGAAGGAGAAGAAGAAGGTGAAGTCAGGAGGGTGAAGCAGAAGAAGCAGAAGAAGGAGAAGGAGAAGGTGAAGTCTGGAGGGTGAAGCAGAAGAAGCAGAAGAAGGAGAAGGAGAAGGTGAAGTCTGGAGGGTGAATCAGAAGAAGCAGAAGAAGGAGAAGGAGAAGGTGAGGTCTGGAGGGTGAATCAGAAGAAGTAGAAGAAGGAGAAGGAGAAGGAGAAGTCTGGAGGGTGAATCAGAAGAAGTAGAAGAAGGAGAAGGAGAAGGTGAAGTCTGGAGGGTGAATCAGAAGAAGCAGAAGAAGAAAAGGAGAAGGTGAAGTCTGGAGCGTGAATCAGAAGAAGCAGAAGAAGGAGAAGGAGAAGATGAAGTCTGGAGGGTGAATCAGAAGAAGTAGAAGAAGGAGAAGGAGATGGTGAGGTCTGGAGGGTGAATCAGAAGAAGCAGAAGAAGGAGAAGGAGAAGGTGAAGTCTGAAGGGTGTATCAGAAGAAGCAGAAGAAGGAGAAGGAGAAGGTGAAGTCTGGAGGGTGAATCAGAAGAAGCAGAAAAAGGAGAATGAGAAGGTGAAGTCTGGAGGGTGAATCAGAAGAAGCAGAAGAAGGAGAAGGAGATGGTGCAGTCTGGAGGGTGAATCAGAAGAAGTAGAAGAAGGAGAAGGAGAAGGTGAAGTCTGGAGGGTGAATCAGAAGAAGTAGAAGAAGGAGAAGGGGAAGGTGAAGTCTGGAGGGTGAATCAGAAGAAGCAGAAGAAGGAGAAGGAGAAGGTGAAGTCTGGAGGGTGAATCAGAAGAAGCAGAATAAGGAGAAGGAGAAGGTGAAGTCTGGAGGGTGAATCAGAAGAAGCAGAAGAAGGAGAAGGAGATGGTGAAGTCTGGAGGGTGAATCAGAAGAAGTAGAAGAAGGAGAAGGAGAAGGTGAAGTCTGGAGGGTGAAGCAGAAGAAGTAGAAGAAGGAGAAGAAGAAGGTGAAGTCAGGAGGGTGAATCAGAAGAAGTAGAAGAAGGAGAAGGAGAAGGTGAAGTCTGGAGGGTGAATCAGAAGAAGCAGAAGAAAGAGAAGGAGAAGGTGAAGTCTGGTGGGTGAAGCAGAAGAAGCAGAAGAAGGAGAAGGAGAAGGTGAAGACTGGAGGGTGAATCAGAAGAAGTAGAAGAAGGAGAAGGAGAAACTGAAGTCTGGAGGGTGAATCAGAAGAAGTAGAAGAAGGAGAAGGTGAAGTCTGGAGGGTGAATCAGAAGAAGCAGAAGAAGGAGAAGGAGAAGGTGAAGTCTGGAGGGTGAATCAGAAGAAGCAGAAGAAGGAGAAGGAGAAGATGAAGTCTGGAGGGTGAATCAGAAGAAGTAGAAGAAGGAGAAGGAGAAGGTGAGGTCTGGGGGGTGAATCAGAAGAAGCAGAAGAAGGAGAAGGAGAAGGTGAAGTCAGAGGGGTGAAGCAGAAGAAGTAGAAGAAGGAGAAGGAGAAGGTGAAGTCTGGAGGGTGAAGCAGAAGAAGCAGAAGAAGGAGAAGGAGAAGGTGAAGTCTGGAGGGTGAATCAGAAGAAGTAGAAGAAGGAGAAGGAGAAGGTGAAGTCAGGAGGGTGAAGCAGAAGAAGCAGAAGAAGGAGAAGGAGAAGGTGAAGTCTGGAGGGTGAAGCAGAAGAAGCAGAAGAAGGAGAAGGAGAAGGTGAAGTCTGGAGGGTGAATCAGAAGAAGCAGAAGAAGGAGAAGGAGAAGGTGAAGTCAGGAGGGTGAATCAGAAGAAGCAGAAGAAGGAGAAGGAGAAGGTGAAGTTAAGAGGGTGAATCAGAAGAAGCAGAAGAAGGAGAAGGAGAAGGTGAAGTCAGGGGGGTGAAGCAGAAGAAGTAGAAGAAGGAGAAGGAGAAGGTGAAGTCTGGAGGGTGAAGCAGAAGAAGCAGAAGAAGGAGAAGGAGAAGGTGAAGTCTGGAGGGTGAATCAGAAGAAGTAAAAGAAGGAGAAGGAGAAGGTGAAGTCAGGAGGGTGAAGCAGAAGAAGCAGAAGAAGGAGAAGGAGAAGGTGAAGTCAGGGGGGTGAAGCAGAAGAAGTAGAAGAAGGAGAAGGAGAAGGTGAAGTCAGGAGGGTGAATCAGAAGAAGTAGAAGAAGGAGAAGTAGAAGGTGAAGTCAGGAGGGTGAATCAGAAGAAGCAGAAGAAGGAGAAGGAGAAGGTGAAGTCTGGAGGGTGAATCAGAAGAATCAGAAGAAGGAGAAGGAGAAGGTGAAGTCTGGAGGGTGAATCAGAAGAAGCAGAAGAAAGAGAAGGAGAAGGTGAAGTCTGTAGGGTGAAGCAGAAGAAGCAGAAGAAGGAGAAGGAGAAGGTGAAGACTGGAGGGTGAATCAGAAGAAGTAGAAGAAGGAGAAGGAGAAGGTGAGGTCTGGAGGGTGAATCAGAAGAAGCAGAAGAAGGAGAAGGTGAAGTCTGGAGGGTGAATCAGAAGAAGCAGAAGAAGGAGAAGGAGAAGGTGAAGTCTGGAGGGTGAAGCAGAAGAAGCAGAAGAAGGAGAAGGAGAAGGTGAAGTCTGGAGGGTGAATCAGAAGAAGCAGAAGAAGTAGAAGGAGAAGGTGAAGTCTGGAGGGTGAATCAGAAGAAGTAGAAGAAGGAGAAGGAGAAGGTGAAGTCTGGAGGGTGAAACAGAAGAAGCAGAAGAAGGAGGAGGAGAAGGTGAAGACTGGAGGGTGAATCAGAAGAAGTAGAAGAAGGAGAAGGAGATGGTGAGGTCTGGAGGGTGAATCAGAAGAAGCAGAAGAAGGAGAAGGAGAAGGTGAAGTCTGGAGCGTGAATCAGAAGAAGCAGAAGAAGGAGAAGGAGAAGGTGAAGACTGGAGGGTGAATCAGAAGAAGTAGAAGAAGGAGAAGGAAAAGATGAAGTCTGGAGGGTGAATCAGAAGAAGTAGAAGAAGGAGAAGGAGAAGGTGAGGTCTGGAGGGTGAATCAGAAGAAGTAGAAGAAGGAGAAGGAGAAGGTGAAGTCAGGAGGGTGAATCAGAAGATGCAGAAGAAGGAGAAGGAGAAGGTGAAGTTAGGAGGGTGAATCAGAAGAAGCAGAAGAAGGAGAAGGAGAAGGTGAAGTCAAGGGGGTGAAGCAGAAGAAGTAGAAGAAGGAGAAGGAGAAGGTGAAGTCAGGAAGGTGAAGCAGAAGAAGCAGAAGAAGGAGAAGGAGAAGGTGAAGTCTGGCGGGCGCAGCAGAAGAAGCAGAAGAAGGAGAAGGAGAAGGTGAAGTCTGGAGGGTGAAGCAGAAGAAGCAGAAGAAGGAGAAGGAGAAGGTGAAGTCTGGAGGGTGAATCAGAAGAAGTAGAAGAAGGAGAAGGAGAAGGTGAAGTCAGGAGGGTGAAGCAGAAGAAGCAGAAGAAGGAGAAGGAGAAGGTGAAGTCTGGAGGGTGAAGCAGAAGAAGCAGAAGAAGGAGAAGGAGAAGGCGAAGTCTGGAGGGTGAAGCAGAAGAAGTAGAAGAAGGAGAAGGAGAAGGTGAAGTCTGGAGGGTGAAGCAGAAGAAGCAGAAGAAGGAGAAGGAGAAGGTGAAGTCTGGAGGGTGAATCAGAAGGAGTAGAAGAAGGAGAAGGAGAAGGTGAAGTCAGGAGGGTGAAGCAGAAGAAGCAGAAGAAGGAGAAGGAGAAGGTGAAGTCTGGAGGGTGAAGCAGAAGAAGCAGAAGAAGGAGAAGGAGAAGGTGAAGTCTGGAGGGTGAATCAGAAGAAGCAGAAGAAGGAGAAGGAGAAGGTGAAGTCTGGAGGGTGAATCAGAAGAAGTAGAAGAAGGAGAAGGAGAAGGTGAAGTCTGGAGGGTGAATCAGAAGAAGTAGAAGAAGGAGAAGGAGAAGGTGAAGTCTGGAGGGTGAATCAGAAGAAGCAGAAGAAGGAGAAGGAGAAGGTGAAGTCTGGAGGGTGAATCAGAAGAAGCAGAAGAAGGAGAAGGAGAAGATGAAGTCTGGAGGGTGAATCAGAAGAAGTAGAAGAAGGAGAAGGAGATGGTGAGGTCTGGAGGGTGAATAAGAAGAAGCAGAAGAAGGAGAAGGAGAAGGTGAAGTCTGAAGGGTGTATCAGAAGAAGCAGAAGAAGGAGAAGGAGAAGGTGAAGTCTGGAGGGTGAATCAGAGAAGCAGAAAAAGGAGAAGGAGAAGGTGAAGTCTGGAGGGTGAATCAGAAGAAGCAGAAGAAGGAGAAGGAGATGGTGCAGTCTGGAGTGTGAATCAGAAGAAGTAGAAGAAGGAGAAGGAGAAGGTGAAGTCTGGAGGGTGAATCAGAAGAAGTAGAAGAAGGAGAAGGAGAAGGTGAAGTCTGGAGGGTGAATCAGAAGAAGCAGAAGAAGGAGAAGGAGAAGGTGAAGTCTGGAGGGTGAATCAGAAGAAGCAGAATAAGGAGAAGGAGAAGGTGAAGTCTGGAGGGTGAATCAGAAGAAGCAGAAGAAGGAGAAGGAGAAGGTGAAGGCTGGAGGGTGAATCAGAAGAAGTAGAAGAAGGAGAAGGAGAAGGTGAAGTCTGGAGGGTGAAGCAGAAGAAGTAGAAGAAGGAGAAGAAGAAGGTGAAGTCAGGAGGGTGAATCAGAAGAAGTAGAAGAAGGAGAAGGAGAAGGTGAAGTCAGGAGGGTGAATCAGAAGAAGCAGAAGAAGGAGAAGGAGAAGGTGAAATCTGGAGGGTGAATCAGAAGAATCAGAAGTAGGAGAAGGAGAAGGTGAAGTCTGGAGGGTGAATCAGAAGAAGCAGAAGAAAGAGAAGGAGAAGGTGAAGTCTGGAGGGTGAAGCAGAAGAAGCAGAAGAAGGAGAAGGAGACGGTGAAGACTGGAGGGTGAATCAGAAGAAGTAGAAGAAGGAGAAGGAGAAACTGAAGTCTGGAGGGTGAATCAGAAGAAGTAGAAGAAGGAGAAGGAGAAGGTGAAGTCTGGAGGGTGAATCAGAAGAAGCAGAAGAAGGAGAAGGAGAAGGTGAAGTCTGGAGGGTGAATCAGAAGAAGCAGAAGAAGGAGAAGGAGAAGATGAAGTCTGGAGGGTGAATCAGAAGAAGTAGAAGAAGGAGAAGGAGAAGGTGAGGTCTGGGGGGTGAATCAGAAGAAGCAGAAGAAGGAGAAGGAGAAGGTGAAGTCAGGGGTGTGAAGCAGAAGAAGTAGAAGAAGGAGAAGGAGAAGGTGAAGTCTGGAGGGTGAAGCAGAAGAAGCAGAAGAAGGAGAAGGAGAAGGTGAAGTCTGGAGGGTGAATCAGAAGAAGTAGAAGAAGGAGAAGGAGAAGGTGAAGTCAGGAGGGTGAAGCAGAAGAAGCAGAAGAAGGAGAAGGAGAAGGTGAAGTCTGGAGGGTTAAGCAGAAGAAGCAGAAGAAGGAGAAGGAGAAGGTGAAGTCTGGAGGGTGAATCAGAAGAAGCAGAAGAAGGAGAAGGAGAAGGTGAAGTCAGGAGGGTGAATCAGAAGAAGCAGAAGAAGGAAAAGGAGAAGGTGAAGTTAGGAGGGTGAATCAGAAGAAGCAGAAGAAGGAGAAGGAGAAGGTGAAGTCAGGGGGGTGAAGCAGAAGAAGTAGAAGAAGGAGAAGGAGAAGGTGAAGTCTGGAGGGTGAAGCAGAAGAAGCAGAAGAAGGAGAAGGAGAAGGTGAAGTCTGGAGGGTGAATCAGAAGAAGTAGAAGAAGGAGAAGGAGAAGGTGAAGTCAGGAGGGTGAAGCAGAAGAAGCAGAAGAAGGAGAAGGAGAAGGTGAAGTCAGGGGGGTGAAGCAGAAGAAGTAGAAGAAGGAGAAGGAGAAGGTGAAGTCAGGAGGGTGAATCAGAAGAAGTAGAAGAAGGAGAAGTAGAAGGTGAAGTCAGGAGGGTGAATCAGAAGAAGCAGAAGAAGTAGAAGGAGAAGGTGAAGTCTGGAGGGTGAATCAGAAGAATCAGAAGAAGGAGAAGGAGAAGGTGAAGTCTGGAGGGTGCATCAGAAGAAGCAGAAGAAAGAGAAGGAGAAGGTGAAGTCTGGAGGGTGAAGCAGAAGAAGCAGAAGAAGGAGAAGGAGAAGGTGAAGACTGGAGGGTGAATCAGAAGAAGTAGAAGAAGGAGAAGGAGAAACTGAAGTCTGGAGGGTGAATCAGAAGAAGTAGAAGAAGGAGAAGGAGAAGGTGAAGTCTGGAGGGTGAATCAGAAGAAGCAGAAGAAGGAGAAGGAAAAGGTGAAGTCTGGAGGGTGAATCAGAAGAAGCAGAAGAAGGAGAAGGAGAAGATGAAGTCTGGAGGGTGAATCAGAAGAAGTAGAACAAGGAGAAGGAGAAGGTGAAGTCAGGAGAGTGAATCAGAAGAAGTAGAAGAAGGAGAAGGAGAAGGTGAAGTCTGGAGGGTGAAGCAGAAGAAGCAGAAGAAGGAGAAGGAGAAGGTGAAGACTGGAGGGTGAATCAGAAGAAGTAGAAGAAGGAGAAGGAGAAACTGAAGTCTGGAGGGTGAATCAGAAGAAGTAGAAGAAGGAGAAGGAGAAGGTGAAGTCTGGAGGGTGAATCAGAAGAAGCAGAAGAAGGAGAAGGAAAAGGTGAAGTCTGGAGGGTGAATCAGAAGAAGCAGAAGAAGGAGAAGGAGAAGATGAAGTCTGGAGGGTGAATCAGAAGAAGTAGAAGAAGGAGAAGGAGAAGGTGAGGCCTGGGGGGTGAATCAGAAGAAGCAGAAGAAGGAGAAGGAGAAGGTGAAGTTAGGAGGGTGAATCAGAAGAAGCAGAAGAAGGAGAAGGAGAAGGTGAAGTCAGGGGGGTGAAGCAGAAGAAGTAGAAGAAGGAGAAGGAGAAGGTGAAGTCTGGAGGGTGAATCAGAAGAAGTAGAAGAAGGAGAAGGAGAAGGTGAAGTCTGGAGGGTGAATCAGAAGAATCAGAAGAAGGAGAAGGAGAAGGTGAAGTCTGGAGGGTGAATCAGAAGAAGCAGAAGAAGGAGAAGGAGAAGATGAAGTCTGGAGGGTGAATCAGAAGAAGGAGAAGAAGGAGAAGGAGAAGGTGAGGTCTGGAGGGTGAATCAGAAGAAGCAGAAGAAGGAGAAGGTGAAGTCTGGAGGGTGAATCAGAAGAAGCAGAAGAAGGAGAAGGAGAAGGTGAAGTCTGGAGGGTGAAGCAGAAGAAGCAGAAGAAGGAGAAGGAGAAGGTGAAGTCTGGAGGGTGAATCAGAAGAAGCAGAAGAAGGAGAAGGAGAAGGTGAAGTCAGGAGGGTGAATCAGAAGAAGCAGAAGAAGGAGAAGGAGAAGGTGAAGACTGGAGGGTGAATCAGAAGAAGTAGAAGAAGCAGAAGGAGAAGGTGAAGTCTGGAGGGTGAATCAGAAGAAGTAGAAGAAGGAGAAGGAGATGGTGAGGCCTGGAGGGTGAATCATAAGAAGCAGAAGAAGGAGAAGGAGAAGGTGAAGTCTGGAGGGTGAATCAGAAGAAGCAGAAGAAGGAGAAGGAGAAGGTGAAGACTGGAGGGTGAATCAGAAGAAGTAGAAGAAGGAGAAGGAGAAGATGAAGTCTGGAGGGTGAATCAGAAGAAGTAGAAGAAGGAGAAGGAGAAGGTGAGGTCTGGAGGGTGAATCAGAAGAAGTAGAAGAAGGAGAAGGAGAAGGTTTAGTCTGGAGGGTGAATCAGAAGAAGTAGACTAAGGAGAAGGAGAATGTTAAGTCTGGATGGTGAATCAGAAGAAGCAGAAGCAGGAGAAGGAGAAGGTGAAGTCTGGAGGGTGAGTCAGAAGAAGTACAAGAAGGAGAAGGAGAAGGTGAAGTCTGGAGGGTGAATCAGAAGAAGCAGAAGAAGGAGAAGGAGAAGGTGAAGTCTGGAGGGTGAATCAGAAGAAGCAGAAGAAGGAGAAAGAGAAGGTGAAGTCTGGAGGGTGAATCAGAAGAAGCAGAAGAAGGAGAAGGAGAAGGTGAAGTCTGGAGGGTGAATCAGAAGAAGCAGAAGAAGTAGAAGGAGAAGGTGAAGTCTGGAGGGTGAATCAGAAGAAGTAGAACAAGGAGAAGGAGAAGGTGAAGTCAGGAGAGTGAATCAGAAGAAGTAGAAGAAGGAGAAGGAGAAGGTGAAGTCTGGAGGGTGAAGCAGAAGAAGCAGAAGAAGGAGAAGGAGAAGGTGAAGACTGGAGGGTGAATCAGAAGAAGTAGAAGAAGGAGAAGGAGAAACTGAAGTCTGGAGGGTGAATCAGAAGAAGTAGAAGAAGGAGAAGGAGAAGGTGAAGTCTGGAGGGTGAATCAGAAGAAGCAGAAGAAGGAGAAGGAAAAGGTGAAGTCTGGAGGGTGAATCAGAAGAAGCAGAAGAAGGAGAAGGAGAAGATGAAGTCTGGAGGGTGAATCAGAAGAAGTAGAAGAAGGAGAAGGAGAAGGTGAGGCCTGGGGGGTGAATCAGAAGAAGCAGAAGAAGGAGAAGGAGAAGGTGAAGTTAGGAGGGTGAATCAGAAGAAGCAGAAGAAGGAGAAGGAGAAGGTGAAGTCAGGGGGGTGAAGCAGAAGAAGTAGAAGAAGGAGAAGGAGAAGGTGAAGTCTGGAGGGTGAAGCAGAAGAAGCAGAAGAAGGAGAAGGAGAAGGTGAAGTCTGGAGGGTGAATCAGAAGAAGTAGAAGGAGAAGGAGATGGTGAAGTCAGGAGGGTGAAGCAGAAGAAGCAGAAGAAGGAGAAGGAGAAGGTGAAGTCCGGAGGGTGAAGCAGAAGAAGCAGAAGAAGGAGAAGGAGAAGGTGAAGTCTGGAGGGCGAAGCAGAAGAAGCAGAAGAAGGAGAAGGAGAAGGTGAAGTCTGGACGGTGAAGCAGAAGAAGCAGAAGAAGGAGAAGGAGAAGGTGAAGTCTGGAGGGTGAATCAGAAGAAGTAGAAGAAGGAGAAGGAGAAGGTGAAGTCAGGAGGGTGAAGCAGAAGAAGCAGAAGAAGGAGAAGGAGAAGGTGAAGTCTGGAGGGTGAAGCAGAAGAAGCAGAAGAAGGAGAAGGAGAAGGTGAAGTCTGGAGGGTGAAGCAGAAGAAGCAGAAGAAGGAGAAGGAGAAGGTGAAGTCAGGAGGGTGAATCAGAAGAAGTAGAAGAAGGAGAAGGAGAAGGTGAAGTCTGGAGGGTGAATCAGAAGAAGTAGAAGAAGGAGAAGGAGAAGGTGAAGTCTGGAGGGTGAATCAGAAGAAGTAGAAGAAGGAGAAGGAGAAGGTGAAGTCTGGAGGGTGAATCAGAAGAAGCAGAAGAAGGAGAAGGAGAAGGTGAAGTCTGGAGGGAGAAGCAGAAGAAGTAGAAGAAGGAGAAGGAGAAGGTGAAGTCTGGAGGGTGAATCAGAAGAAGTAGAAGAAGGAGAAGGAGAAGGTGAAGTTTGGAGGGTGAATCAGAAGAAGTAGAAGAAGGAGAAGGAGAAGGTTTAGTCTGGAGGGTGAATCAGAAGAAGTAGACGAAGGAGAAGGAGAATGTTAAGTCTGGAGGGTGAATCAGAAGAAGCAGAAGCAGGAGAAGGAGAAGGTGAAGTCTGGAGGGTGAATCAGAAGAAGTACAAGAAGGAGAAGGAGAAGGTGAAGTCTGGAGGGTGAATCAGAAGAAGCAGAAGAAGGAGAAGGAGAAGGTGAAGTCTGGAGGGTGAATCAGAAGAAGCAGAAGAAGGAGAAAGAGAAGGTGAAGTCTGGAGGGTGAATCAGAAGAAGCAGAAGAAGGAGAAGGAGAAGGTGAAGTCTGGAGGGTGAATCAGAAGAAGCAGAAGAAGTAGAAGGAGAAGGTGAAGTCTGGAGGGTGAATCAGAAGAAGTAGAACAAGGAGAAGGAGAAGGTGAAGTCAGGAGAGTGAATCAGAAGAAGTAGAAGAAGGAGAAGGAGAAGGTGAAGTCTGGAGGGTGAAGCAGAAGAAGTAGAAGAAGGAGAAGGAGAAGGTGAAGTCTGGAGGGTGAATCAGAAGAAGTAGAAGAAGGAGAAGGAGAAGGTGAAGTCTGGAGGGTGAATCAGAAGAAGCAGAAGAAGGAGAAGGAGAAGGTATAGTCTGGAGGGTCAATCAGAAGAATCAGAAGAAGGAGAAGGAGAAGGTGAAGTCTGGAGGGCGAATCAGAAGAAGCAGAAGAAAGAGAAGGAGAAGGTGAAGTCTGGAGGGTGAAGCAGAAGAAGCAGAAGAAGGAGAAGGAGAAGGTGAAGACTGGAGGGTGAATCAGAAGAAGTAGAAGAAGGAGAAGGAGAAGGTGAAGTCTGGAGGGTGAATCAGAAGAAGTAGAAGAAGGAGAAGGAGAAGGTGAAGTCTGGAGGGTGAATCAGAAGAATCAGAAGAAGGAGAAGGAGAAGGTGAAGTCTGGAGGGTGAATCAGAAGAAGCAGAAGAAGGAGAAGGAGAAGATGAAGTCTGGAGGGTGAATCAGAAGAAGGAGAAGAAGGAGAAGGAGAAGGTGAGGTCTGGAGGGTGAATCAGAAGAAGCAGAAGAAGGAGAAGGTGAAGTCTGGAGGGTGAATCAGAAGAAGCAGAAGAAGGAGAAGGAGAAGGTGAAGTCTGGAGGGTGAAGCAGAAGAAGCAGAAGAAGGAGAAGGAGAAGGTGAAGTCTGGAGGGTGAATCAGAAGAAGCAGAAGAAGGAGAAGGAGAAGGTGAAGTCAGGAGGGTGAATCAGAAGAAGCAGAAGAAGGAGAAGGAGAAGGTGAAGACTGGAGGGTGAATCAGAAGAAGTAGAAGAAGCAGAAGGAGAAGGTGAAGTCTGGAGGGTGAATCAGAAGAAGTAGAAGAAGGAGAAGGAGATGGTGAGGCCTGGAGGGTGAATCATAAGAAGCAGAAGAAGGAGAAGGAGAAGGTGAAGTCTGGAGGGTGAATCAGAAGAAGCAGAAGAAGGAGAAGGAGAAGGTGAAGACTGGAGGGTGAATCAGAAGAAGTAGAAGAAGGAGAAGGAGAAGATGAAGTCTGGAGGGTGAATCAGAAGAAGTAGAAGAAGGAGAAGGAGAAGGTGAGGTCTGGAGGGTGAATCAGAAGAAGTAGAAGAAGGAGAAGGAGAAGGTTTAGTCT
Organism: Somniosus microcephalus; assembly: GCF_052327205.1. Lineage (NCBI taxonomy): Eukaryota > Metazoa > Chordata > Chondrichthyes > Squaliformes > Somniosidae > Somniosus > Somniosus microcephalus. Next base: position 380,109 of record NW_028225400.1, on the reverse strand, counting down.
GGAGGGTGAATCAGAAGAAGTAGACTAAGGAGAAGGAGAATGTTAAGTCTGGATGGTGAATCAGAAGAAGCAGAAGCAGGAGAAGGAGAAGGTGAAGTCTGGAGGGTGAGTCAGAAGAAGTACAAGAAGGAGAAGGAGAAGGTGAAGTCTGGAGGGTGAATCAGAAGAAGCAGAAGAAGGAGAAGGAGAAGGTGAAGTCTGGAGGGTGAATCAGAAGAAGCAGAAGAAGGAGAAAGAGAAGGTGAAGTCTGGAGGGTGAATCAGAAGAAGCAGAAGAAGGAGAAGGAGAAGGTGAAGTCTGGAGGGTGAATCAGAAGAAGCAGAAGAAGTAGAAGGAGAAGGTGAAGTCTGGAGGGTGAATCAGAAGAAGTAGAACAAGGAGAAGGAGAAGGTGAAGTCAGGAGAGTGAATCAGAAGAAGTAGAAGAAGGAGAAGGAGAAGGTGAAGTCTGGAGGGTGAAGCAGAAGAAGTAGAAGAAGGAGAAGGAGAAGGTGAAGTCTGGAGGGTGAATCAGAAGAAGTAGAAGAAGGAGAAGGAGAAGGTGAAGTCTGGAGGGTGAATCAGAAGAAGCAGAAGAAGGAGAAGGAGAAGGTATAGTCTGGAGGGTCAATCAGAAGAATCAGAAGACGGAGAAGGAGAAGGTGAAGTCTGGAGGGCGAATCAGAAGAAGCAGAAGAAAGAGAAGGAGAAGGTGAAGTCTGGAGGGTGAAGCAGAAGAAGCAGAAGAAGGAGAAGGAGAAGGTGAAGACTGGAGGGTGAATCAGAAGAAGTAGAAGAAGGAGAAGGAGAAGGTGAAGTCTGGAGGGTGAATCAGAAGAAGTAGAAGAAGGAGAAGGAGAAGGTGAAGTCTGGAGGGTGAATCAGAAGAATCAGAAGAAGGAGAAGGAGAAGGTGAAGTCTGGAGGGTGAATCAGAAGAAGCAGAAGAAGGAGAAGGAGAAGATGAAGTCTGGAGGGTGAATCAGAAGAAGGAGAAGAAGGAGAAGGAGAAGGTGAGGTCTGGAGGGTGAATCAGAAGAAGCAGAAGAAGGAGAAGGTGAAGTCTGGAGGGTGAATCAGAAGAAGCAGAAGAAGGAGAAGGAGAAGGTGAAGTCTGGAGGGTGAAGCAGAAGAAGCAGAAGAAGGAGAAGGAGAAGGTGAAGTCTGGAGGGTGAATCAGAAGAAGCAGAAGAAGGAGAAGGAGAAGGTGAAGTCAGGAGGTTGAATCAGAAGAAGCAGAAGAAGGAGAAGGAGAAGGTGAAGACTGGAGGGTGAATCAGAAGAAGTAGAAGAAGCAGAAGGAGAAGGTGAAGTCTGGAGGGTGAATCAGAAGAAGTAGAAGAAGGAGAAGGAGATGGTGAGGTCTGGAGGGTGAATCAGAAGAAGCAGAAGAAGGAGAAGGAGAAGGTGAAGTATGGAGGGTGAATCAGAAGAAGCAGAATAAGGAGAAGGAGAAGGTGAAGTCTGGAGGGTGAATCAGAAGAAGCAGAAGAAGGAGAAGGAGAAGGTGAAGTCTGGAGGGTGAATCGGAAGAAGTAGAAGAAGGAGAAGGAGAAGGTGAAGTCTGGAGGGTGAAGCAGAAGAAGTAGAAGAAGGAGAAGAAGAAGGTGAAGTCAGGAGGGTGAATCAGAAGAAGTAGAAGAAGGAGAAGGAGAAGGTGAAGTCAGGAGGGTTAATCAGAAGAAGCAGAAGAAGGAGAAGGAGAAGGTGAAGTCTGGAGGGTGAATCAGAAGAATCAGAAGAAGGAGAAGGAGAAGGTGAAGTCTGGAGGGTGAATCAGAAGAAGCAGAAGAAAGAGAAGGAGAAGGTGAAGTCTGGAGGGTGAAGCAGAAGAAGCAGAAGAAGGAGAAGGAGCAGGTCAAGACTGGAGGGTGAATCAGAAGAAGTAGAAGAAGGAGAAGGAGAAACTGAAGTCTGGAGGGTGAATCAGAAGAAGTAGAAGAAGGAGAAGGAGAAGGTGAAGTCTGGAGGGTGAATCAGAAGAAGCAGAAGAAGGAGAAGGAGAAGGTGAAGTCTGGAGGGTGAATCAGAAGAAGCAGAAGAAGGAGAAGGAGAAGATGAAGTCTGGAGGGTGAATCAGAAGAAGTAGAAGAAGGAGAAGGAGAAGGTGAGGTCTGGGGGTGAATCAGAAGAAGCAGAAGAAGGAGAAGGAGAAGGTGAAGTCAGGGGGGTGAAGCAGAAGAAGTAGAAGAAGGAGAAGGAGAAGGTGAAGTCTGGAGGGTGAAGCAGAAGAAGCAGAAGAAGGAGAAGGAGAAGGTGAAGTCTGGAGGGTGAATCAGAAGAAGTAGAAGAAGGAGAAGGAGAAGGTGAAGTCAGGAGGGTGAAGCAGAAGAAGCAGAAGATGGAGAAGGAGAAGGTGAAGTCTGGAGGGTGAAGCAGAAGAAGCAGAAGAAGGAGAAGGAGAAGGTGAAGTCTGGAGGGTGAATCAGAAGAAGCAGAAGAAGGAGAAGGAGAAGGTGAAGTCAGGGGGGTGAAGCAGAAGAAGTAGAAGAAGGAGAAGGAGAAGGTGAAGTCTGGAGGGTGAAGCAGAAGAAGCAGAAGAAGGAGAAGGAGAAGGTGAAGTCTGGAGTGTGAATCAGAAGAAGTAGAAGAAGGAGAAGGAGAAGGTGAAGTCAGGAGGGTGAAGCAGAAGAAGCAGAAGAAGGAGAAGGAGAAGGTGAAGTCTGGAGGGTGAAGCAGAAGAAGCAGAAGAAGGAGAAGGAGAAGGTGGAGTCTGGAGGGTGAATCAGAAGAAGTAGAAGAAGGAGAAGGAGAAGGTGAAGTCTGGAGGGTGAATCAGAAGAAGCAGAAGAAGGAGAAGGAGAAGGTGAAGTCTGGAGGGAGAAGCAGAAGAAGTAGAAGAAGGAGAAGGAGAAGGTGAAGTCTGGAGGGTGAATCAGAAGAAGTAGAAGAAGGAGAAGGAGAAGGTGAAGTTTGGAGGGTGAATCAGAAGAAGTAGAAGAAGGAGAAGAGAAGGTGAAGTCTGGAGGGTGAATCAGAAGAAGCAGAAGAAGGAGAAGGAGAAGGTGAAGTCTGGAGGGTGAATCAGAAGAAGTAGAAGAAGGAGAAGGAGAAGGTTTAGTCTGGAGGGTGAATCAGAAGAAGTAGACGAAGGAGAAGGAGAATGTTAAGTCTGGAGGGTGAATCAGAAGAAGCAGAAGCAGGAGAAGGAGAAGGTGAAGTCTGGAGGGTGAATCAGAAGAAGTAGAAGAAGGAGAAGGAGAAGGTGAAGTCTGGAGGGTGAATCAGAAGAAGCAGAAGAAGGAGAAGGAGAAGGTAAAGTCTGGAGGGTCAATCAGAAGAATCAGAAGAAGGAGAAGGAGAAGGTGAAGTCTGGAGGGCGAATCAGAAGAAGCAGAAGAAAGAGAAGGAGAAGGTGAAGTCTGGAGGGTGAAGCAGAAGAAGCAGAAGAAGGAGAAGGAGAAGGTGAAGACTGGAGGGTGAATCAGAAGAAGTAGAAGAAGGAGAAGGAGAAGGTGAAGTCTGGAGGGTGAATCAGAAGAAGTAGAAGAAGGAAAAGGAGAAGGTGAAGTCTGGAGGGTGAATCAGAAGAATCAGAAGAAGGAGAAGGAGAAGGTGAAGTCTGGAGGGTGAATCAGAAGAAGCAGAAGAAGGAGAAGGAGAAGATGAAGTCTGGAGGATGAATCAGAAGAAGTAGAAGAAGGAGAAGGAGAAGGTGAGGTCTGGAGGGTGAATCAGAAGAAGCAGAAGAAGGAGAAGGTAAAGTCTGGAGGGTGAATCAGAAGAAGCAGAAGAAGGAGAAGGAGAAGGTGAAGTCTGGAGGGTGAAGCAGAAGAAGCAGAAGAAGGAGAAGGAGAAGGTGAAGACTGGAGGGTGAATCAGAAGAAGTAGAAGAAGCAGAAGGAGAAGGTGAAGTCTGGAGGGTGAATCAGAAGAAGGAGAAGAAGGAGAAGGAGATGGTGAGGTCTGGAGGGTGAATCAGAAGAAGCAGAAGAAGGAGAAGGAGAAGGTGAAGTCTGGAGGGTGAATCAGAAGGAGCAGAAGAAGGAGAAGGAGAAGGTGAAGTCTGGAGGGTGAAGCAGAAGAAGCAGAAGAAGGAGAAGGAGAAGGTGAAGACTGGAGGGTGAATCAGAAGAAGTAGAAGAAGGAGAAGGAGAAGATGAAGTCTGGAGGGTGAATCAGAAGAAGTAGAAGAAGGAGAAGGAGAAGGTGAGGTCTGGAGGGTGAATCAGAAGAAGCAGAAGAAGGAGAAGGAGAAGGTGAAGTCAGGAGGGTGAATCAGAAGAAGCAGAAGAAGGAGAAGGAGAAGGTGAAGTTAGGAGGGTGAATCAGAAGAAGCAGAAGAAGGAGAAGGAGAAGGTGAAGTCAAGGGGGTGAAGCAGAAGAAGTAGAAGAAGGAGAAGGAGAAGGTGAATTCAGGAAGGTGAAGCAAAAGAAGCAGAAGAAGGAGAAGGGGAAGGTGAAGTCTGGCGGGCGCAGCAGAAGAAGCAGAAGAAGGAGAAGGAGAAGGTGAAGTCTGGAGGGTGAAGCAGAAGAAGCAGAAGAAGGAGAAGGAGAAGGTGAAGTCTGCAGGGTGAATCAGAAGAAGTAGAAGAAGGAGAAGGAGAAGATGAAGTCAGGAGGGTGAAGCAGAAGAAGCAGAAGAAGGAGAAGGAGAAGGTGAAGTCTGGAGGGTGAAGCAGAAGAAGCAGAAGAAGGAGAAGGAGAAAGTGAAGTCTGGAGGGTGAAGCAGAAGAAGTAGAAGAAGGAGAAGGAGAAGGTGAAGTCTGGAGGGTGAAGCAGAAGAAGCAGAAGAAGGAGAAGGAGAAGGTGAAGTCTGGAGGGTGAATCAGAAGGAGTAGAAGAAGGAGAAGCAGAAGGTGAAGTCAGGAGGGTGAAGCAGAAGAAGCAGAAGAATTGAAGGAGAAGGTGAAGTCTGGAGGGTGAAGCAGAATAAGCAGAAGAAGGAGAAGGAGAAGGTGAAGTCTGGAGGGTGAAGCAGAAGAAGCAGAAGAAGGAGAAGGAGATGGTGAAGTCAGGAGGGTGAATCAGAAGAAGTAGAAGAAGGAGAAGGAGAAGGTGAAGTCTGGAGGGTGAATCAGAAGAAGGAGAAGAAGGAGAAGGAGAAGGTGAAGTCTGGAGGGTGAATCAGAAGAAGTAGAAGAAGGAGAAGGAGAAGGTGTAGTCTGGAGGGTGAATCAGAAGAAGTAGAAGAAGGAGAAGGAGAAGGTGTAGTCTGGAGGGTGAATCAGAAGAAGTAGACGAAGGAGAAGGAGAAGGTGAAGTCTGGAGGGTGAATCAGAAAAAGCAGAAGAAGGGGAAGGAGAAGGTGAAGTCTGGAGGGTGAATCAGAAGAAGTAGAAGAAGGAGAAGGAGAAGGTGAAGTCTGGATGGTGAATCAGAAGAAGCAGAAGAAGGAGAAGGAGAAGGTGAAGTCTGGAGGGTGAATCTGAAGAAGCAGAAGAAGGAGAAGGAGAAGGTGAAGTCTGGAGGGTGAATCAGAAGAAGCAAAAGAAGGAGAAGGAGAAGGTGAAGTCTGGAGGGTGAATCAGAAGAAGCAGAAGAAGTAGAAGGAGAAGGTGAAGTCTGGAGGGTGAATCAGAAGAAGTAGAAGAAGGAGAAGGAGAAGGTGAAGTCTGGAGGGTGAATCAGAAGAAGCAGAAGAAGGAGAAGGAGAAGGTGAAGTCAGGAGGGTGAATCAGAAGAAGCAGAAGAAGGAGAAGGAGAAGGTGAAGTCTGGAGGGTGAATCAGAAGAAGCAGAAGAAGGAGAAGGAGAAGGTGAAGACTGGAGGGTGAATCAGAAGAAGTAGAAGAGGCAGAAGGAGAAGGTGAAGTCTGGAGGGTGAATCAGAAGAAGTAGAAGAAGGAGAAGGAGATGGTGAGGTCTGGAGGGTGAATCAGAAGAAGCAGAAGAAGGAGAAGGAGAAGGTGAAGTCTGGAGGGTGAATCAGAAGAAGCAGAAGAAGGAGAAGGAGAAGATGAAGTCTGGAGGGTGAATCAGAAGAAGTAGAAGAAGGAGAAGGAGAAGGTGAGGTCTGGAGGGTGAATCAGAAGAAGCAGAAGAAGGAGAAGGAGAAGGTGAAGTCTGGAGGGTGAATCAGAAGAAGCAGAAGAAGGAGAAGGAGAAGGTGAAGTCTGGTGGGTGAATCAGAAGAAGCAGAAGAAGGAGAAGGAGAAGGTGAAGTCAGGAGGGAGAATCAGAAGAAGCAGAAGAAGGAGAAGGCGAAGGTGAAGTTAGGAGGGTGAATCAGAAGAAGCAGAAGAAGGAGAAGGAGAAGGTGAAGTCAGGGGGGTGAAGCAGAAGAAGTAGAAGAAGGAGAAGGAGAAGGTGAAGTCTGGCGGGCGCAGCAGAAGAAGCAGAAGAAGGAGAAGGAGAAGGTGAAGTCTGGAGGGTGAAGCAGAAGAAGCAGAAGAAGGAGAAGGAGAAGGTGAAGTCTGGAGGGTGAATCAGAAGAAGTAGAAGAAGGAGAAGGAGAAGGAGAAGTCAGGAGGGAGAAGCAGAAGAAGCAGAAGAAAGAGAAGGAGAAGGTGAAGTCTGGAGGGTGAATCAGAAGAAGCAGAAGAAGGAGAAGGAGAAGATGAAGTCTGGAGGGTGAATCAGAAGAATTAGAAGAAGGAGAAGGAGAAGGTGAGGTCTGGAGGGTGAATCAGAAGAAGCAGAAGAAGGAGAAGGAGAAGGTGAAGTCTGAAGGGTGAATCAGAAGAAGCAGAAGAAGGAGAAGGAGAAGGTGAAGTCTGGAGGGTGAATCAGAAGAAGTAGAAGAAGGAGAAGGAGAAGGTGAAGTCTGGAGGGTGAATCAGAAGAAGCAGAAGAAGGAGAAGGAGAAGGTGAAGTCTGGAGGGTGAATCAGCAGAAGCAGAAGAAGGAGAAGGAGAAGGTGAAGTCTGGAGGGTGAATCAGAAGAAGCAGAAGAAGGAGAAGGAGAAGGTGAAGTCTGGAGGGTGAATCAGAAGAAGCAGAAGAAGTAGAAGGAGAAGGTGAAGTCTGGAGGGTGAATCAGAAGAAGTAGAAGAAGGAGAAGGAGAAGGTGAAGTCTGGAGGGTGAATCTGAAGAAGCAGAAGAAGGAGAAGGAGAAGGTGAAGTCAGGATGGTGAATCAGAAGAAGCAGAAGAAGGAGAAGGAGAAGGTGAAGTCTGGAGGGCGAATCAGAAGAAGCAGAAGAAGGAGAAGGAGAAGGTGAAGACTGGAGGGTGAATCAGAAGAAGTAGAAGAAGGAGAAGGAGAAGGTGAAGTCTGGAGGGTGAATCAGAAGAAGCAGAAGAAGTAGAAGGAGAAGGTGAAGTCTGGAGGGTGAATCAGAAGAAGTAGAAGAAGGAGAAGGAGAAGGTGAAGTCTGGAGGGTGAATCTGAAGAAGCAGAAGAAGGAGAAGGAGAAGGTGAAGTCAGGATGGTGAATCAGAAGAAGCAGAAGAAGGAGAAGGAGAAGGTGAAGTCTGGAGGGCGAATCAGAAGAAGCAGAAGAAGGAGAAGGAGAAGGTGAAGACTGGAGGTTGAATCAGAAGAAGTAGAAGAAGGAGAAGGAGAAGGTGAAGTCTGGAGGGTGAATCAGAAGAAGCAGAAGAAGGAGAAGGAGAAGGTGAAGTCTGGAGGGTGAATCAGAAGAAGCAGAAGAAGGAGAAGGAGAAGATGAAGTCTGGAGGGTGAATCAGAAGAATTAGAAGAAGGAGAAGGAGAAGGTGAGGACTGGAGGGTGAATCAGAAGAAGCAGAAGAAGGAGAAGGAGAAGGTGAAGTCTGAAGGGTGAACCAGAAGAAGCAGAAGAAGGAGAAGGAGAAGGTGAAGTCTGGAGGGTGTATCAGAAGAAGCAGAAGAAGGAGAAGGAGAAGGTGAAGTCTGGAGGGTGAATCAGAAGAAGCAGAAGAAGGAGAAGGAGAAGGTTAAGTCCGGAGGGTGAATCAGAAGAAGTAGAAGAAGGAGAAGGAGAAGGTGAAGTCTGGAGGGTTAATCAGAAGAAGTAGAACAAGGAGAAGGAGAAGGTGTAGTCTGGAGGGTGAATCAGAAGAAGCAGAAGAAGGAGAAGGAGAAGGTGAAGTCTGGAGGGTGAATCAGAAGAAGCAGAAGAAGGAGAAGGAGAAGATGAAGTCTGGAGGGTGAATCAGAATAAGTAGAAGAAGGAGAAGGAGAAGGTGAAGTCTGGAGGGTGAATCAGAAGAAGCAGAAGAAGGAGAAGGAGAAGGTGAAGTCTGAAGAGTGAATCAGAAGTAGCAGAAGAAGGAGAAGGAGATGGTGAAGTCTGGATGGTGAATCAGAAGAAGCAGAATAAGGAGAAGGAGAAGGTGAAGTCTGGAGGGTGAATCAGAAGAAGCAGAAGAAGGAGAAGGAGAAGGTGAAGTCTGGAGGGTGAAGCAGAAGAAGTAGAAGAAGGAGAAGGAGAAGGTGAAGTCATGAGGGTGAATCAGAAGAAGTAGAAGAAGGAGAATGAGAAGGTGAAGTCAGGAGGGTGAATCAGAAGAAGCAGAAGAAGGAGAAGGAGAAGGTGAAGTCTGGAGTGTGAATCAGAGGAATCAGAAGAAGGAGAAGGAGAAGGTGAAGTCTGGAGGGTGAATCAGAAGAATTAGAAGAAGGAGAAGGAGAAGGTGAGGTCTGGAGGGTGAATCAGAAGAAGCAGAAGAAGGAGAAGGAGAAGGTGAAGTCTGAAGGGTGAATCAGAAGAAGCAGAAGAAGGAGAAGGAGAAGGTGAAGTCTGGAGGGTGAATCAGAAGAAGTAGAAGAAGGAGAAGGAGAAGGTGAAGTCTGGAGGGTGAATCAGAAGAAGCAGAAGAAGGAGAAGGAGAAGGTGAAGTCTGGAGGGTGAATCAGCAGAAGCAGAAGAAGGAGAAGGAGAAGGTGAAGTCTGGAGGGTGAATCAGAAGAAGCAGAAGAAGGAGAAGGAGAAGGTGAAGTCTGGAGGGTGAATCAGAAGAAGCAGAAGAAGTAGAAGGAGAAGGTGAAGTCTGGAGGGTGAATCAGAAGAAGTAGAAGAAGGAGAAGGAGAAGGTGAAGTCTGGAGGGTGAATCTGAAGAAGCAGAAGAAGGAGAAGGAGAAGGTGAAGTCAGGATGGTGAATCAGAAGAAGCAGAAGAAGGAGAAGGAGAAGGTGAAGTCTGGAGGGCGAATCAGAAGAAGCAGAAGAAGGAGAAGGAGAAGGTGAAGACTGGAGGGTGAATCAGAAGAAGTAGAAGAAGGAGAAGGAGAAGGTGAAGTCTGGAGGGTGAATCAGAAGAAGCAGAAGAAGTAGAAGGAGAAGGTGAAGTCTGGAGGGTGAATCAGAAGAAGTAGAAGAAGGAGAAGGAGAAGGTGAAGTCTGGAGGGTGAATCTGAAGAAGCAGAAGAAGGAGAAGGAGAAGGTGAAGTCAGGATGGTGAATCAGAAGAAGCAGAAGAAGGAGAAGGAGAAGGTGAAGTCTGGAGGGCGAATCAGAAGAAGCAGAAGAAGGAGAAGGAGAAGGTGAAGACTGGAGGTTGAATCAGAAGAAGTAGAAGAAGGAGAAGGAGAAGGTGAAGTCTGGAGGGTGAATCAGAAGAAGCAGAAGAAGGAGAAGGAGAAGGTGAAGTCTGGAGGGTGAATCAGAAGAAGCAGAAGAAGGAGAAGGAGAAGATGAAGTCTGGAGGGTGAATCAGAAGAATTAGAAGAAGGAGAAGGAGAAGGTGAGGACTGGAGGGTGAATCAGAAGAAGCAGAAGAAGGAGAAGGAGAAGGTGAAGTCTGAAGGGTGAACCAGAAGAAGCAGAAGAAGGAGAAGGAGAAGGTGAAGTCTGGAGGGTGTATCAGAAGAAGCAGAAGAAGGAGAAGGAGAAGGTGAAGTCTGGAGGGTGAATCAGAAGAAGCAGAAGAAGGAGAAGGAGAAGGTTAAGTCCGGAGGGTGAATCAGAAGAAGTAGAAGAAGGAGAAGGAGAAGGTGAAGTCTGGAGGGTTAATCAGAAGAAGTAGAACAAGGAGAAGGAGAAGGTGTAGTCTGGAGGGTGAATCAGAAGAAGCAGAAGAAGGAGAAGGAGAAGGTGAAGTCTGGAGGGTGAATCAGAAGAAGCAGAAGAAGGAGAAGGAGAAGATGAAGTCTGGAGGGTGAATCAGAATAAGTAGAAGAAGGAGAAGGAGAAGGTGAAGTCTGGAGGGTGAATCAGAAGAAGCAGAAGAAGGAGAAGGAGAAGGTGAAGTCTGAAGAGTGAATCAGAAGTAGCAGAAGAAGGAGAAGGAGATGGTGAAGTCTGGATGGTGAATCAGAAGAAGCAGAATAAGGAGAAGGAGAAGGTGAAGTCTGGAGGGTGAATCAGAAGAAGTAGAAGAAGGAGAAGGAGAAGGTGAAGTCTGGAGGGTGAAGCAGAAGAAGTAGAAGAAGGAGAAGGAGAAGGTGAAGTCATGAGGGTGAATCAGAAGAAGTAGAAGAAGGAGAATGAGAAGGTGAAGTCAGGAGGGTGAATCAGAAGAAGCAGAAGAAGGAGAAGGAGAAGGTGAAGTCTGGAGTGTGAATCAGAGGAATCAGAAGAAGGAGAAGGAGAAGGTGAAGTCTGGAGGGTGAATCAGAAGAAGCAGAAGAAAGAGAAGGAGAAGGTGAAGTCTAGAGGGTGAATCAGAAGAAGTAGAACAAGGAGAAGGAGAAGGTGAAGTCTGGAGTGTGAATCAGAAGAATCAGAAGAAGGAGAAGGAGAAGGTGAAGTCTGGAGGGTGAATCAGAAGAAGCAGAAGAAGGAGAAGGAGAAGATGAAGTCTGGAGGGTGAATCAGAATAATTGAAGAAGGAGAAGGAGAAGGTGAAGTCTGGAGGGTGAATCAGAAGAAGCAGAAGAAGGAGAAGGAGAAGGTGAAGTCTGAAGAGTGAATCAGAAGAAGCAGAAGAAGGAGAAGGAGATGGTGAAGTCTGGATGGTGAATCAGAAGAAGCAGAATAAGGAGAAGGAGAAGGTGAAGTCTGGAGGGTGAATCAGAAGAAGTAGAAGAAGGAGAAGGAGAAGGTGAAGTCTGGAGGGTGAAGCAGAAGAAGTAGAAGAAGGAGAAGGAGAAGGTGAAGTCATGAGGGTGAATCAGAAGAAGTAGAAGAAGGAGAATGAGAAGGTGAAGTCAGGAGGGTGAATCAGAAGAAGCAGAAGAAGGAGAAGGAGAAGGTGAAGTCTGGAGTGTGAATCAGAAGAATCAGAAGAAGGAGAAGGAGAAGGTGAAGTCTGGAGGGTGAATCAGAAGAAGCAGAAGAAAGAGAAGGAGAAGGTGAAGTCTAGAGGGTGAAGCAGAAGAAGCAGAAGAAGGAGAAGTAGAAGGTGAAGACTGGAGGGTGAATCAGAAGAAGTAGAAGAAGGAGAAGGAGAAGGTGATGTCTGGAGGGTGAATCAGAAGAGGTAGAAGAAGGAGAAGGAGAAGGTGAAGTCTGGAGGGTGAATCAGAAGAAGTAGAAGAAGGAGAAGGAGATGTTGAAGTCTGGAGGGTGAATCAGAAGAAGTAGAAGAAAGAGAAGGAGAAGGTGAAGTCAGGAGGGTGAATCAGAAGAAGCAGAAGAAGGAGAAGGAGAAGGTGAAGTTAGGAGGGTGAATCAGAAGAAGCAGAAGAAGGAGAAGGAGAAGGTGAAGTCAGGGGGATGAAGCAAAAAAAGTAGAAGAAGGAGAAGGAGAAGGAGAAGTCAGGAAGGTGAAGCAGAAGAAGCAGAAGAAGGAGAAGGAGAAGGTGAAGTCTGGCGGGCGCAGCAGAAGAAGCAGAAGAAGGAGAAGGAGAAGGTGAAGTCTGGAGGGTGAAGCAGAAGAAGCAGAAGAAGGAGAAGGAGAAGGTGAAGTCTGGAGGGCGAAGCAGAAGAAGTAGAAGAAGGAGAAGGAGAAGGTGAAGTCTGGAGGGTGAAGCAGAAGAAGCAGAAGAAGGAGAAGGAGAAGGTGAAGTCTGGAGGGTTAATCAGAAGAAGTAGAAGAAGGAGAAGGAGAAGGTGAAGTCAGGAGGGTGAAGCAGAAGAAGCAGAAGAAGGAGAAGGAGAAGGTGAAGTCTGGAGGGTGAAGCAGAAGAAGCAGAAGAAGGAGAAGGAGAAGGTGAAGTCTGGAGGGTGAAGCAGAAGAAGCAGAAGAAGGAGAAGGAGAAGGTGAAGTCAGGAGGGTGAATCAGAAGAAGTAGAAGAAGGAGAAGGAGAAGGTGAAGTCTGGAGGGTGAATCAGAAGAAGTAGAAGAAGGAGAAGGAGAAGGTGAAGTCTGGAGGTTGAATCAGAAGAAGTAGAAGAAGGAGAAGGAGAAGGTGAAGTCTGGAGGGTGAATCAGAAGAAGCAGAAGAAGGAGAAGGAGAAGGTGATGTCTGGAGGGAGAAGCAGAAGAAGTAGAAGAAGAAGGAGAAGGTGAAATCTGGAGGGTGAATAAGAAGAAGTAGAAGAAGGAGAAGGAGAAGGTGAAGTCTGGAGGGTGAATCAGAAGAAGTAGAAGAAGGAGAAGGAGAAGGTGAAGTCTGGAGGGTGAATCAGAAGAAGCAGAAGAAGGAGAAGGAGAAGGTGGAGTCTGGAGGGTGAATCAGAAGAAGTAGAAGAAGGAGAAGGAGAAGGTGTAGTCTGGAGAGTGAATCAGAAGAAGTAGACGAAGGAGAAGGAGCAGCTGAAGTCTGGAGGGTGAATCAGAAAAAGCAGAAGAAGGAGAAGGAGAAGGCGAAGTCTGGAGGGTGAATCAGAAGAAGTAGAAGAAGGAGAAGGAGAAGGTGAAGTCTGGAGGGTGAATCAGAAGAAGCATAAGAAGGAGAAGGAGAAGGTGAAGTCTGGAGGGTGAATCTGAAGAAGCAGAAGAAGGAAAAGGAGAAGGTGAAGTCTGGAGGGTGAATCAGAAGAAGCAGAAGAAGGAGAAGGAGAAGGTGAAGTCTGGAGGGTCAATCAGAAGAAGCAGAAGAAGTAGAAGGAGAAGGTGAAGTCTGGAGGGTGAATCAGAAGAAGTAGAAGAAGGAGAAGGAGAAGGTGAAGTCTGGAGGGTGAATCAGAAGAAGCAGAAGAAGGAGAAGGAGAAGGTGAAGTCAGGAGGGTGAATCAGAAGAAGCAGAAGCAGGAGAAGGAGAAGGTGAAGACTGGAGGGTGAATCAGAAGAAGTAGAAGAAGCAGAAGGAGAAGGTGAAGTCTGGAGGGTGAATCAGAAGAAGTAGAAGAAGGAGAAAGAGATGGTGAGGTCTGGAGGGTGAATCAGAAGAAGCAGAAGAAGGAGAAGCAGAAGGTGAAGTCTGGAGGGTGAATCAGAAGAAGCAGAAGAAGGAGAAGGAGAAGGTGAAGACTGGAGGGTGAATCAGAAGAAGTAGAAGAAGGAGAAGGAGAAGATGAAGTCTGGAGGGTGAATCAGAAGAAGTAGAAGAAGGAGAAGGTGAAGGTGAGGTCTGGAGGGTGAATCAGAAGAAGCAGAAGAAGGAGAAGGAGAAGGTGAAGTCTGGAGGGTGAATCAGAAGAAGCAGAAGAAGGAGAAGGAGAAGGTGAAGTCTGGAGGGTGAATCAGAAGAAGCAGAAGAAGGAGAAGGAGAAGGTGAAGTCAGGAGGGTGAATCAGAAGAAGCAGAAGAAGGAGAAGGAGAAGGTGAAGTTAGGAGGGTGAATCAGAAGAAGCAGAAGAAGGAGAAGGAGAAGGTGAAGTCAGGGGGGTGAAGCAGAAGAAGTAGAAGAAGGAGAAGGAGAAGGTGAAGTCAGGAGGGTGAAGCAGAAGAAGCAGAAGAAGGAGAAGGAGAAGGTGAAGTCTGGCGGGCGCAGCAGAAGAAGCAGAAGAAGGAGGAGAAGGTGAAGTCTGGAGGGTGAAGCAGAAGAAGCAGAAGAAGTTGAAGGAGAAGGTGAAGTCTGGAGGGTGAATCAGAAGAAGTAGAAGAAGGAGAAGGAGAAGGTGAAGTCATGAGGGAGAAGCAGAAGAAGCAGAAGAAGGAGATGGCGAAGGTGATGTCTGGAGGGTGAAGCAGAAGAAGCAGAAGAAGGAGAAGGAGAAGGTGAAGTCTGGAGGGCGAAGCAGAAGAAGCAGAAGAAGGAGAAAGAGAAGGTGACGTCTGGAGGGTGAAGAAGAAGAAGCAGAAGAAGGAGAAGGAGAAGGTGAAGTCTGGAGGGTGAATCAGAAGAAGTAGAAGAAGGAGAAGGAGAAGGTGAAGTCTGGAGGGTGAATCAGAAGAAGTAGAAGAAGGAGAAGGAGAAGGTGAAGTCAGGAGGGTGAAGCAGAAGAAGCAGAAGAAGGAGAAGGAGAAGGTGAAGTCTGGAGGGTGAAGCAGAAGAAGCAGAAGAAGGAGAAGGAGAAGGTGAAGTCTGGAGGGTGAAGCAGAAGAAGCAGAAGAAGGAGAAGGAGAAGGTGAAGTCAGGAGGGTGAATCAGAAGAAGTAGAAGAAGGAGAAGGAGAAGGTGAAGTCTGGAGGGTGAATCAGAAGAAGTAGAAGAAGGAGAAGGAGAAGGTGAAGTCTGGAGGGTGAATCAGAAGAAGTAGAAGAAGGAGAAGGAGAAGGTGAAGTCTGGAGGGTGAATCAGAAGAAGCAGAAGAAGGAGAAGGAGAAGGTGAAGTCTGGAGGGAGAAGCAGAAGAAGTAGAAGAAGGAGAAGGAGAAGGTGAAGTCTGGAGGGTGAATCAGAAGAAGTAGAAGAAGGAGAAGGAGAAGGTGACGTCTGGAGGGTGAATCAGAAGAAGTAGACGAAGGAGAAGGAGAAGGTGGAGTCTGGAGGGTGAATCAGAAGAAGCAGAAGCAGGAGAAGGAGAAGGTGAAGTCTGGAGGGTGAATCAGAAGAAGTAGAAGAAGGAGAAGGAGAAGGTGAAGTCTGGAGGGTGAATCAGAAGAAGCAGAAGAAGGAGAAGGAGAAGGTGAAGTCTGGAGGGTGAATCAGAAGAAGCAGAAGAAGGAGAAGGAGAAGGTGAAGTCTGGAGGGTGAATCAGAAGAAGCAGAAGAAGGAGAAGGAGAAGGTGAAGTCTGGAGGGTGAATCAGAAGAAGCAGAAGAAGTAGAAGGAGAAGGTGAAGTCTGGAGGGTGAATCAGAAGAAGCAGAAGAAGGAGAAGGAGAAGGTGAAGTCTGGAGGGTGAATCAGAATAAGCAGAAGAAGGCGAAGGAGAAGGTGAAGACTGGAGGGTGAATCAGAATAAGTAGAAGAAGGAGAAGGAGATGGTGAAGTCTGGAGGGTGAATCAGAAGAAGTAGAAGAAGCAGAAGGAGAAGGCGAAGCCTGGAGGGTGAATCAGAAGAAGCAGAAGAAGGAGAAGGAGAAGGTGAAGTTAGGAGGGTGAATCAGAAGAAGCAGAAGAAGGAGAAGGAGAAGGTGAAGTCAGGGGGGTGAAGCAGAAGAAGTAGAAGAAGGAGAAGGAGAAGGTGAAGTCAGGAGGGTGAAGCAGAAGAAGCAGAAGAAGGAGAAGGAGAAGGTGAAGTCTGGCGGGCGCAGCAGAAGAAGCAGAAGAAGGAGAAGGAGAAGGTGAAGTCTGGAGGGTGAAGCAGAAGAAGCAGAAGAAGTTGAAGGAGAAGGTGAAGTCTGGAGGGTGAATCAGAAGAAGTAGAAGAAGGAGAAGGAGAAGGTGAAGTCATGAGGGAGAAGCAGAAGAAGCAGAAGAAGGAGAAGGAGAAGGTGATGTCTGGAGGGTGAAGCAGAAGAAGCAGAAGAAGGAGAAGGAGAAGGTGAAGTCTGGAGGGCGAAGCAGAAGAAGCAGAAGAAGGAGAAAGAGAAGGTGACGTCTGGAGGGTGAAGAAGAAGAAGCAGAAGAAGGAGAAGGAGAAGGTGAAGTCTGGAGGGTGAATCAGAAGAAGTAGAAGAAGGAGAAGGAGAAGGTGAAGTCTGGAGGGTGAATCAGAAGAAGTAGAAGAAGGAGAAGGAGAAGGTGAAGTCAGGAGGGTGAAGCAGAAGAAGCAGAAGAAGGAGAAGGAGAAGGTGAAGTCTGGAGGGTGAAGCAGAAGAAGCAGAAGAAGGAGAAGGAGAAGGTGAAGTCTGGAGGGTGAAGCAGAAGAAGCAGAAGAAGGAGAAGGAGAAGGTGAAGTCAGGAGGGTGAATCAGAAGAAGTAGAAGAAGGAGAAGGAGAAGGTGAAGTCTGGAGGGTGAATCAGAAGAAGTAGAAGAAGGAGAAGGAGAAGGTGAAGTCTGGAGGGTGAATCAGAAGAAGTAGAAGAAGGAGAAGGAGAAGGTGAAGTCTGGAGGGTGAATCAGAAGAAGCAGAAGAAGGAGAAGGAGAAGGTGAAGTCTGGAGGGAGAAGCAGAAGAAGTAGAAGAAGGAGATGGAGAAGGTGAAGTCTGGAGGGTGAATCAGAAGAAGTAGAAGAAGGAGAAGGAGAAGGTGACGTCTGGAGGGTGAATCAGAAGAAGTAGAAGAAGGAGAAGGAGAAGGAGAAGTCTGGAGGGTGAATCAGAAGAAGCAGAAGAAGGAGAAGGGGAAGGAGAAGTCTGGAGGGTGAATCAGAAGAAGTAGAAGAAGGAGAAGGAGAAGGTGTAGTCTGGAGGGTGAATCAGAAGAAGTAGACGAAGGAGAAGGAGAAGGTGAAGTCTGGAGGGTGAATCAGAAGAAGCAGAAGCAGGAGAAGGAGAAGGTGAAGTCTGGAGGGTGAATCAGAAGAAGTAGAAGAAGGAGAAGGAGAAGGTGAAGTCTGGAGGGTGAATCAGAAGAAGCAGAAGAAGGAGAAGGAGAAGGTGAAGTCTGGAGGGTGAATCAGAAGAAGCAGAAGAAGGAGAAGGAGAAGGTGAAGTCTGGAGGGTGAATCAGAAGAAGCAGAAGAAGGAGAAGGAGAAGGTGAAGTCTGGAGGGTGAATCAGAAGAAGCAGAAGAAGTAGAAGGAGAAGGTGAAGTCTGGAGGGTGAATCAGAAGAAGGAGAAGAAGGAGAAGGAGAAGGTGAAGTCTGGAGGGTGAATCAGAAGAAGCAGAAGAAGGAGAAGGAGAAGGTGAAGTCTGGAGGGTGAATCAGAAGAAGCAGAAGAAGGCGAAGGAGAAGGTGAAGACTGGAGGGTGAATCAGAATAAGTAGAAGAAGGAGAAGGAGATGGTGAAGTCTGGAGGGTGAATCAGAAGAAGTAGAAGATGCAGAAGGAGAAGGCGAAGTCTGGAGGGTGAATCAGAAGAAGCAGAAGAAGGAGAAGGAGAAGGTTAAGTCTGGAGGGTGAATCAGAAGAAGCAGAAGAAGGAGAAGGAGAAGGTGAAGTCTGGAGGGTGAATCATAAGAAGTAGAAGCAGGAGAAGGAGAAGGTGAGGTCTGGAGGGTGAATCAGAAGAAGTAGAAGAAGGAGAAGGAGAAGGACAAGTCTGGAGGGTGAATCAGAAGAAGCAGAAGAAGGAGAAGGAGAAGGTGAAGTCTGGAGGGTGAATCAGAAGAAGCAGAAGAAGGAGAATGAGAAGATGAAGTCTGGAGGGTGTATCAGAAGAAGTAGAAGAAGCAGAAGGAGAAGGTGAAGTCTGGAGGGTGAATCAGAAGAAGCAGAAGAAGGAGAAGGAGAAGGTGAAGTCTGGAGGGTGAATCAGAAGAAGCAGAAGAAGGAGAAGGAGAAGGTGAAGTCTGGAGGGTGAATCAGAAGAAGCAGAATAAGGAGAAGGAGAAGGTGAAGTCTGGAGGGTGAATCAGGAGAAGCAGAAGAAGGAGAAGGAGAAGGTGAAGTCTGGAGGGTGAATCAGAAGAAGTAGAAGAAGGAGAAGGAGAAGGTGAAGTCTGGAGGGTGAAGCAGAAGAAGTAGAAGAAGGAGAAGGAGAAGGTGAAGTCAGGAGGGTGAATCAGAAGAAGTAGAAGAAGGAGAAGGAGAAGGTGAAGTCTGGAGGGTGAATCAGAAGAAGCAGAAGAAGGAGAAGGAGAAGGTGAAGTCTGGAGGGTGAATCAGAAGAAGCAAAAGAATGAGAAGGAGAAGATGAAGTCTGGAGGGTGAATCAGAAGAAGTAGAAGAAGGAGAAGGAGAAGGTGAGGTCTGGAGGGTGAATCAGAAGAAGCAGAAGAAGGAGAAGGAGAAGATGAAGTCTGGAGGGTGAATCAGAAGAAGCAGAAGAAGGAGAAGGAGAAGGTGAAGTCTGGAGGGTGAATCAAAAGAAGCAGAAGAAGGAGAAGGAGAAGGTGAAGTCAGGAGGGTGAATCAGAAGAAGCAGAAGAAGGAGAAGGAGAAGGTGAAGTTAGGAGGGTGAATCAGAAGAAGCAGAAGAAGGAGAAGGAGAAGGTGAAGTCAGGGGGGTGAAGCAGAAGAAGCAGAAGCAGGAGAAGGAGAAGGTGAAGACTGGAGGGTGAATCAGAAGAAGTAGAAGAAGCAGAAGGAGAAGGTGAAGTCTGGAGGGTGAATCAGAAGAAGTAGAAGAAGGAGAAAGAGATGGTGAGGTCTGGAGGGTGAATCAGAAGAAGCAGAAGAAGGAGAAGGAGAAGGTGAAGACTGGAGGGTGAATCAGAAGAAGTAGAAGAAGGAGAAGGAGAAGATGAAGTCTGGAGGGTGAATCAGAAGAAGTAGAAGAAGGAGAAGGTGAAGGTGAGGTCTGGAGGGTGAATCAGAAGAAGCAGAAGAAGGAGAAGGAGAAGGTGAAGTCTGGAGGGTGAATCAGAAGAAGCAGAAGAAGGAGAAGGAGAAGGTGAAGTCTGGAGGGTGAATCAGAAGAAGCAGAAGAAGGAGAAGGAGAAGGTGAAGTCAGGAGGGTGAATCAGAAGAAGCAGAAGAAGGAGAAGGAGAAGGTGAAGTTAGGAGGGTGAATCAGAAGAAGCAGAAGAAGGAGAAGGAGAAGGTGAAGTCAGGGGGGTGAAGCAGAAGAAGTAGAAGAAGGAGAAGGAGAAGGTGAAGTCAGGAGGGTGAAGCAGAAGAAGCAGAAGAAGGAGAAGGAGAAGGTGAAGTCTGGCGGGCGCAGCAGAAGAAGCAGAAGAAGGAGGAGAAGGTGAAGTCTGGAGGGTGAAGCAGAAGAAGCAGAAGAAGTTGAAGGAGAAGGTGAAGTCTGGAGGGTGAATCAGAAGAAGTAGAAGAAGGAGAAGGAGAAGGTGAAGTCATGAGGGAGAAGCAGAAGAAGCAGAAGAAGGAGATGGCGAAGGTGATGTCTGGAGGGTGAAGCAGAAGAAGCAGAAGAAGGAGAAGGAGAAGGTGAAGTCTGGAGGGCGAAGCAGAAGAAGCAGAAGAAGGAGAAAGAGAAGGTGACGTCTGGAGGGTGAAGAAGAAGAAGCAGAAGAAGGAGAAGGAGAAGGTGAAGTCTGGAGGGTGAATCAGAAGAAGTAGAAGAAGGAGAAGGAGAAGGTGAAGTCTGGAGGGTGAATCAGAAGAAGTAGAAGAAGGAGAAGGAGAAGGTGAAGTCAGGAGGGTGAAGCAGAAGAAGCAGAAGAAGGAGAAGGAGAAGGTGAAGTCTGGAGGGTGAAGCAGAAGAAGCAGAAGAAGGAGAAGGAGAAGGTGAAGTCTGGAGGGTGAAGCAGAAGAAGCAGAAGAAGGAGAAGGAGAAGGTGAAGTCAGGAGGGTGAATCAGAAGAAGTAGAAGAAGGAGAAGGAGAAGGTGAAGTCTGGAGGGTGAATCAGAAGAAGTAGAAGAAGGAGAAGGAGAAGGTGAAGTCTGGAGGGTGAATCAGAAGAAGTAGAAGAAGGAGAAGGAGAAGGTGAAGTCTGGAGGGTGAATCAGAAGAAGCAGAAGAAGGAGAAGGAGAAGGTGAAGTCTGGAGGGAGAAGCAGAAGAAGTAGAAGAAGGAGAAGGAGAAGGTGAAGTCTGGAGGGTGAATCAGAAGAAGTAGAAGAAGGAGAAGGAGAAGGTGACGTCTGGAGGGTGAATCAGAAGAAGTAGACGAAGGAGAAGGAGAAGGTGGAGTCTGGAGGGTGAATCAGAAGAAGCAGAAGCAGGAGAAGGAGAAGGTGAAGTCTGGAGGGTGAATCAGAAGAAGTAGAAGAAGGAGAAGGAGAAGGTGAAGTCTGGAGGGTGAATCAGAAGAAGCAGAAGAAGGAGAAGGAGAAGGTGAAGTCTGGAGGGTGAATCAGAAGAAGCAGAAGAAGGAGAAGGAGAAGGTGAAGTCTGGAGGGTGAATCAGAAGAAGCAGAAGAAGGAGAAGGAGAAGGTGAAGTCTGGAGGGTGAATCAGAAGAAGCAGAAGAAGTAGAAGGAGAAGGTGAAGTCTGGAGGGTGAATCAGAAGAAGCAGAAGAAGGAGAAGGAGAAGGTGAAGTCTGGAGGGTGAATCAGAATAAGCAGAAGAAGGCGAAGGAGAAGGTGAAGACTGGAGGGTGAATCAGAATAAGTAGAAGAAGGAGAAGGAGATGGTGAAGTCTGGAGGGTGAATCAGAAGAAGTAGAAGAAGCAGAAGGAGAAGGCGAAGCCTGGAGGGTGAATCAGAAGAAGCAGAAGAAGGAGAAGGAGAAGGTGAAGTTAGGAGGGTGAATCAGAAGAAGCAGAAGAAGGAGAAGGAGAAGGTGAAGTCAGGGGGGTGAAGCAGAAGAAGTAGAAGAAGGAGAAGGAGAAGGTGAAGTCAGGAGGGTGAAGCAGAAGAAGCAGAAGAAGGAGAAGGAGAAGGTGAAGTCTGGCGGGCGCAGCAGAAGAAGCAGAAGAAGGAGAAGGAGAAGGTGAAGTCTGGAGGGTGAAGCAGAAGAAGCAGAAGAAGTTGAAGGAGAAGGTGAAGTCTGGAGGGTGAATCAGAAGAAGTAGAAGAAGGAGAAGGAGAAGGTGAAGTCATGAGGGAGAAGCAGAAGAAGCAGAAGAAGGAGAAGGAGAAGGTGATGTCTGGAGGGTGAAGCAGAAGAAGCAGAAGAAGGAGAAGGAGAAGGTGAAGTCTGGAGGGCGAAGCAGAAGAAGCAGAAGAAGGAGAAAGAGAAGGTGACGTCTGGAGGGTGAAGAAGAAGAAGCAGAAGAAGGAGAAGGAGAAGGTGAAGTCTGGAGGGTGAATCAGAAGAAGTAGAAGAAGGAGAAGGAGAAGGTGAAGTCTGGAGGGTGAATCAGAAGAAGTAGAAGAAGGAGAAGGAGAAGGTGAAGTCAGGAGGGTGAAGCAGAAGAAGCAGAAGAAGGAGAAGGAGAAGGTGAAGTCTGGAGGGTGAAGCAGAAGAAGCAGAAGAAGGAGAAGGAGAAGGTGAAGTCTGGAGGGTGAAGCAGAAGAAGCAGAAGAAGGAGAAGGAGAAGGTGAAGTCAGGAGGGTGAATCAGAAGAAGTAGAAGAAGGAGAAGGAGAAGGTGAAGTCTGGAGGGTGAATCAGAAGAAGTAGAAGAAGGAGAAGGAGAAGGTGAAGTCTGGAGGGTGAATCAGAAGAAGTAGAAGAAGGAGAAGGAGAAGGTGAAGTCTGGAGGGTGAATCAGAAGAAGCAGAAGAAGGAGAAGGAGAAGGTGAAGTCTGGAGGGAGAAGCAGAAGAAGTAGAAGAAGGAGAAGGAGAAGGTGAAGTCTGGAGGGTGAATCAGAAGAAGTAGAAGAAGGAGAAGGAGAAGGTGACGTCTGGAGGGTGAATCAGAAGAAGTAGAAGAAGGAGAAGGAGAAGGAGAAGTCTGGAGGGTGAATCAGAAGAAGCAGAAGAAGGAGAAGGGGAAGGAGAAGTCTGGAGGGTGAATCAGAAGAAGTAGAAGAAGGAGAAGGAGAAGGTGTAGTCTGGAGGGTGAATCAGAAGAAGTAGACGAAGGAGAAGGAGAAGGTGAAGTCTGGAGGGTGAATCAGAAGAAGCAGAAGCAGGAGAAGGAGAAGGTGAAGTCTGGAGGGTGAATCAGAAGAAGTAGAAGAAGGAGAAGGAGAAGGTGAAGTCTGGAGGGTGAATCAGAAGAAGCAGAAGAAGGAGAAGGAGAAGGTGAAGTCTGGAGGGTGAATCAGAAGAAGCAGAAGAAGGAGAAGGAGAAGGTGAAGTCTGGAGGGTGAATCAGAAGAAGCAGAAGAAGGAGAAGGAGAAGGTGAAGTCTGGAGGGTGAATCAGAAGAAGCAGAAGAAGTAGAAGGAGAAGGTGAAGTCTGGAGGGTGAATCAGAAGAAGGAGAAGAAGGAGAAGGAGAAGGTGAAGTCTGGAGGGTGAATCAGAAGAAGCAGAAGAAGGAGAAGGAGAAGGTGAAGTCTGGAGGGTGAATCAGAAGAAGCAGAAGAAGGCGAAGGAGAAGGTGAAGACTGGAGGGTGAATCAGAATAAGTAGAAGAAGGAGAAGGAGATGGTGAAGTCTGGAGGGTGAATCAGAAGAAGTAGAAGAAGCAGAAGGAGAAGGCGAAGTCTGGAGGGTGAATCAGAAGAAGCAGAAGAAGGAGAAGGAGAAGGTTAAGTCTGGAGGGTGAATCAGAAGAAGCAGAAGAAGGAGAAGGAGAAGGTGAAGTCTGGAGGGTGAATCATAAGAAGTAGAAGCAGGAGAAGGAGAAGGTGAGGTCTGGAGGGTGAATCAGAAGAAGTAGAAGAAGGAGAAGGAGAAGGACAAGTCTGGAGGGTGAATCAGAAGAAGCAGAAGAAGGAGAAGGAGAAGGTGAAGTCTGGAGGGTGAATCAGAAGAAGCAGAAGAAGGAGAATGAGAAGATGAAGTCTGGAGGGTGTATCAGAAGAAGTAGAAGAAGCAGAAGGAGAAGGTGAAGTCTGGAGGGTGAATCAGAAGAAGCAGAAGAAGGAGAAGGAGAAGGTGAAGTCTGGAGGGTGAATCAGAAGAAGCAGAAGAGGGAGAAGGAGAAGGTGAAGTCTGGAGGGTGAATCAGAAGAAGCAGAATAAGGAGAAGGAGAAGGTGAAGTCTGGAGGGTGAATCAGGAGAAGCAGAAGAAGGAGAAGGAGAAGGTGAAGTCTGGAGGGTGAATCAGAAGAAGTAGAAGAAGGAGAAGGAGAAGGTGAAGTCTGGAGGGTGAAGCAGAAGAAGTAGAAGAAGGAGAAGGAGAAGGTGAAGTCAGGAGGGTGAATCAGAAGAAGTAGAAGAAGGAGAAGGAGAAGGTGAAGTCTGGAGGGTGAATCAGAAGAAGCAGAAGAAGGAGAAGGAGAAGGTGAAGTCTGGAGGGTGAATCAGAAGAAGCAAAAGAATGAGAAGGAGAAGATGAAGTCTGGAGGGTGAATCAGAAGAAGTAGAAGAAGGAGAAGGAGAAGGTGAGGTCTGGAGGGTGAATCAGAAGAAGCAGAAGAAGGAGAAGGAGAAGATGAAGTCTGGAGGGTGAATCAGAAGAAGCAGAAGAAGGAGAAGGAGAAGGTGAAGTCTGGAGGGTGAATCAAAAGAAGCAGAAGAAGGAGAAGGAGAAGGTGAAGTCAGGAGGGTGAATCAGAAGAAGCAGAAGAAGGAGAAGGAGAAGGTGAAGTTAGGAGGGTGAATCAGAAGAAGCAGAAGAAGGAGAAGGAGAAGGTGAAGTCAGGGGGTGAAGCAGAAGAAGCAGAAGCAGGAGAAGGAGAAGGTGAAGACTGGAGGGTGAATCAGAAGAAGTAGAAGAAGCAGAAGGAGAAGGTGAAGTCTGGAGGGTGAATCAGAAGAAGTAGAAGAAGGAGAAAGAGATGGTGAGGTCTGGAGGGTGAATCAGAAGAAGCAGAAGAAGGAGAAGGAGAAGGTGAAGTCTGGAGGGTGAATCAGAAGAAGCAGAAGAAGGAGAAGGAGAAGGTGAAGACTGGAGGGTGAATCAGAAGAAGTAGAAGAAGGAGAAGGAGAAGATGAAGTCTGGAGGGTGAATCAGAAGAAGTAGAAGAAGGAGAAGGAGAAGGTGAGGTCTGGAGGGTGAATCAGAAGAAGCAGAAGAAGGAGAAGGAGAAGGTGAAGTCTGGAGGGTGAATCAGAAGAAGCAGAAGAAGGAGAAGGAGAAGGTGAAGTCTGGAGGGTGAATCAGAAGAAGCAGAAGAAGGAGAAGGAGAAGGTGAAGTCAGGAGGGTGAATCAGAAGAAGCAGAAGAAGGAGAAGGAGAAGGTGAAGTTAGGAGGGTGAATCAGAAGAAGCAGAAGAAGGAGAAGGAGAAGTTGAAGTCAGGGGGGTGAAGCAGAAGAAGTAGAAGAAGGAGAAGGAGAAGGTGAAGTCAGGAGGGTGAAGCAGAAGAAGCAGAAGAAGGAGAAGGAGAAGGTGAAGTCTGGCGGGCGCAGCAGAAGAAGCAGAAGAAGGAGAAGGAGAAGGTGAAGTCTGGAGGGTGAAGCAGAAGAAGCAGAAGAAGTTGAAGGAGAAGGTGAAGTCTGGAGGGAGAATCAGAAGAAGTAGAAGAAGGAGAAGGAGAAGGTGAAGTCATGAGGGAGAAGCAGAAGAAGCAGAAGAAGGAGAAGGAGAAGGTGATGTCTGGAGGGTGAAGCAGAAGAAGCAGAAGAAGGAGAAGGAGAAGGTGAAGTCTGGAGGGCGAAGCAGAAGAAGCAGAAGAAGGAGAAAGAGAAGGTGACGTCTGGAGGGTGAAGAAGAAGAAGCAGAAGAAGGAGAAGGAGAAGGTGAAATCTGGAGGGTGAATCAGAAGAAGTAGAAGAAGGAGAAGGAGAAGGTGAAGTCTGGAGGGTGAATCAGAAGAAGTAGAAGAAGGAGAAGGAGAAGGTGAAGTCTGGAGGGTGAATCAGAAGAAGTAGAAGAAGGAGAAGGAGAAGGTGAAGTCAGGAGGGTGAAGCAGAAGAAGCAGAAGAAGGAGAAGGAGAAGGTGAAGTCTGGAGGGTGAAGCAGAAGAAGCAGAAGAAGGAGAAGGAGCAGGTGAAGTTTGGAGGGTGAAGCAGAAGAAGCAGAAGAAGGAGAAGGAGAAGGTGAAGTCAGGAGGGTGAATCAGAAGAAGTAGAAGAAGGAGAAGGAGAAGGTGAAATCTGGAGGGTGAATCAGAAGAAGTAGAAGAAGGAGAAGGAGAAGGTGAAGTCTGGAGGGTGAATCAGAAGAAGTAGAAGAAGGAGAAGGAGAAGGTGAAGTCTGGAGGGAGAATCAGAAGAAGCAGAAGAAGGAGAAGGAGAAGGTGAAGTCTGGAGGGTGAATCAGAAGAAGTAGAAGAAGGAGAAGGAGAAGGTGACGTCTGGAGGGTGAATCAGAAGAAGTAGAAGAAGGAGAAGGAGAAGGTGAAGTCTGGAGGGTGAATCAGAAGAAGCAGAAGAAGGAGAAGGAGAAGGAGAAGTCTGGAGGGTGAATCAGAAGAAGTAGAAGAAGGAGAAGGAGAAGGTGTAGTCTGGAGGGTGAATCAGAAGAATTAGACGAAGGAGAAGGAGAAGGTGAAGTCTGGAGGGTGAATCAGAAGAAGCAGAAGAAGGCGAAGGAGAAGGTGAAGACTGGAGGGTGAATCAGAATAAGTAGAAGAAGGAGAAGGAGATGGTGAAGTCTGGAGGGTGAATCAGAAGAAGTAGAAGAAGCAGAAGGAGAAGGCGAAGTCTGGAGGGTGAATCAGAAGAAGCAGAAGAAGGAGAAGGAGAAGGTTAAGTCTGGAGGGTGAATCAGAAGAAGCAGAAGAAGGAGAAGGAGAAGGTGAAGTCTGGAGGGTGAATCATAAGAAGTAGAAGCAGGAGAAGGAGAAGGTGAGGTCTGGAGGGTGAATCAGAAGAAGTAGAAGAAGGAGAAGGAGAAGGACAAGTCTGGAGGGTGAATCAGAAGAAGCAGAAGAAGGAGAAGGAGAAGGTGAAGTCTGGAGGGTGAATCAGAAGAAGCAGAAGAAGGAGAATGAGAAGATGAAGTCTGGAGGGTGTATCAGAAGAAGTAGAAGAAGCAGAAGGAGAAGGTGAAGTCTGGAGGGTGAATCAGAAGAAGCAGAAGAAGGAGAAGGAGAAGGTGAAGTCTGGAGGGTGAATCAGAAGAAGCAGAAGAAGGAGAAGGAGAAGGTGAAGTCTGGAGGGTGAATCAGAAGAAGCAGAATAAGGAGAAGGAGAAGGTGAAGTCTGGAGGGTGAATCAGGAGAAGCAGAAGAAGGAGAAGGAGAAGGTGAAGTCTGGAGGGTGAATCAGAAGAAGTAGAAGAAGGAGAAGGAGAAGGTGAAGTCTGGAGGGTGAAGCAGAAGAAGTAGAAGAAGGAGAAGGAGAAGGTGAAGTCAGGAGGGTGAATCAGAAGAAGTAGAAGAAGGAGAAGGAGAAGGTGAAGTCTGGAGGGTGAATCAGAAGAAGCAGAAGAAGGAGAAGGAGAAGGTGAAGTCTGGAGGGTGAATCAGAAGAAGCAAAAGAATGAGAAGGAGAAGATGAAGTCTGGAGGGTGAATCAGAAGAAGTAGAAGAAGGAGAAGGAGAAGGTGAGGTCTGGAGGGTGAATCAGAAGAAGCAGAAGAAGGAGAAGGAGAAGATGAAGTCTGGAGGGTGAATCAGAAGAAGCAGAAGAAGGAGAAGGAGAAGGTGAAGTCTGGAGGGTGAATCAAAAGAAGCAGAAGAAGGAGAAGGAGAAGGTGAAGTCAGGAGGGTGAATCAGAAGAAGCAGAAGAAGGAGAAGGAGAAGGTGAAGTTAGGAGGGTGAATCAGAAGAAGCAGAAGAAGGAGAAGGAGAAGGTGAAGTCAGGGGGGTGAAGCAGAAGAAGCAGAAGCAGGAGAAGGAGAAGGTGAAGACTGGAGGGTGAATCAGAAGAAGTAGAAGAAGCAGAAGGAGAAGGTGAAGTCTGGAGGGTGAATCAGAAGAAGTAGAAGAAGGAGAAAGAGATGGTGAGGTCTGGAGGGTGAATCAGAAGAAGCAGAAGAAGGAGAAGGAGAAGGTGAAGTCTGGAGGGTGAATCAGAAGAAGCAGAAGAAGGAGAAGGAGAAGGTGAAGACTGGAGGGTGAATCAGAAGAAGTAGAAGAAGGAGAAGGAGAAGATGAAGTCTGGAGGGTGAATCAGAAGAAGTAGAAGAAGGAGAAGGAGAAGGTGAGGTCTGGAGGGTGAATCAGAAGAAGCAGAAGAAGGAGAAGGAGAAGGTGAAGTCTGGAGGGTGAATCAGAAGAAGCAGAAGAAGGAGAAGGAGAAGGTGAAGTCTGGAGGGTGAATCAGAAGAAGCAGAAGAAGGAGAAGGAGAAGGTGAAGTCAGGAGGGTGAATCAGAAGAAGCAGAAGAAGGAGAAGGAGAAGGTGAAGTTAGGAGGGTGAATCAGAAGAAGCAGAAGAAGGAGAAGGAGAAGTTGAAGTCAGGGGGGTGAAGCAGAAGAAGTAGAAGAAGGAGAAGGAGAAGGTGAAGTCAGGAGGGTGAAGCAGAAGAAGCAGAAGAAGGAGAAGGAGAAGGTGAAGTCTGGCGGGCGCAGCAGAAGAAGCAGAAGAAGGAGAAGGAGAAGGTGAAGTCTGGAGGGTGAAGCAGAAGAAGCAGAAGAAGTTGAAGGAGAAGGTGAAGTCTGGAGGGAGAATCAGAAGAAGTAGAAGAAGGAGAAGGAGAAGGTGAAGTCATGAGGGAGAAGCAGAAGAAGCAGAAGAAGGAGAAGGAGAAGGTGATGTCTGGAGGGTGAAGCAGAAGAAGCAGAAGAAGGAGAAGGAGAAGGTGAAGTCTGGAGGGCGAAGCAGAAGAAGCAGAAGAAGGAGAAAGAGAAGGTGACGTCTGGAGGGTGAAGAAGAAGAAGCAGAAGAAGGAGAAGGAGAAGGTGAAATCTGGAGGGTGAATCAGAAGAAGTAGAAGAAGGAGAAGGAGAAGGTGAAGTCTGGAGGGTGAATCAGAAGAAGTAGAAGAAGGAGAAGGAGAAGGTGAAGTCTGGAGGGTGAATCAGAAGAATTAGAAGAAGGAGAAGGAGAAGGTGAAGTCAGGAGGGTGAAGCAGAAGAAGCAGAAGAAGGAGAAGGAGAAGGTGAAGTCTGGAGGGTGAAGCAGAAGAAGCAGAAGAAGGAGAAGGAGCAGGTGAAGTCTGGAGGGTGAAGCAGAAGAAGCAGAAGAAGGAGAAGGAGAAGGTGAAGTCAGGAGGGTGAATCAGAAGAAGTAGAAGAAGGAGAAGGAGAAGGTGAAATCTGGAGGGTGAATCAGAAGAAGTAGAAGAAGGAGAAGGAGAAGGTGAAGTCTGGAGGGTGAATCAGAAGAAGTAGAAGAAGGAGAAGGAGAAGGTGAAGTCTGGAGGGAGAATCAGAAGAAGCAGAAGAAGGAGAAGGAGAAGGTGAAGTCTGGAGGGTGAATCAGAAGAAGTAGAAGAAGGAGAAGGAGAAGGTGACGTCTGGAGGGTGAATCAGAAGAAGTAGAAGAAGGAGAAGGAGAAGGTGAAGTCTGGAGGGTGAATCAGAAGAAGCAGAAGAAGGAGAAGGAGAAGGAGAAGTCTGGAGGGTGAATCAGAAGAAGTAGAAGAAGGAGAAGGAGAAGGTGTAGTCTGGAGGGTGAATCAGAAGAATTAGACGAAGGAGAAGGAGAAGGTGAAGTCTGGAGGGTGAATCAGAAGAAGCAGAAGAAGGAGAAGGAGAAGGTGAAGTCTGGAGGGTGAATCAGAAGAAGCAGAAGAAGGAGAAGGAGAAGGTGAAGTCTGGAGGGTGAATCAGAAGAAGCAGAAGAAGTAGAAGGAGAAGGTGAAGTCTGGAGGGTGAATCAGAAGAAGGAGAAGAAGGAGAAGGAGAAGGTGAAGTCTGGAGGGTGAATCAGAAGAAGCAGAAGAAGGAGAAGGAGAAGGTGAAGTCTGGAGGGTGAATCAGAAGAAGCAGAAGAAGGCGAAGGAGAAGGTGAAGACTGGAGGGTGAATCAGAATAAGTAGAAGAAGGAGAAGGAGATGGTGAAGTCTGGAGGGTGAATCAGAAGAAGTAGAAGAAGCAGAAGGAGAAGGCGAAGTCTGGAGGGTGAATCAGAAGAAGCAGAAGAAGGAGAAGGAGAAGGTGAAGTTAGGAGGGTGAATCAGAAGAAGCAGAAGAAGGAGAAGGAGAAGGTGAAGTCAGGGGGGTGAAGCAGAAGAAGTAGAAGAAGGAGAAGGAGAAGGTGAAGTCAGGAGGGTGAAGCAGAAGAAGCAGAAGAAGGAGAAGGAGAAGGTGAAGTCTGGCGGGCGCAGCAGAAGAAGCAGAAGAAGGAGAAGGAGAAGGTGAAGTCTGGAGGGTGAAGCAGAAGAAGCAGAAGAAGTTGAAGGAGAAGGTGAAGTCTGGAGGGTGAATCAGAAGAAGTAGAAGAAGGAGAAGGAGAAGGTGAAGTCATGAGGGAGAAGCAGAAGAAGCAGAAGAAGGAGAAGGAGAAGGTGATGTCTGGAGGGTGAAGCAGAAGAAGCAGAAGAAGGAGAAGGAGAAGGTGAAGTCTGGAGGGCGAAGCAGAAGAAGCAGAAGAAGGAGAAAGAGAAGGTGACGTCTGGAGGGTGAAGAAGAAGAAGCAGAAGAAGGAGAAGGAGAAGGTGAAGTCTGGAGGGTGAATCAGAAGAAGTAGAAGAAGGAGAAGGAGAAGGTGAAGTCTGGAGGGTGAATCAGAAGAAGTAGAAGAAGGAGAAGGAGAAGGTGAAGTCAGGAGGGTGAAGCAGAAGAAGCAGAAGAAGGAGAAGGAGAAGGTGAAGTCTGGAGGGTGAAGCAGAAGAAGCAGAAGAAGGAGAAGGAGAAGGTGAAGTCTGGAGGGTGAAGCAGAAGAAGCAGAAGAAGGAGAAGGAGAAGGTGAAGTCAGGAGGGTGAATCAGAAGAAGTAGAAGAAGGAGAAGGAGAAGGTGATGTCTGGAGGGTGAATCAGAAGAAGTAGAAGAAGGAGAAGGAGAAGGTGAAGTCTGGAGGGTGAATCAGAAGAAGTAGAAGAAGGAGAAGGAGAAGGTGAAGTCTGGAGGGTGAATCAGAAGAAGCAGAAGAAGGAGAAGGAGAAGGTGAAGTCTGGAGGGAGAAGCAGAAGAAGTAGAAGAAGGAGAAGGAGAAGGTGAAGTCTGGAGGGTGAATCAGAAGAAGTAGAAGAAGGAGAAGGAGAAGGTGACGTCTGGAGGGTGAATCAGAAGAAGTAGAAGAAGGAGAAGGAGAAGGTGAAGTCTGGAGGGTGAATCAGAAGAAGCAGAAGAAGGAGAAGGAGAAGGAGAAGTCTGGAGGGTGAATCAGAAGAAGTAGAAGAAGGAGAAGGAGAAGGTGTAGTCTGGAGGGTGAATCAGAAGAAGTAGACGAAGGAGAAGGAGAAGGTGAAGTCTGGAGGGTGAATCAGAAGAAGCAGAAGCAGGAGAAGGAGAAGGTGAAGTCTGGAGGGTGAATCAGAAGAAGTAGAAGAAGGAGAAGGAGAAGGTGAAGTCTGGAGGGTGAATCAGAAGAAGCAGAAGAAGGAGAAGGAGAAGGTGAAGTCTGGAGGGTGAATCAGAAGAAGCAGAAGAAGGAGAAGGAGAAGGTGAAGTCTGGAGGGTGAATCAGAAGAAGCAGAAGAAGGAGAAGGAGAAGGTGAAGTCTGGAGGGTGAATCAGAAGAAGCAGAAGAAGTAGAAGGAGAAGGTGAAGTCTGGAGGGTGAATCAGAAGAAGGAGAAGAAGGAGAAGGAGAAGGTGAAGTCTGGAGGGTGAATCAGAAGAAGCAGAAGAAGGAGAAGGAGAAGGTGAAGTCTGGAGGGTGAATCAGAAGAAGCAGAAGAAGGCGAAGGAGAAGGTGAAGACTGGAGGGTGAATCAGAATAAGTAGAAGAAGGAGAAGGAGATGGTGAAGTCTGGAGGGTGAATCAGAAGAAGTAGAAGAAGCAGAAGGAGAAGGCGAAGTCTGGAGGGTGAATCAGAAGAAGCAGAAGAAGGAGAAGGAGAAGGTTAAGTCTGGAGAGTGAATCAGAAGAAGCAGAAGAAGGAGAAAGAGAAGGTGAAGTCTGGAGGGTGAATCATAAGAATTAGAAGAAGGAGAAGGAGAAGGTGAGGTCTGGAGGGTGAATCATAAGAAGTAGAAGAAGGAGAAGGAGAAGGTGAAGTCTGGAGGGTGAATCAGAAGAAGTAGGAGAAGGAGAAGGAGAAGGACAAGTCTGGAGGGTGAATCAGAAGAAGCAGAAGAAGGAGAAGGAGAAGGTGAAGTCTGGAGGGTGAATCAGAAGAAGCAGAAGAAGGAGAATGAGAAGATGAAGTCTGGAGGGTGTATCAGAAGAAGTAGAAGAAGCAGAAGGAGAAGGTGAAGTCTGGAGGGTGAATCAGAAGAAGCAGAAGAAGGAGAAGGAGAAGGTGAAGTCTGGAGGGTGAATCAGAAGAAGCAGAAGAAGGAGAAGGAGAAGGTGAAGTCTGGAGGGTGAATCAGAAGAAGCAGAATAAGGAGAAGGAGAAGGTGAAGTCTGGAGGGTGAATCAGGAGAAGCAGAAGAAGGAGAAGGAGAAGGTGAAGTCTGGAGGGTGAATCAGAAGAAGTAGAAGAAGGAGAAGGAGAAGGTGAAGTCTGGAGGGTGAAGCAGAAGAAGTAGAAGAAGGAGAAGGAGAAGGTGAAGTCAGGAGGGTGAATCAGAAGAAGAAGAAGAAGGAGAAGGAGAAGGTGAAGTCTGGAGGGTGAATCAGAAGAAGCAGAAGAAGGAGAAGGAGAAGGTGAAGTCTGGAGGGTGAATCAGAAGAAGCAAAAGAATGAGAAGGAGAAGATGAAGTCTGGAGGGGGAATCAGAAGAAGTAGAAGAAGGAGAAGGAGAAGGTGAGGTCTGGAGGGTGAATCAGAAGAAGCAGAAGAAGGAGAAGGAGAAGATGAAGTCTGGAGGGTGAATCAGAAGAAGCAGAAGAAGGAGAAGGAGAAGGTGAAGTCTGGAGGGTGAATCAAAAGAAGCAAAAGAAGGAGAAGGAGAAGGTGAAGTCAGGAAGGTGAATCAGAAGAAGCAGAAGAAGGAGAAGGAGAAGGTGAAGTTAGGAGGGTGAATCAGAAGAAGCAGAAGAAGGAGAAGGAGAAGGTGAAGTCAGGGGGGTGAAGCAGAAGAAGTAGAAGAAGGAGAAGGAGATGGTGAAGTCAGGAGGGTGAAGCAGAAGAAGGAGAAGGAGAAGGTGAAGTCTGGAGGGTGAAGCAGAAGAAACAGAAGAAGGAGAAGGAGAAGGTGAAGTCTGGAGGGCGAAGCAGAAGAAGCAGAAGAAGGAGAAGGTGAAGGTGAAGTCTGGAGAGTGAAGCAGAAGAAGCAGAAGAAGGAGAAGGAGAAGGTGAAGTCTGGAGGGTGAATCAGAAGAAGTAGAAGAAGGAGAAGGAGAAGGTGAAGTCAGGAGGGTGAAGCAGAAGAAGCAGAAGAAGGAGACGGAGAAGGTGAAGTCTGGAGGGTGAAGCAGAAGAAGCAGAAGAAGGAGAAGGAGAAGGTGAAGTCTGGAGGGTGAAGCAGAAGAAGCAGAAGAAGGAGAAGGAGAAGGTGAAGTCAGGAGGGTGAATCAGAAGAAGTAGAAGAAGGAGAAGGAGAAGGTGAAGTCTGGAGGGTGAATCAGAAGAAGTAGAAGAAGGAGAAGGTGAAGTCTGGAGGGTGAATCAGAAGAAGTAGAAGAAGGAGAAGGAGAAGGTGAAGTCTGGAGGGTGAATCAGAAGAAGCAGAAGAAGGAGAAGGAGAAGGTGAAGTCTGGAGGGAGAAGCAGAAGAAGTAGAAGAAGGAGAAGGAGAAGGTGAAGTCTGGAGGGTGAATCAGAAGAAGCAGAAGAAGGAGAAGGAGAAGGTGAAATCTGGAGGGTGAATCAGAAGAAGTAGAAGAAGGAGAAGTAGAAGGTGTAGTTTGGAGGGTGAATCAGGAGAAGTAGACGAAGGAGAAGGAGAAGGTGAAGTCTGGAGGGTGAATCAGAAGAAGCAGAAGAAGGAGAAGGAGAAGGTGAAGTCTGGAGGGTGATTCAGAAGAAGTAGAAGAAGCAGAAGGAGAAGGTGAAGTCTGGAGGGTGAATCAGAAGAAGCAGAAGAAGGAGAAGGAGAAGGTGAAGTCTGGAGGGTGAATCGGAAGAAGCAGAAGAAGGAGAAGGAGAAGGTGAAGTATGGAGGGTGAATCAGATGAAGCAGAAGAAGGAGAAGGAGAAGGTGAAGTCTGGAGGGTGAATCAGAAGAAGCAGAAGAAGTAGAAGGAGAAGGTGAAGTCTGGAGGGTGAATCAGAAGAAGTAGAAGAAGGAGAAGGAGAAGGTGAAGTCTGGAGGGTGAATCAGAAGAAGCAGAAGAAGGAGAAGGAGAAGGTGAAATCTGGAGGGTGAATCAGAAGAAGCAGAAGAAGGAGAAGGAGAAGATGAAGTCTGGAGGGTGAATCAGAAGAAGTAGAAGAAGGAGAAGGAGAAGGTGAGATCTGGAGGGTGAATCAGAAGAAGCAGAAGAAGGAGAAGGAGAAGGTGAAGTCTGAAGGGTGAATCAGAAGAAGCAGAAAAAGGAGAAGGAGAATGTGAAGTCTGGAGGGTGAATCAGAAGAAGCAGAAGAAGGAGAAGGAGAAGGTGAAGTCTGGAGGGTGAATCAGAAGAAGCAGAAGAAGGAGAAGGAGAAGGTGAAGTCCGGAGGGTGAATCAGAAGAAGTAGAAGAAGGAGAAGGAGAAGGTGAAGTCTGGAGGGTGAATCAGAAGAAGTAGAAGAAGGAGAAGGAGAAGGTGAAGTCTGGAGGGTGAATCAGAAGAAGCAGAAGAAGGAGAAGGAGAAGGTGAAGTCTGGAGGGTGAATCAGAAGAAGTAGGAGAAGGAGAAGGAGAAGGACAAGTCTGGAGGGTGAATCAGAAGAAGCAGAAGAAGGAGAAGGAGAAGGTGAAGTCTGGAGGGTGAATCAGAAGAAGCAGAAGAAGGAGAATGAGAAGATGAAGTCTGGAGGGTGTATCAGAAGAAGTAGAAGAAGCAGAAGGAGAAGGTGAAGTCTGGAGGGTGAATCAGAAGAAGCAGAAGAAGGAGAAGGAGAAGGTGAAGTCTGGAGGGTGAATCAGAAGAAGCAGAAGAAGGAGAAGGAGAAGGTGAAGTCTGGAGGGTGAATCAGAAGAAGCAGAATAAGGAGAAGGAGAAGGTGAAGTCTGGAGGGTGAATCAGGAGAAGCAGAAGAAGGAGAAGGAGAAGGTGAAGTCTGGAGGGTGAATCAGAAGAAGTAGAAGAAGGAGAAGGAGAAGGTGAAGTCTGGAGGGTGAAGCAGAAGAAGTAGAAGAAGGAGAAGGAGAAGGTGAAGTCAGGAGGGTGAATCAGAAGAAGAAGAAGAAGGAGAAGGAGAAGGTGAAGTCTGGAGGGTGAATCAGAAGAAGCAGAAGAAGGAGAAGGAGAAGGTGAAGTCTGGAGGGTGAATCAGAAGAAGCAAAAGAATGAGAAGGAGAAGATGAAGTCTGGAGGGGGAATCAGAAGAAGTAGAAGAAGGAGAAGGAGAAGGTGAGGTCTGGAGGGTGAATCAGAAGAAGCAGAAGAAGGAGAAGGAGAAGATGAAGTCTGGAGGGTGAATCAGAAGAAGCAGAAGAAGGAGAAGGAGAAGGTGAAGTCTGGAGGGTGAATCAAAAGAAGCAGAAGAAGGAGAAGGAGAAGGTGAAGTCAGGAAGGTGAATCAGAAGAAGCAGAAGAAGGAGAAGGAGAAGGTGAAGTTAGGAGGGTGAATCAGAAGAAGCAGAAGAAGGAGAAGGAGAAGGTGAAGTCAGGGGGGTGAAGCAGAAGAAGTAGAAGAAGGAGAAGGAGATGGTGAAGTCAGGAGGGTGAAGCAGAAGAAGCAGAAGAAGGAGAAGGAGAAGGTGAAGTCTGGAGGGTGAAGCAGAAGAAACAGAAGAAGGAGAAGGAGAAGGTGAAGTCTGGAGGGCGAAGCAGAAGAAGCAGAAGAAGGAGAAGGTGAAGGTGAAGTCTGGAGGGTGAAGCAGAAGAAGCAGAAGAAGGAGAAGGAGAAGGTGAAGTCTGGAGGGTGAATCAGAAGAAGTAGAAGAAGGAGAAGGAGAAGGTGAAGTCAGGAGGGTGAAGCAGAAGAAGCAGAAGAAGGAGACGGAGAAGGTGAAGTCTGGAGGGTGAAGCAGAAGAAGCAGAAGAAGGAGAAGGAGAAGGTGAAGTCTGGAGGGTGAAGCAGAAGAAGCAGAAGAAGGAGAAGGAGAAGGTGAAGTCAGGAGGGTGAATCAGAAGAAGTAGAAGAAGGAGAAGGAGAAGGTGAAGTCTGGAGGGTGAATCAGAAGAAGTAGAAGAAGGAGAAGGAGAAGGTGAAGTCTGGAGGGTGAATGAGAAGAAGTAGAAGAAGGAGAAGGAGAAGGTGAAGTCTGGAGGGTGAATCAGAAGAAGCAGAAGAAGGAGAAGGAGAAGGTGAAGTCTGGAGGGAGAAGCAGAAGAAGTAGAAGAAGGAGAAGGAGAAGGTGAAGTCTGGAGGGTGAATCAGAAGAAGCAGAAGAAGGAGAAGGAGAAGGTGAAATCTGGAGGGTGAATCAGAAGAAGTAGAAGAAGCAGAAGTAGAAGGTGTAGTTTGGAGGGTGAATCAGGAGAAGTAGACGAAGGAGAAGGAGAAGGTGAAGTCTGGAGGGTGAATCAGAAGAAGCAGAAGAAGGAGAAGGAGAAGGTGAAGTCTGGAGGGTGATTCAGAAGAAGTAGAAGAAGCAGAAGGAGAAGGTGAAGTCTGGAGGGTGAATCAGAAGAAGCAGAAGAAGGAGAAGGAGAAGGTGAAGTCTGGAGGGTGAATCGGAAGAAGCAGAAGAAGGAGAAGGAGAAGGTGAAGTATGGAGGGTGAATCAGAAGAAGCAGAAGAAGGAGAAGGAGAAGGTGAAGTCTGGAGGGTGAATCAGAAGAAGCAGAAGAAGTAGAAGGAGAAGGTGAAGTCTGGAGGGTGAATCAGAAGAAGTAGAAGAAGGAGAAGGAGAAGGTGAAGTCTGGAGGGTGAATCAGAAGAAGCAGAAGAAGGAGAAGGAGAAGGTGAAATCTGGAGGGTGAATCAGAAGAAGCAGAAGAAGGAGAAGGAGAAGATGAAGTCTGGAGGGTGAATCAGAAGAAGTAGAAGAAGGAGAAGGAGAAGGTGAGATCTGGAGGGTGAATCAGAAGAAGCAGAAGAAGGAGAAGGAGAAGGTGAAGTCTGAAGGGTGAATCAGAAGAAGCAGAAAAAGGAGAAGGAGAAGGTGAAGTCTGGAGGGTGAATCAGAAGAAGCAGAAGAAGGAGAAGGAGAAGGTGAAGTCTGGAGGGTGAATCAGAAGAAGCAGAAGAAGGAGAAGGAGAAGGTGAAGTCCGGAGGGTGAATCAGAAGAAGTAGAAGAAGGAGAAGGAGAAGGTGAAGTCTGGAGGGTGAATCAGAAGAAGTAGAAGAAGGAGAAGGAGAAGGTGAAGTCTGGAGGGTGAATCAGAAGAAGCAGAAGAAGGAGAAGGAGAAGGTGAAGTCTGGAGGGTGAATCAGAAGAAGCAGAAGAAGGAGAAGGAGAAGATGAAGTCTGGAGGGTGAATCAGAAGAAGTAGAAGAAGGAGAAGGAGAAGGTGAAGTCTGGAGGGTGAATCAGAAGAAGCAGAAGAAGGAGAAGGAGAAGGTGAAGTCTGGAGGGTGAATCAGAAGAAGCAGAAGAAGGAGAAGGAGAAGGTGAAGTCTGGAGTGTGAATCAGAAGAAGCAGAAGGAGGAGAGGGAGAAGGTGAAGTCTGGAGGGTGAATCAGAAGAAGTAGAAGAAGGAGAAGGAGAAGCTGAAGTCTGTAGGGTGAAGCAGAAGAAGTAGAAGAAGGAGAAGGAGAAGGTGAAGTCAGGAGGGTGAATTAGAAGAAGTAGAAGAAGGAGAAGGAGAAGGTGAAGTCACGAGGGTGAATCAGAAGAAGCAGAAGAAGCAGAAGGAGAAGGTGAAGTCTGGAGGGTGAACCAGAAGAATCAGAAGAAGGAGAAGGAGAAGGTAAAGTCTGGAGGGTGAATCAGAAGAAGCAGAAGAAAGAGAAGGAGAAGGTGAAGTCTGGAGGGTGAAGCAGAAGAAGCAGAAGAAGGAGAAGGAGAAGGTGAAGACTGGAGGGTGAATCAGAAGAAGTAGAAGAAGGAGAAGAAGAAGGTGAAGTCTGGAGGGTGAATCAGAAGAAGTAGAAGAAGGAGAAGGAGAAGGTGAAGTCTGGAGGGTGAATCAGAAGAAGTAGAAGAAGGAGAAGGAGAAGGTGAGGTCTGGAGGGTGAATCAGAAGAAGCAGAAGAAGGAGAAGCAGAAGGTGAAGTCTGGAGGGTGGATCAGAAGAAGCAGAAGAAGGAGAAGGAGAAGGTGAAGTCAGAAGGGTGAATCAGAAGAAGTAGAAGAAGGAGAAGGAGAAGGTGAAGTCTGGAGGGTGAATCAGAAGAAGCAGAAGAAGGAGAAGGAGAAGGTGAAGTCTGGAGGGTGAATCAGAAGAAGCAGAAGAAGGAGAAGGAGAAGGTGAAGTCTGGAGGGTGAATCAGAAGAAGCAGAATAAGGAGAAGGAGAAGGTGAAGTCTGGAGGGTGAATCAGAAGAAGCAGAAGGAGGAGAGGGAGAAGGTGAAGTCTGGAGGGTGAATCAGAAGAAGTAGAAGAAGGAGAAGGAGAAGCTGAAGTCTGTAGGGTGAAGCAGAAGAAGTAGAAGAAGGAGAAGGAGAAGGTGAAGTCAGGAGGGTGAATCAGAAGAAGTAGAAGAAGGAGAAGGAGAAGGTGAAGTCACGAGGGTGAATCAGAAGAAGCAGAAGAAGCAGAAGGAGAAGGTGAAGTCTGGAGGGTGAATCAGAAGAAGCAGAAGAAAGAGAAGGAGAAGGTGAAGTCTGGAGGGTGAAGCAGAAGAAGCAGAAGAAGGAGAAGGAGAAGGTGAAGACTGGAGGGTGAATCAGAAGAAGTAGAAGAAGGAGAAGAAGAAGGTGAAGTCTGGAGGGTGAATCAGAAGAAGTAGAAGAAGGAGAAGGAGAAGGTGAAGTCTGGAGGGTGAAGCAGAAGAAGCAGAAGAAGGAGAAGGAGAAGGTGAAGACTGGAGGGTGAATCAGAAGAAGTAGAAGAAGGAGAAGAAGAAGGTGAAGTCTGGAGGGTGAATCAGAAGAAGTAGAAGAAGGAGAAGGAGAAGGTGAAGTCT
Organism: Somniosus microcephalus; assembly: GCF_052327205.1. Lineage (NCBI taxonomy): Eukaryota > Metazoa > Chordata > Chondrichthyes > Squaliformes > Somniosidae > Somniosus > Somniosus microcephalus. The sequence goes on along the minus strand of NW_028225400.1, from coordinate 342,900 downwards.
GGAGGGTGAATCAGAAGAAGTAGAAGAAGGAGAAGGAGAAGGTGAGGTCTGGAGGGTGAATCAGAAGAAGCAGAAGAAGGAGAAGCAGAAGGTGAAGTCTGGAGGGTGGATCAGAAGAAGCAGAAGAAGGAGAAGGAGAAGGTGAAGTCAGAAGGGTGAATCAGAAGAAGCAGAAGAAGGAGAAGGAGAAGGTGAAGTCTGGAGGGTGAATCAGAAGAAGGAGAAGAAGGAGAAGGAGAAGGTGAAGTCTGGAGGGTGAATCAGAAGAAGTAGAAGAAGGAGAAGGAGAAGGAGAAGCTGAAGTCTGGAGGGTGAATCAGAAGAAGCAGAAGAAGGAGAAGGAGAAGGTGAAGTCTGGAGGGAGAAGCAGAAGAAGTAGAAGAAGGAGAAGGAGAAGGTGAAGTCTGGAGGGTGAATCAGAAGAAGTAGAAGAAGGAGAAGGAGAAGGTGAGGTCTGGAGGGTGAATCAGAAGAAGCAGAAGAAGGAGAAGCAGAAGGTGAAGTCTGGAGGGTGGATCAGAAGAAGCAGAAGAAGGAGAAGGAGAAGGTGAAGTCAGAAGGGTGAATCAGAAGAAGTAGAAGAAGGAGAAGGAGAAGGTGAAGTCTGGAGGGTGAATCAGAAGAAGCAGAAGAAGGAGAAGGAGAAGGTGAAGTCTGGAGGGTGAATCAGAAGAAGCAGAAGAAGGAGAAGGAGAAGGTGAAGTCTGGAGGGTGAATCAGAAGAAGCAGAATAAGGAGAAGGAGAAGGTGAAGTCTGGAGGGTGAATCAGAAGAAGCAGAAGGAGGAGAGGGAGAAGGTGAAGTCTGGAGGGTGAATCAGAAGAAGTAGAAGAAGGAGAAGGAGAAGCTGAAGTCTGTAGGGTGAAGCAGAAGAAGTAGAAGAAGGAGAAGGAGAAGGTGAAGTCAGGAGGGTGAATCAGAAGAAGTAGAAGAAGGAGAAGGAGAAGGTGAAGTCACGAGGGTGAATCAGAAGAAGCAGAAGAAGCAGAAGGAGAAGGTGAAGTCTGGAGGGTGAATCAGAAGAAGCAGAAGAAAGAGAAGGAGAAGGTGAAGTCTGGAGGGTGAAGCAGAAGAAGCAGAAGAAGGAGAAGGAGAAGGTGAAGACTGGAGGGTGAATCAGAAGAAGTAGAAGAAGGAGAAGAAGAAGGTGAAGTCTGGAGGGTGAATCAGAAGTAGTAGAAGAAGGAGAAGGAGAAGGTGAAGTCTGGAGGGTGAATCAGAAGAAGTAGAAGAAGGAGAAGGAGAAGGTGAGGTCTGGAGGGTGAATCAGAAGAAGCAGAAGAAGGAGAAGCAGAAGGTGAAGTCTGGAGGGTGGATCAGAAGAAGCAGAAGAAGGAGAAGGAGAAGGTGAAGTCAGAAGGGTGAATCAGAAGAAGCAGAAGAAGGAGAAGGAGAAGGTGAAGTCTGGAGGGTGAATCAGAAGAAGGAGAAGAAGGAGAAGGAGAAGGTGAAGTCTGGAGGGTGAATCAGAAGAAGTAGAAGAAGGAGAAGGAGAAGCTGAAGTCTGGAGGGTGAATCAGAAGAAGCAGAAGAAGGAGAAGGAGAAGGTGAAGTCTGGAGGGAGAAGCAGAAGAAGTAGAAGAAGGAGAAGGAGAAGGTGAAGTCTGGAGGGTGAATCAGAAGAAGTAGAAGAAGGAGAAGGAGAAGGTGAAGTTTGGAGTGTGAATCAGAAGAAGTAGAAGAAGGAGAAGCAGAAGGTGAAGTCTGGAGGGTGAATCAGAAGAAGCAGAAGAAGGAGAAGGAGAAGGTGAAGTCTGGAGGGTGAATCAGAAGAAGTAGAAGAAGGAGAAGGAGAAGGTGTAGTCTGGAGGGTGAATCAGAAGAAGTAGACGAAGGAGAAGGAGAAGGTGAAGTCTGGAGGGTGAATCAGAAGAAGCAGAAGCAGGAGAAGGAGAAGGTGAAGTCTGGAGGGTGAAACAGAAGAAGTAGAAGAAGGAGAAGGAGAAGGTGAAGTCTGGAGGGTGAATCAGAAGAAGCAGAAGAAGGAGAAGGAGAAGGTGAATTCTGGAGGTTGAATCAGAAGAAGCAGAAGAAGTAGAAGGAGAAGGTGAAGTCTGGAGGGTGAATCAGAAGAAGTAGAAGAAGGAGAAGGAGAAGGTGAAATCTGGAGGGTGAATCAGAAGAAGCAGAAGAAGGAGAAGGAGAAGGTGAAGTCAGGAGGGTGAATCAGAGGAAGTGGAAGAAGGAGAAGGAGAAGGTGAAGTCTGGAGGGTGAATCAGAAGAAGCAGAAGAAGGAGAAGGAGAAGGTGAAGACTGGAGGGTGAATCAGAAGAAGTAGAAGAAGGAGAAGGAGAAGGTGAAGTCTGGAGGGTGAATCAGAAGAAGTAGAAGAAGGAGAAGGCGAAGTCTGGAGGGTGAATCAGAAGAAGCAGAAGAAGGAGAAGGAGAAGGTGAAGTCTGGAGGGTGAATCAGAAGAAGCACAAGAAGGAGAAGGAGAAGATGAAGTCTGGAGGGTGAATCAGAAGATGTATAAGAAGGAGAAGGTGAGGTCTGGAGGGTGAATCAGAAGAAGCAGAAGAAGGAGAAGGAGAAGGTGAAGTCTGAAGGGTGAATCAGAAGAAGCAGAAGAAGGAGAAGGAGAAGGTGAAGTCTGGAGGTGAATCAGAAGAAGCAGAAGAAGGTGAAGGAGAAGGTGAAGTCTGGAGGGCGAATCAGAAGAAGTAGATGAAGGAGAAGGTGAAGGTGAAGTCTGGAGGGTGAATCAGAAGAAGTAGAAGAAGGAGAAGGAGAAGGTGAAGTCTGGAGGGTGAATCAGAAGAAGTAGAAGAAGGAGAAGGAGAAGATGAAGTCTGGAGGGTGAATCAGAAGAAGTAGAAGAAGGAGAAGGAGAAGGTGAAGTCTGGAGGGTGAATCAGAAGAAGCAGAAGAAGGAGAAGGAGAAGGTGAAGTCAGGAGGGTGAATCAGAAGAAGTAGAAGAAGGAGAAGGAGAAGGTGAAGTCAGGAGGGTGAATCAGAAGAAGCAGAAGAAGGGGAAGGAGAAGGTGAAGTCTGGAGGTTGAATCAGAAGAATCAGAAGAAGGAGAAGGAGAAGGTGAAGTCTGGAGGGTGAATCAGAAGAAGCAGAAGAAAGAGAAGGAGAAGGTGAAGTCTGGAGGGTGAAGCAGAAGAAGCAGAAGAAGTAGAAGGAGAAGGTGAATACTGGAGGGTGAATCAGAAGAAGTAGAAGAAGGAGAAGGAGAAGGTGAAGTCTGGAGGGTGAATCAGAAGAAGTAGAAGAAGGAGAAGGAGAAGGTGAAGTCTGGAGGGTGAATCAGAAGAAGCAGAAGAAGGAGAAGGAGAAGGTGAAGTCTGGAGGGTGAATCAGAAGAAGCAGAAGAAGGAGAAGGCGAAGATGAAGTCTGGAGGGTGAATCAGAAGAAGTAGAAGAAGGAGAAGGAGAAGGTGAGGTCAGGAGGGTGAATCAGAAGAAGCAGAAGAAGGAGAAGGAGAAGGTGAAGTCTGGAGGGTGAATCAGAAGAAGCAGAAGAAGAAGGAGAAGGTGAAGTCTGGAGGGTGAATCAGAAGAAGCAGAAGAAGGAGAAGGAGAAGGTGAGGTCAGGAGGGTGAATCAGAAGAAGCAGAAGAAGGAGAAGGAGAAGGTGAAGTTAGTAGGGTGAATCAGAAGAAGCAGAAGAAGGAGAAGGAGAAGTTGAAGTCAGGGGGGTGAAGCAGAGGAAGTAGAAGAAGGAGAAGGAGAAGGTGAAGTCAGGAAGGTGAAGGAGAAGAAGCAGAAGAAGGAGAAGGAGAAGGTGAAGTCTGGAGGGCGCAGCAGAAGAAGCAGAAGAAGTAGAAGGAGAAGGTGAAGTCTGGAGGGTGAAGCAGAAGAAGCAGAAGAAGGAGAAGGAGAAGGTGAAGTCTGGAGGGTGAATCAGAAGAAGTAGAAGAAGGAGAAGGAGAAGGTGAAGTCAGGAGTGTGAAGCAGAAGAAGCAGAAGAAGGAGAAGGAGAAGGTGAAGTCTGGAGGGAGAATCAGAAGAAGCAGAAGAAGGAGAAGGAGAAGGTGAAGTCTGGAGGGTGAATCAGAAGAAGCAGAAGAAGGAGGAGGAGAAGGTGAGGTCAGGAGGCTGAATCAGAAGAAGCAGAAGAAGGAGAAGGAGCAGATGAAGTTAGGAGGGTGAATAAGAAGAAGCAGAAGAAGGAGAAGGAGAAGGTGAATTAAGGGGATGAAGCAGAAGAAGTAGAAGAAGGAGAAGGAGAAGGTGAAGTCAGGAAGGTGAAGCAGAAGAAGCAGAAGAAGGAGAAGGAGAATGTGAAGTCTGGAGGGCGCAGCAGAAGAAGCTGAAGAAGGAGAAGGAGAAGGTGAAGTCTGGAGGGTGAAGCAGAAGAAGCAGAAGAAGGAGAAGGAGAAGGTGAAGTCTGGAGGGTGAATCAGAAGAAGTAGAAGAAGGAGAAGGAGAAGGTGAAGTCAGGAGGGTGATGCAGAAGAAGCAGAAGAAGGAGAAGGAGAAGGTGAAGTCTGGAGGGTGAAGCAGAAGAAGCAGAAGTGGAAAAGGAGAAGGTGAAGTCTGGAGGGCGAAGCAGAAGAAGCAGAAGAAGGAGAAGGAGAGGGTGCAGTCTGGAGGGTGAAGCAGAAGAAGCAGAAGAAGGAGAAGGCGAAGGTGAAGTCTGGAGGGTGAATCAGAAGAAGTAGAAGAAGGAGAAGGAGAAGGTGAAGTCAGGAGGGTGAAGCAGAAGAAGCAGAAGAAGGAGAAGGAGAAGGTGAAGTCTGGAGGGTGAAGCAGAAGAAGCAGAAGAAGGAGAAGGAGAAGGTGAAGTCTGGAGGGTGAAGCAGAAGAAGCAGAAGAAGGAGATGGAGAAGGTGAAGTCAGGAGGGTGAATCAGACGAAGTAGAAGAAGGAGAAGGAGAAGGTGAAGTCTGGAGGGTGAAGCAGAAGAAGCAGAAGAAGGAGAAGGAGAAGGTGTAGTCTGGAGGGTGAATCCGAAGAAGTAGACGAAGGAGAAGGAGAAGGTGAAGTCTGGAGGGTGAATCAGAAGAAGCAGAAGAAGGAGAAGGAGAAGGTGAAGTCTGGAGGGTGAATCAGAAGAAGTAGAAGAAGGAGAAGGAGAAGGTGAAGTCTGGAGGGTGAATCAGAAGAAGCAGAAGAAGGAGAAGGAGAAGGTGAAGTCTGGAGAGTGAATCAGAAGAAGCAGAAGAAGGAGAAGGAGAAGGAGAAGTCTGGAGGGTGAATCAGAAGAAGCAGAAGAAGGAGAAGCGGAAGGTGAAGTCTGGAGGGTGAATCAGAAGAAGCAGAAGAAATAGAAGGAGAAGGTGAAGTCTGGATGGTGAATCAGAAGAAGTAGAAGAAGGAGAAGGAGAAGGTGAAGTCTGGAGGGTGAATCAGAAGAAGCAGAAGAAGGAGAAGGAGAAGGTGAAGTCAGGAGGGTGAATCAGAAGAAGCAGAAGAAGGAGAAGGAGAAGGTGAAGTCTGGAGGGTGAATCAGAAAAAGCAGAAGAAGGAGAAGGAGAAAGTGAAGGCTGGAGGGTGAATCAGAAGAAGTAGAAGAAGGAGAAGGAGAAGGTGAAGTCTGGAGGGTGAATCAGAAGAAGTAGAAGAAGGAGAAGGAAAAGGCGAAGTCTGGAGGGTGAATCAGAAGAAGCAGAAGAAGGAGAAGGAGAAGGTGAAGTCTGGAGGGTGAATCAGAAGAAGCAGAAGAAGGAGAAGGAGAAGATGAAGTCTGGAGGGTGAATCAGAAGAAGCAGAAGAAGGAGAAGGAGAAGGTGAAGTCTGGAGGGTGAATCAGAAGAAGCAGAAGAAGGAGAAGGAGAAGGTGAAGTCTCGAGGGTGAAGCAGAAGAAGCAGAAGAAGGAGAAGGAGAAGGTGAAGTCAGGAGGGTGAATCAGAAGAGGTAGAAGAAGGAGAAGGAGAAGGTGATGTCTGGGGGGTGAATCAGAAGAAGCAGAAGAAGTAGAAGGAGAAGGTGAAGTCTGGAGGGTGAATCAAAAAAGTAGAAGAAGGAGAAGGAGAAGGTGATGTCTGGAGGGTGAATCAGGAGAAGCAGAAGAAGGAGAAGGAGAAGGTGAAGTCAGGAGGGTGAATCAGAAGAAGCAGAAGAAGGAGAAGGAGAAGGTGAAGTCTGGAGGGTGAATCAGAAGAAGCAGAAGAAGGAGAAGGAGAAGGTGAAGACTGGAGGGTGAATCAGAAGAAGTAGAAGAAGAAGGAGAAAGTGAAGTCTGGAGGGTGAATCAGAAGAAGTAGAAGAAGGAGAAGGAGAATTCGAAGTCTGGAGGGTGAATCAGAAGTAGAAGAAGAAGGAAAAGGAGAAGGTGAAGTCTGGAGGGTGAATCAGAAGAAGCAGAAGAAGGAGAAGGAGAAGATGAAGTCTGGAGGGTGAATCAGAAGAAGCAGAAGAAGGAGAAGGAGAAGGTGAAGTCTGGAGGGTGAATCAGAAGAAGCAGAAGAAGGAGAAGGAGAAGGTGAAGTCTGGAGGGTGAATCAGAAGAAGTAGAAGAAGGAGAAGGAGAAGGTGAAGCCTGGAGGGTGAATCAGAAGAAGTAGAAGAAGGAGAAGGAGAAGGTGAAGTCTGGAGGGTGAATCAGAAGAAGCAGAAGAAGGAGAAGGAGAAGGTGAGGTCAGGAGGGTGAATCAGAAGAAGCAGAAGAAGGAGAAGGAGAAGGTGAAGTTAGTAGGGTGAATCAGAAGAAGCAGAAGAAGGAGAAGGAGAAGTTGAAGTCAGGGGGGTGAAGCAGAAGAAGTAGAAGAAGGAGAAGGAGAAGGTGAAGTCAGGAAGGTGAAGGAGAAGAAGCAGAAGAAGGAGAAGGAGAAGGTGAAGTATGGAGGGCGCAGCAGAAGAAGCAGAAGAAGTAGAAGGAGAAGGTGAAGTCTGGAGGGTGAAGCAGAAGAAGCAGAAGAAGGAGAAGGAGAAGGTGAAGTCTGGAGGGTGAATCAGAAGAAGTAGAAGAAGGAGAAGGAGAAGGTGAAGTCAGGAGTGTGAAGCAGAAGAAGCAGAAGAAGGAGAAGGAGAAGGTGAAGTCTGGAGGGAGAATCAGAAGAAGCAGAAGAAGGAGAAGGAGAAGGTGAAGTCTGGAGGGTGAATCAGAAGAAGCAGAAGAAGGAGAAGGAGAAGGTGAGGTCAGGAGGCTGAATCAGAAGAAGCAGAAGAAGGAGAAGGAGCAGATGAAGTTAGGAGGGTGAATAAGAAGAAGCAGAAGAAGGAGAAGGAGAAGGTGAATTAAGGGGATGAAGCAGAAGAAGTAGAAGAAGGAGAAGGAGAAGGTGAAGTCAGGAAGGTGAAGCAGAAGAAGCAGAAGAAGGAGAAGGAGAAGGTGAAGTCTGGAGGGCGCAGCAGAAGAAGCTGAAGAAGGAGAAGGAGAAGGTGAAGTCTGGAGGGTGAAGCAGAAGAAGCAGAAGAAGGAGAAGGAGAAGGTGAAGTCTGGAGGGTGAATCAGAAGAAGTAGAAGAAGGAGAAGGAGAAGGTGAAGTCAGGAGGGTGAAGCAGAAGAAGCAGAAGAAGGAGAAGGAGAAGGTGAAGTCTGGAGGGTGAAGCAGAAGAAGCAGAAGTGGAAAAGGAGAAGGTGACGTCTGGAGGGCGAAGCAGAAGAAGCAGAAGAAGGAGAAGGAGAGGTTGCAGTCTGGAGGGTGAAGCAGAAGAAGCAGAAGAAGGAGAAGGCGAAGGTGAAGTCTGTAGGGTGAATCAGAAGAAGTAGAAGAAGGAGAAGGAGAAGGTGAAGTCAGGAGGGTGAAGCAGAAGAAGCAGAAGAAGGAGAAGGAGAAGGTGAAGTCTGGAGGGTGAAGCAGAAGAAGCAGAAGAAGGAGAAGGAGAAGGTGAAGTCTGGAGGGTGAAGCAGAAGAAGCAGAAGAAGGAGATGGAGAAGGTGAAGTCAGGAGGGTGAATCAGAAGAAGTAGAAGAAGGAGAAGGAGAAGGTGAAGTCTGGAGGGTGAATCAGACGAAGTAGAAGAAGGAGAAGAAGAAGGTGAAGTCTGGAGGGTGAAGCAGAAGAAGCAGAAGAAGGAGAAGGAGAAGGTGTAGTCTGGAGGGTGAATCCGAAGAAGTAGACGAAGGAGAAGGAGAAGGTGAAGTCTGGAGGGTGAATCAGAAGAAGCAGAAGAAGGAGAAGGAGAAGGTGAAGTCCGGAGGGTGAATCAGAAGAAGTAGAAGAAGGAGAAGGAGAAGGTGAAGTCTGGAGGGTGAATCAGAAGAAGCAGAAGAAGGAGAAGGAGAAGGTGAAGTCTGGAGAGTGAATCAGAAGAAGCAGAAGAAGGAGAAGGAGAAGGAGAAGTCTGGAGGGTGAATCAGAAGAAGCAGAAGAAGGAGAAGGAGAAGGTGAAGTCTGGAGGGTGAATCAGAAGAAGCAGAAGAAGTAGAAGGAGAAGGTGAAGTCTGGATGGTGAATCAGAAGAAGTAGAAGAAGGAGAAGGAGAAGGTGAAGTCTGGAGGGTGAATCAGAAGAAGCAGAAGAAGGAGAAGGAGAAGGTGAAGTCAGGAGGGTGAATCAGAAGAAGCAGAAGAAGGAGAAGGAGAAGGTGAAGTCTGGAGGGTGAATCAGAAGAAGCAGAAGAAGGAGAAGGAGAAGGTGAAGACTGGAGGGTGAATCAGAAGAAGTAGAAGAAGGAGAAGGAGAAGGTGAAGTCTGGAGGGTGAATCAGAAGAAGTAGAAGAAGGAGAAGGAAAAGGCGAAGTCTGGAGGGTGAATCAGAAGAAGCAGAAGAAGGAGAAGGAGAAGGTGAAGTCTGGAGGGTGAATCAGAAGAAGCAGAAGAAGGAGAAGGAGAAGATGAAGTCTGGAGGGTGAATCAGAAGAAGCAGAAGAAGGAGAAGGAGAGGGTGAAGTCTGGAGGGTGAATCAGAAGAAGCAGAAGAAGGAGAAGGAGAAGGTGAAGTCTCGAGGGTGAAGCAGAAGAAGCAGAAGAAGGAGAAGGAGAAGGTGAAGTCAGGAGGGTGAATCAGAAGAAGTAGAAGAAGGAGAAGGAGAAGGTGATGTCTGGGGGGTGAATCAGAAGAAGCAGAAGAAGTAGAAGGAGAAGGTGAAGTCTGGAGGGTGAATCAGAAGAAGTAGAAGAAGGAGAAGGAGAAGGTGATGTCTGGAGGGTGAATCAGGAGAAGCAGAAGAAGGAGAAGGAGAAGGTGAAGTCAGGAGGGTGAATCAGAAGAAGCAGAAGAAGGAGAAGGAGAAGGTGAAGTCTGGAGGGTGAATCAGAAGAAGCAGAAGAAGGAGAAGGAGAAGGTGAAGACTGGAGGGTGAATCAGAAGAAGTAGAAGAAGAAGGAGAAGGTGAAGTCTGGAGGGTGAATCAGAAGAAGTAGAAGAAGGAGAAGGAGAAGGCGAAGTCTGGAGGGTGAATCAGATGTAGAAGAAGAAGGAAAAGGAGAAGGTGAAGTCTGGAGGGTGAATCAGAAGAAGCAGAAGAAGGAGAAGGAGAAGATGAAGTCTGGAGGGTGAATCAGAAGAAGCAGAAGAAGGAGAAGGAGAAGGTGAAGTCTGGAGGGTGAATCAGAAGAAGCAGAAGAAGGAGAAGGAGAAGGTGAAGTCTGGAGGGTGAATCAGAAGAAGTAGAAGAAGGAGAAGGAGAAGGTGAAGTCTGGAGGGTGAATCAGAAGAAGTAGAAGAAGGAGAAGGAGAAGGTGAAGTCTGGAGGGTGAATCAGAAGAAGCAGAAGAAGGAGAAGGAGAAGGTGAAGTTTGGAGGGTGAATCAGAAGAAGCAGAAGAAGGAGAAGGAGAAGGTGAATACTGGAGGGTGAATCAGAAGAAGTAGAAGAAGGAGAAGGAGAAGGTGAAGTCTGGAGGGTGAATCAGAAGAAGTAGAAGAAGGAGAAGGAAAAGGCGAAGTCTGGAGGGTGAATCAGAAGAAGCAGAAGAAGGAGAAGGAGAAGGTGAAGTCTGGAGGGTGAATCAGAAGAAGCAGAAGAAGGAGAAGGAGAAGATGAAGTCTGGAGGGTGAATCAGAAGAAGCAGAAGAAGGGGAAGGAGAAGGTGAAGTCTGGAGGGTGAATCAGAAGAAGCAGAAGAAGGAGAAGGAGAAGGTGAAGTCTCGAGGGTGAAGCAGAAGAAGCAGAAGAAGGAGAAGGAGAAGGTGAAGTCAGGAGGGTGAATCAGAAGAAGTAGAAGAAGGAGAAGGAGAAGGTGATGTCTGGGGGGTGAATCAGAAGAAGCAGAAGAAGTAGAAGGAGAAGGTGAAGTCTGGAGGGTGAAGCAGAAGAAGCAGAAGAAGGAGAAGGAGAAGGTGAAGTCTGGAGGGTGAAGCAGAAGAAGCAGAAGAAGGAGATGGAGAAGGTGAAGTCAGGAGGGTGAATCAGACGAAGTAGAAGAAGGAGAAGGAGAAGGTGAAGTCTGGAGGGTGAAGCAGAAGAAGCAGAAGAAGGAGAAGGAGAAGGTGTAGTCTGGAGGGTGAATCCGAAGAAGTAGACGAAGGAGAAGGAGAAGGTGAAGTCTGGAGGGTGAATCAGAAGAAGCAGAAGAAGGAGAAGGAGAAGGTGAAGTCTGGAGGGTGAATCAGAAGAAGTAGAAGAAGGAGAAGGAGAAGGTGAAGTCTGGAGGGTGAATCAGAAGAAGCAGAAGAAGGAGAAGGAGAAGGTGAAGTCTGGAGAGTGAATCAGAAGAAGCAGAAGAAGGAGAAGGAGAAGGAGAAGTCTGGAGGGTGAATCAGAAGAAGCAGAAGAAGGAGAAGCAGAAGGTGAAGTCTGGAGGGTGAATCAGAAGAAGCAGAAGAAATAGAAGGAGAAGGTGAAGTCTGGATGGTGAATCAGAAGATGTAGAAGAAGGAGAAGGAGAAGGTGAAGTCTGGAGGGTGAATCAGAAGAAGCAGAAGAAGGAGAAGGAGAAGGTGAAGTCAGGAGGGTGAATCAGAAGAAGCAGAAGAAGGAGAAGGAGAAGGTGAAGTCTGGAGGGTGAATCAGAAAAAGCAGAAGAAGGAGAAGGAGAAGGTGAAGGCTGGAGGGTGAATCAGAAGAAGTAGAAGAAGGAGAAGGAGAAGGTGAAGTCTGGAGGGTGAATCAGAAGAAGTAGAAGAAGGAGAAGGAAAAGGCGAAGTCTGGAGGGTGAATCAGAAGAAGCAGAAGAAGGAGAAGGAGAAGGTGAAGTCTGGAGGGTGAATCAGAAGAAGCAGAAGAAGGAGAAGGAGAAGATGAAGTCTGGAGGGTGAATCAGAAGAAGCAGAAGAAGGAGAAGGAGAAGGTGAAGTCTGGAGGGTGAATCAGAAGAAGCAGAAGAAGGAGAAGGAGAAGGTGAAGTCTCGAGGGTGAAGCAGAAGAAGCAGAAGAAGGAGAAGGAGAAGGTGAAGTCAGGAGGGTGAATCAGAAGAGGTAGAAGAAGGAGAAGGAGAAGGTGATGTCTGGGGGGTGAATCAGAAGAAGCAGAAGAAGTAGAAGGAGAAGGTGAAGTCTGGAGGGTGAATCAAAAAAGTAGAAGAAGGAGAAGGAGAAGGTGATGTCTGGAGGGTGAATCAGGAGAAGCAGAAGAAGGAGAAGGAGAAGGTGAAGTCAGGAGGGTGAATCAGAAGAAGCAGAAGAAGGAGAAGGAGAAGGTGAAGTCTGGAGGGTGAATCAGAAGAAGCAGAAGAAGGAGAAGGAGAAGGTGAAGACTGGAGGGTGAATCAGAAGAAGTAGAAGAAGAAGGAGAAAGTGAAGTCTGGAGGGTGAATCAGAAGAAGTAGAAGAAGGAGAAGGAGAATTCGAAGTCTGGAGGGTGAATCAGAAGTAGAAGAAGAAGGAAAAGGAGAAGGTGAAGTCTGGAGGGTGAATCAGAAGAAGCAGAAGAAGGAGAAGGAGAAGATGAAGTCTGGAGGGTGAATCAGAAGAAGCAGAAGAAGGAGAAGGAGAAGGTGAAGTCTGGAGGGTGAATCAGAAGAAGCAGAAGAAGGAGAAGGAGAAGGTGAAGTCTGGAGGGTGAATCAGAAGAAGTAGAAGAAGGAGAAGGAGAAGGTGAAGCCTGGAGGGTGAATCAGAAGAAGTAGAAGAAGGAGAAGGAGAAGGTGAAGTCTGGAGGGTGAATCAGAAGAAGCAGAAGAAGGAGAAGAAGAAGGTGAGGTCAGGAGGGTGAATCAGAAGAAGCAGAAGAAGGAGAAGGAGAAGGTGAAGTTAGTAGGGTGAATCAGAAGAAGCAGAAGAAGGAGAAGGAGAAGTTGAAGTCAGGGGGGTGAAGCAGAAGAAGTAGAAGAAGGAGAAGGAGAAGGTGAAGTCAGGAAGGTGAAGGAGAAGAAGCAGAAGAAGGAGAAGGAGAAGGTGAAGTCTGGAGGGCGCAGCAGAAGAAGCAGAAGAAGTAGAAGGAGAAGGTGAAGTCTGGAGGGTGAAGCAGAAGAAGCAGAAGAAGGAGAAGGAGAAGGTGAAGTCTGGAGGGTGAATCAGAAGAAGTAGAAGAAGGAGAAGGAGAAGGTGAAGTCAGGAGTGTGAAGCAGAAGAAGCAGAAGAAGGAGAAGGAGAAGGTGAAGTCTGGAGGGAGAATCAGAAGAAGCAGAAGAAGGAGAAGGAGAAGGTGAAGTCTGGAGGGTGAATCAGAAGAAGCAGAAGAAGGAGAAGGAGCAGATGAAGTTAGGAGGGTGAATAAGAAGAAGCAGAAGAAGGAGAAGGAGAAGGTGAATTAAGGGGATGAAGCAGAAGAAGTAGAAGAAGGAGAAGGAGAAGGTGAAGTCAGGAAGGTGAAGCAGAAGAAGCAGAAGAAGGAGAAGGAGAAGGTGAAGTCTGGAGGGCGCAGCAGAAGAAGCTGAAGAAGGAGAAGGAGAAGGTGAAGTCTGGAGGGTGAAGCAGAAGAAGCAGAAGAAGGAGAAGGAGAAGGTGAAGTCTGGAGGGTGAATCAGAAGAAGTAGAAGAAGGAGAAGGAGAAGGTGAAGTCAGGAGGGTGAAGCAGAAGAAGCAGAAGAAGGAGAAGGAGACGGTGAAGTCTGGAGGGTGAAGCAGCAGAAGCAGAAGTGGAAAAGGAGAAGGTGAAGTCTGGAGGGCGAAGCAGAAGAAGCAGAAGAAGGAGAAGGAGAGGTAGCAGTCTGGAGGGTGAAGCAGAAGAAGCAGAAGAAGGAGAAGGCGAAGGTGAAGTCTGGAGGGTGAATCAGAAGAAGTAGTAGAGGGAGAAGGAGAAGGTGAAGTCAGGAGGGTGAAGCAGAAGAAGCAGAAGAAGGAGAAGGAGAAGGTGAAGTCTGGAGGGTGAAGCAGAAGAAGCAGAAGAAGGAGAAGGAGAAGGTGAAGTCTGGAGGGTGAAGCAGAAGAAGCAGAAGAAGGAGATGGAGAAGGTGAAGTCAGGAGGGTGAATCAGAAGAAGTAGAAGAAGGAGAAGGAGAAGGTGAAGTCTGGAGGGTGAATCAGACGAAGTAGAAGAAGGAGAAGAAGAAGGTGAAGTCTGGAGGGTGAAGCAGAAGAAGCAGAAGAAGGAGAAGGAGAAGGTGTAGTCTGGAGGGTGAATCCGAAGAAGTAGACGAAGGAGAAGGAGAAGGTGAAGTCTGGAGGGTGAATCAGAAGAATCAGAAGAAGGAGAAGGAGAAGGTGAAGTCTGGAGGGTGAATCAGAAGAAGTAGAAGAAGGAGAAGGAGAAGGTGAAGTCTGGAGGGTGAATCAGAAGAAGCAGAAGAAGGAGAAGGAGAAGGTGAAGTCTGGAGAGTGAATCAGAAGAAGCAGAAGAAGGAGAAGGAGAAGGAGAAGTCTGGAGGGTGAATCAGAAGAAGCAGAAGAAGGAGAAGGAGAAGGTGAAGTCTGGAGGGTGAATCAGAAGAAGCAGAAGAAGTAGAAGGAGAAGGTGAAGTCTGGATGGTGAATCAGAAGAAGTAGAAGAAGGAGAAGGAGAAGGTGAAGTCTGGAGGGTGAATCAGAAGAAGCAGAAGAAGGAGAAGGAGAAGGTGAAGTCAGGAGGGTGAATCAGAAGAAGCAGAAGAAGGAGAAGGAGAAGGTGAAGTCTGGAGGGTGAATCAGAAGAAGCAGAAGAAGGAGAAGGAGAAGGTGAAGACTGGAGGGTGAATCAGAAGAAGTAGAAGAAGGAGAAGGAGAAGGTGAAGTCTGGAGGGTGAATCAGAAGAAGTAGAAGAAGGAGAAGGAAAAGGCGAAGTCTGGAGGGTGAATCAGAAGAAGCAGAAGAAGGAGAAGGAGAAGGTGAAGTCTGGAGGGTGAATCAGAAGAAGCAGAAGAAGGAGAAGGAGAAGATGAAGTCTGGAGGGTGAATCAGAAGAAGCAGAAGAAGGAGAAGGAGAGGGTGAAGTCTGGAGGGTGAATCAGAAGAAGCAGAAGAAGGAGAAGGAGAAGGTGAAGTCTCGAGGGTGAAGCAGAAGAAGCAGAAGAAGGAGAAGGAGAAGGTGAAGTCAGGAGGGTGAATCAGAAGAAGTAGAAGAAGGAGAAGGAGAAGGTGATGTCTGGGGGGTGAATCAGAAGAAGCAGAAGAAGTAGAAGGAGAAGGTGAAGTCTGGAGGGTGAATCAGAAGAAGTAGAAGAAGGAGAAGGAGAAGGTGATGTCTGGAGGGTGAATCAGGAGAAGCAGAAGAAGGAGAAGGAGAAGGTGAAGTCAGGAGGGTGAATCAGAAGAAGCAGAAGAAGGAGTAGGAGAAGGTGAAGTCTGGAGGGTGAATCAGAAGAAGCAGAAGAAGGAGAAGGAGAAGGTGAAGACTGGAGGGTGAATCAGAAGAAGTAGAAGAAGAAGGAGAAGGTGAAGTCTGGAGGGTGAATCAGAAGAAGTAGAAGAAGGAGAAGGAGAAGGCGAAGTCTGGAGGGTGAATCAGATGTAGAAGAAGAAGGAAAAGGAGAAGGTGAAGTCTGGAGGGTGAATCAGAAGAAGCAGAAGAAGGAGAAGGAGAAGATGAAGTCTGGAGGGTGAATCAGAAGAAGCAGAAGAAGGAGAAGGAGAAGGTGAAGTCTGGAGGGTGAATCAGAAGAAGCAGAAGAATGAGAAGGAGAAGGTGAAGTCTGGAGGGTGAATCAGAAGAAGTAGAAGAAGGAGAAGGAGAAGGTGATGTCTGGAGGGTGAATCAGGAGAAGCAGAAGAAGGAGAAGGAGAAGGTGAAGTCAGGAGGGTGAATCAGAAGAAGCAGAAGAAGAAGGAGAAAGTGAAGTCTGGAGGGTGAATCAGAAGAAGCAGAAGAAGGAGAAGGAGAAGGTGAAGTCTGGAGGGTGAATCAGAAGAAGTAGAAGAAGGAGAAGGAGAAGGTGAAGTCTGGAGGGTGAATCAGAAGAAGTAGAAGAAGGAGAAGGAGAAGGTGAAGTCTGGAGGGTGAATCAGAAGAAGCAGAAGAAGGAGAAGTAGAAGGTGAAGTCTGGAGGGTGAATCAGAAGAAGCAGAAGAAGGAGAAGGAGAAGATGAAGTCTGGAGGGTGAATCAGAAGAAGTAGAAGAAGGAGAAGGAGAAGGTAAGGTCTGGAGGGTGAATCAGAAGAAGCAGAAGAAGGAGAAGGTGAAGTCTGAAGGGTGTATCAGAAGAAGCAGAAGAAGGAGAAGGAGAAGGTGAAGTCTGGAGGGTGAATCAGAAGAAGCAGAAAAAGGAGAAGGAGAAGGTGAAGTCTGGAGGGTGAATCAGAAGAAGCAGAAGAAGGAGAAGGAGATGGTGCAGTCTGGAGGGTGAATCAGAAGAAGTAGAAGAAGGAGAAGGAGAAGGTGAAGTCTGGAGGGTGAATCAGAAGAAGTAGAAGAAGGAGAAGGAGAAGGTGATGTCTGGAGGGTGAATCAGAAGAAGCAGAAGAAGGAGAAGGAGAAGGTGAAGTCTGGAGGGTGAATCAGAAGAAGCAGAATGAGGAGAAGGAGAAGGTGAAGTCTGGAGGGTGAATCAGAAGAAGCAGAAGAAGGAGAAGGAGAAGGTGAAGTTTGGAGGGTGAATCAGAAGAAGTAGAAGAAGGAGAAGGAGAAGGTGAAGTCTGGAGGGTGAAGCAGAAGAAGTAGAAGAAGGAGACGGAGAAGGTGAAGTCAGGAGGGTGAATCAGAAGAAGTAGAAGAAGGAGAAGGTGAAGTCAGGAGGGTGAATCAGAAGAAGCAGAAGAAGGAGAAGGAGAAGGTGAAGTCTGGAGGGTGAATCAGAAGAATCAGAAGAAGGAGAAGGAGAAGGTGAAGTCTGGAGGGTGAATCAGAAGAAGCAGAAGAAAGAGAAGGAGAAGGTGAAGTCTGGAGGGTGAAGCAGAAGAAGCAGAAGAAGGAGAAGGAGAAGGTGAAGACTGGAGGGTGAATCAGAAGAAGTAGAAGAAGGAGAAGGAGAAACTGAAGTCTGGAGGGTGAATCAGATGTAGAAGAAGAAGGAAAAGGAGAAGGTGAAGTCTGGAGGGTGAATCAGAAGAAGCAGAAGAAGGAGAAGGAGAAGATGAAGTCTGGAGGGTGAATCAGAAGAAGCAGAAGAAGGAGAAGGAGAAGGTGAAGTCTGGAGGGTGAATCAGAAGAAGCAGAAGAATGAGAAGGAGAAGGTGAAGTCTGGAGGGTGAATCAGAAGAAGTAGAAGAAGGAGAAGGAGAAGGTGATGTCTGGAGGGTGAATCAGGAGAAGCAGAAGAAGGAGAAGGAGAAGGTGAAGTCAGGAGGGTGAATCAGAAGAAGCAGAAGAAGAAGGAGAAAGTGAAGTCTGGAGGGTGAATCAGAAGAAGCAGAAGAAGGAGAAGGAGAAGGTGAAGTCTGGAGGGTGAATCAGAAGAAGTAGAAGAAGGAGAAGGAGAAGGTGAAGTCTGGAGGGTGAATCAGAAGAAGTAGAAGAAGGAGAAGGAGAAGGTGAAGTCTGGAGGGTGAATCAGAAGAAGCAGAAGAAGGAGAAGTAGAAGGTGAAGTCTGGAGGGTGAATCAGAAGAAGCAGAAGAAGGAGAAGGAGAAGATGAAGTCTGGAGGGTGAATCAGAAGAAGTAGAAGAAGGAGAAGGAGAAGGTAAGGTCTGGAGGGTGAATCAGAAGAAGCAGAAGAAGGAGAAGGTGAAGTCTGAAGGGTGTATCAGAAGAAGCAGAAGAAGGAGAAGGAGAAGGTGAAGTCTGGAGGGTGAATCAGAAGAAGCAGAAAAAGGAGAAGGAGAAGGTGAAGTCTGGAGGGTGAATCAGAAGAAGCAGAAGAAGGAGAAGGAGATGGTGCAGTCTGGAGGGTGAATCAGAAGAAGTAGAAGAAGGAGAAGGAGAAGGTGAAGTCTGGAGGGTGAATCAGAAGAAGTAGAAGAAGGAGAAGGAGAAGGTGATGTCTGGAGGGTGAATCAGAAGAAGCAGAAGAAGGAGAAGGAGAAGGTGAAGTCTGGAGGGTGAATCAGAAGAAGCAGAATAAGGAGAAGGAGAAGGTGAAGTCTGGAGGGTGAATCAGAAGAAGCAGAAGAAGGAGAAGGAGAAGGTGAAGTTTGGAGGGTGAATCAGAAGAAGTAGAAGAAGGAGAAGGAGAAGGTGAAGTCTGGAGGGTGAAGCAGAAGAAGTAGAAGAAGGAGACGGAGAAGGTGAAGTCAGGAGGGTGAATCAGAAGAAGTAGAAGAAGGAGAAGGTGAAGTCAGGAGGGTGAATCAGAAGAAGCAGAAGAAGGAGAAGGAGAAGGTGAAGTCTGGAGGGTGAATCAGAAGAATCAGAAGAAGGAGAAGGAGAAGGTGAAGTCTGGAGGGTGAATCAGAAGAAGCAGAAGAAAGAGAAGGAGAAGGTGAAGTCTGGAGGGTGAAGCAGAAGAAGCAGAAGAAGGAGAAGGAGAAGGTGAAGACTGGAGGGTGAATCAGAAGAAGTAGAAGAAGGAGAAGGAGAAACTGAAGTCTGGAGGGTGAATCAGAAGAAGTAGAAGAAGGAGAAGGAGAAGGTGAAGTCTGGAGCATGAATCAGAAGAAGCAGAAGAAGGAGAAGGTGAAGTCTGGAGGGTGAATCAGAAGAAGCAGAAGAAGGAGAAGGAGAAGATGAAGTCTGGAGGGTGAATCAGAAGAAGTAGAAGAAGGAGAAGGAGAAGGTGAGGTCTGGGGGGTGAATCAGAAGAAGCAGAAGAAGGAGAAGGAGAAGGTGAAGTCTGGAGGGTGAATCAGAAGAAGCAGAAGAAGGAGAAGGAGAAGGTGAAGTCTGGAGGGTGAATCAGAAGAAGCAGAAGAAGGAGAAGGAGAAGGTGAAGTCAGGAGGGTGAATCAGAAGAAGCAGAAGAAGGAGAAGGAGAAGGTGAAGTTAGGAGGGTGAATCAGAATAAGCAGAAGAAGGAGAAGGAGAAGGTGAAGTCAGGGGGGTGAAGCAGAAGAAGTAGAAGAAGGAGAAGGAGAAGGTGAAGTCTGGAGGGTGAAGCAGAAGAAGCAGAAGAAGGAGAAGGAGAAGGTGAAGTCTGGAGGGCGCAGTAGAAGAAGCAGAAGAAGGAGAAGGAGAAGGTGAAGTCTGGAGGGTGAAGCAGAAGAAGCAGAAGAAGGAGAAGGTGAAGTCTGGAGGGTGAATCAGAAGAAGTAGAAGAAGGAGAAGGAGAAGGTGAAGTCAGGAGGGTGAAGCAGAAGAAGCAGAAGAAGGAGAAGGAGAAGGTGAAGTCTGGAGGGTGAAGGAGAAGAAGCAGAAGAAGGAGAAGGAGAAGGTGAAGTCTGGAGGGCGAAGCAGAAGAAGCAGAAGGAGAAGGTGAAGTCTGGAGGGTGAAACAGAAGAAGCAGAAGAAGCAGAAGGAGAAGGTGAAGTCTGGAGGGTGAATCAGAAGAAGTGGAAGAAGGAAAAGGAGAAGGTGAAGTCAGGAGGGTGAAGCAGAAGAAGCAGAAGAAGGAGAAGGAGAAGGTGAAGTCTGGAGGGTGAATCAGAAGAAGCAGAAGAAGGAGAAGGAGAAGGTGAAGTCTGGAGGGTGAATCAGAAGAAGTAGAAGAAGGAGAAGGAGAAGGTGAAGTCTGGAGGGTGAATCAGAAGAAGTAGAAGAAGGAGAAGGAGAAGGTGAAGTCTGGAGGGTGAATCAGAAGAAGCAGAAGAAGGAGAAGGAGAAGGTGAAGTCTGGAGGGTGAATCAGAAGAAGCAGAAGAAGGAGAAGGAGAAGATGAAGTCTGGAGGGTGAATCAGAAGAAGCAGAAGAAGGAGAAGGAGAAGGTGAAGTCTGAAGGGTGTATCAGAAGAAGCAGAAGAAGGAGAAGGAGAAGGTGAAGTCTGGAGGGTGAATCAGAAGAAGCAGAAGAAGGAGAAGGAGAAGGTGAAGTTTGGAGGGTGAATCAGAAGAAGTAGAAGAAGGAGAAGGAGAAGGTGAAGTCTGGAGGGTGAAGCAGAAGAAGTAGAAGAAGGAGACGGAGAAGGTGAAGTCAGGAGGGTGAATCAGAAGAAGTAGAAGAAGGAGAAGGTGAAGGTGAAGTCAGGAGGGTGAATCAGAAGAAGCAGAAGAAGGAGAAGGAGAAGGTGAAGTCTGGAGGGTGAATCACAACAATCAGAAGAAGGAGAAGGAGAAGGTGAAGTCTGGAGGGTGAATCAGAAGAAGCAGAAGAAAGAGAAGGAGAAGGTGAAGTCTGGAGGGTGAAGCAGAAGAAGCAGAAGAAGGAGAAGGAGAAGGTGAAGTCTGGAGGGTGAATCAGAAGAAGTAGAAGAAGGAGAAGGAGAAACTGAAGTCTGGAGGGTGAATCAGAAGAAGTAGAAGAAGGAGAAGGTGAAGTCTGGAGGGTGAATCAGAAGAAGCAGAAGAAGGAGAAGGAGAAGATGAAGTCTGGAGGGTGAATCAGAAGAAGTAGAAGAAGGAGAAGGTGAGGTCTGGGGGGTGAATCAGAAGAAGCAGAAGAAGGAGAAGGAGAAGGTGAAGTCTGGAGGGTGAATCAGAAGAAGGAGAAGAAGGAGAAGGTGAAGTCTGGAGGGTGAATCAGAAGAAGCAGAAGAAGGAGTAGGAGAAGGTGAAGTCAGGAGGGTGAATCAGAAGAAGCAGAAGAAGGAGAAGGAGAAGGTGAAGTTAGGAGGGTGAATGAGAATAAGCAGAAGAAGGAGAAGGAGAAGGTGAAGTCAGGGGGGTGAAGCAGAAGAAGTAGAAGAAGGAGAAGGAGAAGGTGAAGTCTGGAGGGTGAAGCAGAAGAAGCAGAAGAAGGAGAAGGAGAAGGTGAAGTCTGGAGGGCGCAGTAGAAGAAGCAGAAGAAGGAGAAGGAGAAGGTGAAGTCTGGAGGGTGAAGCAGAAGAAGCAGAAGAAGGAGAAGGAGAAGTTGAAGTCTGGAGGGTGAATCAGAAGAAGAAGAAGAAGGAGAAGGAGAAGGTGAAGTCAGGAGGGTGAAGCAGAAGAAGCAGAAGAAGGAGAAGGAGAAGGTGAAGTCTGGAGGGTGAAGCAGAAGAAGCAGAAGAAGGAGAAGGAGAAGGTGAAGTCTGGAGGGCGAAGCAGAAGAAGCAGAAGAAGGAGAAGGAGAAGGTGAAGTCTGGAGGGTGAAGCAGAAGAAGCAGAAGAAGGAGAAGGAGAAGGTGAAGTCTGGAGGGTGAATCAGAAGAAGTAGAAGAAGGAGAAGGAGAAGGTGAAGTCAGGAGGGTGAAGCAGAAGAAGCAGAAGAAGGAGAAGGAGAAGGTGAAGTCTGGAGGGTGAATCAGAAGAAGCAGAAGAAGGAGAAGGAGAAGGTGAAGTCTGGAGGGTGAATCAGAAGAAGTAGAAGAAGGAGAAGGAGAAGGTGAAGTCTGGAGGGTGAATCAGAAGAAGTAGAAGAAGGAGAAGGAGAAGGTGAAGTCTGGAGGGTGAATCAGAAGAAGCAGAAGAAGGAGAAGGAGAAGGTGAAGTCTGGAGGGTGAATCAGAAGAAGCAGAAGAAGGAGAAGGAGAAGATGAAGTCTGGAGGGTGAATCAGAAGAAGTAGAAGAAGGAGAAGGAGAAGGTGAGGTCTGGAGGGTGAATCAGAAGAAGCAGAAGAAGGAGAAGGAGAAGGTGAAGTCTGAAGGGTGTATCAGAAGAAGCAGAAGAAGGAGAAGGAGAAGGTGAAGTCTGGAGGGTGAATCAGAAGAAGCAGAAGAAGGAGAAGGAGAAGGTGAAGTTTGGAGGGTGAATCAGAAGAAGTAGAAGAAGGAGAAGGACAAGGTGAAGTCTGGAGGGTGAAGCAGAAGAAGTAGAAGAAGGAGACGGAGAAGGTGAAGTCAGGAGGGTGAATCAGAAGAAGTAGAAGAAGGAGACGGAGAAGGTGAAGTCAGGAGGGTGAATCAGAAGAAGCAGATGAAGGAGAAGGAGAAGGTGAAGTCTGGAGGGTGAATCAGAAGAATCAGAAGAAGGAGAAGGAGAAGGTGAAGTCTGGAGGGTGAATCAGAAGAAGCAGAAGAAAGAGAAGGAGAAGGTGAAGTCTGGAGGGTGAAGCAGAAGAAGCAGAAGAAGGAGAAGGAGAAGGTGAAGTCTGGAGGGTGAATCAGAAGAAGCAGAAGAAGGAGAAGGAGAAGATGAAGTCTGGAGGGTGAATCAGAAGAAGTAGAAGAAGGAGAAGGAGAAGGTGAGGTCTGGAGGGTGAATCAGAAGAAGCAGAAGAAGGAGAAGGAGAAGGTGAAGTCTGAAGGGTGTATCAGAAGAAGCAGAAGAAGGAGAAGGAGAAGGTGAAGTCTGGAGGGTGAATCAGAAGAAGCAGAAGAAGGAGAAGGAGAAGGTGAAGTTTGGAGGGTGAATCAGAAGAAGTAGAAGAAGGAGAAGGACAAGGTGAAGTCTGGAGGGTGAAGCAGAAGAAGTAGAAGAAGGAGACGGAGAAGGTGAAGTCAGGAGGGTGAATCAGAAGAAGTAGAAGAAGGAGACGGAGAAGGTGAAGTCAGGAGGGTGAATCAGAAGAAGCAGAAGAAGGAGAAGGAGAAGGTGAAGTCTGGAGGGTGAATCAGAAGAATCAGAAGAAGGAGAAGGAGAAGGTGAAGTCTGGAGGGTGAATCAGAAGAAGCAGAAGAAAGAGAAGGAGAAGGTGAAGTCTGGAGGGTGAAGCAGAAGAAGCAGAAGAAGGAGAAGGAGAAGGTGAAGACTGGAGGGTGAATCAGAAGAAGTAGAAGAAGGAGAAGGAGAAACTGAAGTCTGGAGGGTGAATCAGAAGAAGCAGAAGAAGGAGAAGGAGAAGGTGAAGTTAGGAGGGTGAATCAGAATAAGCAGAAGAAGGAGAAGGACAAGGTGAAGTCTGGAGGGTGAAGCAGAAGAAGTAGAAGAAGGAGAAGGAGAAGGTGAAGTCTGGAGGGTGAATCAGAAGAATCAGAAGAAGGAGAAGGAGAAGGTGAAGTCTGGAGGGTGAATCAGAAGAAGCAGAAGAAAGAGAAGGAGAAGGTGAAGTCTGGAGGGTGAAGCAGAAGAAGGTGAAGTCTGGAGGGTGAATCAGAAGAAGCAGAAGAAGGAGAAGGAGAAGATGAAGTCTGGAGGGTGAATCAGAAGAAGTAGAAGAAGGAGAAGGAGAAGGTGAGGTCTGGAGGGTGAATCAGAAGAAGCAGAAGAAGGAGAAGGAGAAGGTGAAGTCTGAAGGGTGTATCAGAAGAAGCAGAAGAAGGAGAAGGAGAAGGTGAAGTCTGGAGGGTGAATCAGAAGAAGCAGAAGAAGGAGAAGGAGAAGGTGAAGTTTGGAGGGTGAATCAGAAGAAGTAGAAGAAGGAGAAGGACAAGGTGAAGTCTGGAGGGTGAAGCAGAAGAAGTAGAAGAAGGAGACGGAGAAGGTGAAGTCAGGAGGGTGAATCAGAAGAAGTAGAAGAAGGAGACGGAGAAGGTGAAGTCAGGAGGGTGAATCAGAAGAAGCAGAAGAAGGAGAAGGAGAAGGTGAAGTCTGGAGTGTGAATCAGAAGAATCAGAAGAAGGAGAAGGAGAAGGTGAAGTCTGGAGGGTGAATCAGAAGAAGCAGAAGAAAGAGAAGGAGAAGGTGAAGTCTGGAGGGTGAAGCAGAAGAAGCAGAAGAAGGAGAAGGAGAAGGTGAAGACTGGAGGGTGAATCAGAAGAAGTAGAAGAAGGAGAAGGAGAAGGTGAAGTCTGGAGGGTGAATCAGAAGAATCAGAAGAAGGAGAAGGAGAAGGTGAAGTCTGGAGGGTGAATCAGAAGAAGCAGAAGAAAGAGAAGGAGAAGGTGAAGTCTGGAGGGTGAAGCAGAAGAAGCAGAAGAAGGAGAAGGAGAAGGTGAAGACTGGAGGGTGAATCAGAAGAAGTAGAAGAAGGAGAAGGAGAAACTGAAGTCTGGAGGGTGAATCAGAAGAAGTAGAAGAAGGAGAAGGAGAAGGTGAAGTCTGGAGGGTGAATCAGAAGAAGCAGAAGAAGGAGAAGGAGAAACTGAAGTCTGGAGGGTGAATCAGAAGAAGTAGAAGAAGGAGAAGGAGAAGGTGAAGTCTGGAGGGTGAATCAGAAGAAGCAGAAGAAGGAGAAGGTGAAGTCTGGAGGGTGAATCAGAAGAAGCAGAAGAAGGAGAAGGAGAAGATGAAGTCTGGAGGGTGAATCAGAAGAAGTAGAAGAAGCAGAAGGTGAGGTCTGGGGGGTGAATCAGAAGAAGCAGAAGAAGGAGAAGGAGAAGGTGAAGTCTGGAGGGTGAATCAGAAGAAGGAGAAGAAGGAGAAGGTGAAGTCTGGAGGGTGAATCAGAAGAAGCAGAAGAAGGAGTAGGAGAAGGTGAAGTCAGGAGGGTGAATCAGAAGAAGCAGAAGAAGGAGAAGGAGAAGGTGAAGTTAGGAGGGTGAATCAGAATAAGCAGAAGAAGGAGAAGGAGAAGGTGAAGTCAGGGGGGTGAAGCAGAAGAAGTAGAAGAAGGAGAAGGAGAAGGTGAAGTCTGGAGGGTGAAGCAGAAGAAGCAGAAGAAGGAGAAGGAGAAGGTGAAGTCTGGAGGGCGCAGTAGAAGAAGCAGAAGAAGGAGAAGGAGAAGGTGAAGTCTGGAGGGTGAAGCAGAAGAAGCAGAAGAAGGAGAAGGAGAAGTTGAAGTCTGGAGGGTGAATCAGAAGAATAAGAAGAAGGAGAAGGAGAAGGTGAAGTCAGGAGGGTGAAGCAGAAGAAGCAGAAGAAGGAGAAGGAGAAGGTGAAGTCTGGAGGGTGAAGCAGAAGAAGCAGAAGAAGGAGAAGGAGAAGGTGAAGTCTGGAGGGCGAAGCAGAAGAAGCAGAAGAAGGAGAAGCAGAAGGTGAAGTCTGGAGGGTGAAGCAGAAGAAGCAGAAGAAGGAGAAGGAGAAGGTGAAGTCTGGAGGGTGAATCAGAAGAAGTAGAAGAAGGAGAAGGAGAAGGTGAAGTCAGGAGGGTGAAGCAGAAGAAGCAGAAGAAGGAGAAGGAGAAGGTGAAGTCTGGAGGGTGAATCAGAAGAAGCAGAAGAAGGAGAAGGAGAAGGTGAAGTCTGGAGGGTGAATCAGAAGAAGTAGAAGAAGGAGAAGGAGAAGGTGAAGTCTGGAGGGTGAATCAGAAGAAGTAGAAGAAGGAGAAGGAGAAGGTGAAGTCTGGAGGGTGAATCAGAAGAAGCAGAAGAAGGAGAAGGAGAAGGTGAAGTCTGGAGGGTGAATCAGAAGAAGCAGAAGAAGGAGAAGGAGAAGATGAAGTCTGGAGGGTGAATCAGAAGAAGTAGAAGAAGGAGAAGGAGAAGGTGAGGTCTGGAGGGTGAATCAGAAGAAGCAGAAGAAGGAGAAGGAGAAGGTGAAGTCTGAAGGGTGTATCAGAAGAAGCAGAAGAAGGAGAAGGAGAAGGTGAAGTCTGGAGAGTGAATCAGAAGAAGCAGAAGAAGGAGAAGGAGAAGGTGAAGTTTGGAGGGTGAATCAGAAGAAGTAGAAGAAGGAGAAGGACAAGGTGAAGTCTGGAGGGTGAAGCAGAAGAAGTAGAAGAAGGAGACGGAGAAGGTGAAGTCAGGAGGGTGAATCAGAAGAAGTAGAAGAAGGAGACGGAGAAGGTGAAGTCAGGAGGGTGAATCAGAAGAAGCAGAAGAAGGAGAAGGAGAAGGTGAAGTCTGGAGGGTGAATCAGAAGAATCAGAAGAAGGAGAAGGAGAAGGTGAAGTCTGGAGGGTGAATCAGAAGAAGCAGAAGAAAGAGAAGGAGAAGGTGAAGTCTGGAGGGTGAAGCAGAAGAAGCAGAAGAAGGAGAAGGAGAAGGTGAAGTCTGGAGGGTGAATCAGAAGAAGCAGAAGAAGGAGAAGGAGAAGATGAAGTCTGGAGGGTGAATCAGAAGAAGTAGAAGAAGGAGAAGGAGAAGGTGAGGTCTGGAGGGTGAATCAGAAGAAGCAGAAGAAGGAGAAGGAGAAGGTGAAGTCTGAAGGGTGTATCAGAAGAAGCAGAAGAAGGAGAAGGAGAAGGTGAAGTCTGGAGGGTGAATCAGAAGAAGCAGAAGAAGGAGAAGGAGAAGGTGAAGTTTGGAGGGTGAATCAGAAGAAGTAGAAGAAGGAGAAGGACAAGGTGAAGTCTGGAGGGTGAAGCAGAAGAAGTAGAAGAAGGAGACGGAGAAGGTGAAGTCAGGAGGGTGAATCAGAAGAAGTAGAAGAAGGAGACGGAGAAGGTGAAGTCAGGAGGGTGAATCAGAAGAAGCAGAAGAAGGAGAAGGAGAAGGTGAAGTCTGGAGGGTGAATCAGAAGAATCAGAAGAAGGAGAAGGAGAAGGTGAAGTCTGGAGGGTGAATCAGAAGAAGCAGAAGAAAGAGAAGGAGAAGGTGAAGTCTGGAGGGTGAAGCAGAAGAAGCAGAAGAAGTAGAAGGAGAAGGTGAAGACTGGAGGGTGAATCAGAAGAAGTAGAAGAAGGAGAAGGAGAAACTGAAGTCTGGAGGGTGAATCAGAAGAAGTAGAAGAAGGAGAAGGAGAAGGTGAAGTCAGGAGGGTGAAGCAGAAGAAGCAGAAGAAGGAGAAGGAGAAGGTGAAGTCTGGAGGGTGAAGCAGAAGAAGCAGAAGAAGGAGAAGGAGAAGGTGAAGTCTGGAGGGCGAAGCAGAAGAAGCAGAAGAAGGAGAAGGAGAAGGTGAAGTCTGGAGGGTGAAGCAGAAGAAGCAGAAGAAGGAGAAGGAGAAGGTGAAGTCTGGAGGGTGAATCAGAAGAAGTAGAAGAAGGAGAAGGAGAAGGTGAAGTCAGGAGGGTGAAGCAGAAGAAGCAGAAGAAGGAGAAGGAGAAGGTGAAGTCTGGAGGGTGAATCAGAAGAAGCAGAAGAAGGAGAAGGAGAAGGTGAAGTCTGGAGGGTGAATCAGAAGAAGTAGAAGAAGGAGAAGGAGAAGGTGAAGTCTGGAGGGTGAATCAGAAGAAGTAGAAGAAGGAGAAGGAGAAGGTGAAGTCTGGAGGGTGAATCAGAAGAAGCAGAAGAAGGAGAAGGAGAAGGTGAAGTCTGGAGGGTGAATCAGAAGAAGCAGAAGAAGGAGAAGGAGAAGATGAAGTCTGGAGGGTGAATCAGAAGAAGTAGAAGAAGGAGAAGGAGAAGGTGAGGTCTGGAGGGTGAATCAGAAGAAGCAGAAGAAGGAGAAGGAGAAGGTGAAGTCTGAAGGGTGTATCAGAAGAAGCAGAAGAAGGAGAAGGAGAAGGTGAAGTCTGGAGGGTGAATCAGAAGAAGCAGAAGAAGGAGAAGGAGAAGGTGAAGTTTGGAGGGTGAATCAGAAGAAGTAGAAGAAGGAGAAGGACAAGGTGAAGTCTGGAGGGTGAAGCAGAAGAAGTAGAAGAAGGAGACGGAGAAGGTGAAGTCAGGAGGGTGAATCAGAAGAAGTAGAAGAAGGAGACGGAGAAGGTGAAGTCAGGAGGGTGAATCAGAAGATGCAGAAGAAGGAGAAGGAGAAGGTGAAGTCTGGAGGGTGAATCAGAAGAATCAGAAGAAGGAGAAGGAGAAGGTGAAGTCTGGAGGGTGAATCAGAAGAAGCAGAAGAAAGTTAAGGAGAAGGTGAAGTCTGGAGGGTGAAGCAGAAGAAGCAGAAGAAGGAGAAGGAGAAGGTGAAGACTGGAGGGTGAATCAGAAGAAGTAGAAGAAGGAGAAGGAGAAACTGAAGTCTGGAGGGTGAATCAGAAGAAGTAGAAGAAGGAGAAGGAGAAGGTGAAGTCTGGAGGGTGAATCAGAAGAAGCAGAAGAAGGAGAAGGTGAAGTCTGGAGGGTGAATCAGAAGAAGCAGAAGAAGGAGAAGGAGAAGGTGAAGTCTGGAGGGCGCAGTAGAAGAAGCAGAAGAAGGAGAAGGAGAAGGTGAAGTCTGGAGGGTGAAGCAGAAGAAGCAGAAGAAGGAGAAGGAGAAGTTGAAGTCTGGAGGGTGAATCAGAAGAAGAAGAAGAAGGAGAAGGAGAAGGTGAAGTCAGGAGGGTGAAGCAGAAGAAGCAGAAGAAGGAGAAGGAGAAGGTGAAGTCTGGAGGGTGAAGCAGAAGAAGCAGAAGAAGGAGAAGGAGAAGGTGAAGTCTGGAGGGCGAAGCAGAAGAAGCAGAAGAAGGAGAAGGAGAAGGTGAAGTCTGGAGGGTGAAGCAGAAGAAGCAGAAGAAGGAGAAGGAGAAGGTGAAGTCTGGAGGGTGAATCAGAAGAAGTAGAAGAAGGAGAAGGAGAAGGTGAAGTCTGGAGGGTGAATCAGAAGAAGTAGAAGAAGGAGAAGGAGAAGGTGAAGTCTGGAGGGTGAATCAGAAGAAGCAGAAGAAGGAGAAGGAGAAGGTGAAGTCTGGAGGGTGAATCAGAAGAAGCAGAAGAAGGAGAAGGAGAAGATGAAGTCTGGAGGGTGAATCAGAAGAAGTAGAAGAAGGAGAAGGAGAAGGTGAGGTCTGGAGGGTGAATCAGAAGAAGCAGAAGAAGGAGAAGGAGAAGGTGAAGTCTGAAGGGTGTATCAGAAGAAGCAGAAGAAGGAGAAGGAGAAGGTGAAGTCTGGAGGGTGAATCAGAAGAAGCAGAAGAAGGAGAAGGAGAAGGTGAAGTTTGGAGGGTGAATCAGAAGAAGTAGAAGAAGGAGAAGGACAAGGTGAAGTCTGGAGGGTGAAGCAGAAGAAGTAGAAGAAGGAGACGGAGAAGGTGAAGTCAGGAGGGTGAATCAGAAGAAGTAGAAGAAGGAGACGGAGAAGGTGAAGTCAGGAGGGTGAATCAGAAGATGCAGAAGAAGGAGAAGGAGAAGGTGAAGTCTGGAGGGTGAATCAGAAGAATCAGAAGAAGGAGAAGGAGAAGGTGAAGTCTGGAGGGTGAATCAGAAGAAGCAGAAGAAAGTTAAGGAGAAGGTGAAGTCTGGAGGGTGAAGCAGAAGAAGCAGAAGAAGGAGAAGGAGAAGGTGAAGACTGGAGGGTGAATCAGAAGAAGTAGAAGAAGGAGAAGGAGAAACTGAAGTCTGGAGGGTGAATCAGAAGAAGTAGAAGAAGGAGAAGGAGAAGGTGAAGTCTGGAGGGTGAATCAGAAGAAGCAGAAGAAGGAGAAGGTGAAGTCTGGAGGGTGAATCAGAAGAAGCAGAAGAAGGAGAAGGAGAAGGTGAAGTCTGGAGGGCGCAGTAGAAGAAGCAGAAGAAGGAGAAGGAGAAGGTGAAGTCTGGAGGGTGAAGCAGAAGAAGCAGAAGAAGGAGAAGGAGAAGTTGAAGTCTGGAGGGTGAATCAGAAGAAGAAGAAGAAGGAGAAGGAGAAGGTGAAGTCAGGAGGGTGAAGCAGAAGAAGCAGAAGAAGGAGAAGGAGAAGGTGAAGTCTGGAGGGTGAAGCAGAAGAAGCAGAAGAAGGAGAAGGAGAAGGTGAAGTCTGGAGGGCGAAGCAGAAGAAGCAGAAGAAGGAGAAGGAGAAGGTGAAGTCTGGAGGGTGAAGCAGAAGAAGCAGAAGAAGGAGAAGGAGAAGGTGAAGTCTGGAGGGTGAATCAGAAGAAGTAGAAGAAGGAGAAGGAGAAGGTGAAGTCAGGAGGGTGAAGCAGAAGAAGCAGAAGAAGGAGAAGGAGAAGGTGAAGTCTGGAGGGTGAATCAGAAGAAGCAGAAGAAGGAGAAGGAGAAGATGAAGTCTGGAGGGTGAATCAGAAGAAGTAGAAGAAGGAGAAGGAGAAGGTGAAGTCTGGAGGGTGAATCAGAAGAAGTAGAAGAAGGAGAAGGAGAAGGTGAAGTCTGGAGGGTGAATCAGAAGAAGCAGAAGAAGGAGAAGGAGAAGGTGAAGTCTGGAGGGTGAATCAGAAGAAGCAGAAGAAGGAGAAGGAGAAGATGAAGTCTGGAGGGTGAATCAGAAGAAGTAGAAGAAGGAGAAGGAGAAGGTGAGGTCTGGAGGGTGAATCAGAAGAAGCAGAAGAAGGAGAAGGAGAAGGTGAAGTCTGAAGGGTGTATCAGAAGAAGCAGAAGAAGGAGAAGGAGAAGGTGAAGTCTGGAGGGTGAATCAGAAGAAGCAGAAGAAGGAGAAGGAGAAGGTGAAGTTTGGAGGGTGAATCAGAAGAAGTAGAAGAAGGAGAAGGACAAGGTGAAGTCTGGAGGGTGAAGCAGAAGAAGTAGAAGAAGGAGACGGAGAAGGTGAAGTCAGGAGGGTGAATCAGAAGAAGTAGAAGAAGGAGACGGAGAAGGTGAAGTCAGGAGGGTGAATCAGAAGAAGCAGAAGAAGGAGAAGGAGAAGGTGAAGTCTGGAGGGTGAATCAGAAGAATCAGAAGAAGGAGAAGGAGAAGGTGAAGTCTGGAGGGTGAATCAGAAGAAGCAGAAGAAAGAGAAGGAGAAGGTGAAGTCTGGAGGGTGAAGCAGAAGAAGCAGAAGAAGGAGAAGGAGAAGGTGAAGTCTGGAGG
This sequence comes from Somniosus microcephalus, assembly GCF_052327205.1. Taxonomy (NCBI): domain Eukaryota; kingdom Metazoa; phylum Chordata; class Chondrichthyes; order Squaliformes; family Somniosidae; genus Somniosus; species Somniosus microcephalus. Next base: position 313,645 of record NW_028225400.1, on the reverse strand, counting down.
GTGAATCAGAAGAAGCAGAAGAAGGAGAAGGAGAAGATGAAGTCTGGAGGGTGAATCAGAAGAAGTAGAAGAAGGAGAAGGAGAAGGTGAGGTCTGGAGGGTGAATCAGAAGAAGCAGAAGAAGGAGAAGGAGAAGGTGAAGTCTGAAGGGTGTATCAGAAGAAGCAGAAGAAGGAGAAGGAGAAGGTGAAGTCTGGAGGGTGAATCAGAAGAAGCAGAAGAAGGAGAAGGAGAAGGTGAAGTTTGGAGGGTGAATCAGAAGAAGTAGAAGAAGGAGAAGGACAAGGTGAAGTCTGGAGGGTGAAGCAGAAGAAGTAGAAGAAGGAGACGGAGAAGGTGAAGTCAGGAGGGTGAATCAGAAGAAGTAGAAGAAGGAGACGGAGAAGGTGAAGTCAGGAGGGTGAATCAGAAGAAGCAGAAGAAGGAGAAGGAGAAGGTGAAGTCTGGAGGGTGAATCAGAAGAATCAGAAGAAGGAGAAGGAGAAGGTGAAGTCTGGAGGTTGAATCAGAAGAAGCAGAAGAAAGAGAAGGAGAAGGTGAAGTCTGGAGGGTGAAGCAGAAGAAGCAGAAGAAGGAGAAGGAGAAGGTGAAGTCTGGAGGGTGAATCAGAAGAAGTAGAAGAAGGAGAAGGAGAAGGTGAAGTCAGGAGGGTGAAGCAGAAGAAGCAGAAGAAGGAGAAGGAGAAGGTGAAGTCTGGAGGGTGAAGCAGAAGAAGCAGAAGAAGGAGAAGGAGAAGGTGAAGTCTGGAGGGCGAAGCAGAAGAAGCAGAAGAAGGAGAAGGAGAAGGTGAAGTCTGGAGGGTGAAGCAGAAGAAGCAGAAGAAGGAGAAGGAGAAGGTGAAGTCTGGAGGGTGAATCAGAAGAAGTAGAAGAAGGAGAAGGAGAAGGTGAAGTCAGGAGGGTGAAGCAGAAGAAGCAGAAGAAGGAGAAGGAGAAGGTGAAGTCTGGAGGGTGAATCAGAAGAAGCAGAAGAAGGAGAAGGAGAAGGTGAAGTCTGGAGGGTGAATCAGAAGAAGTAGAAGAAGGAGAAGGAGAAGGTGAAGTCTGGAGGGTGAATCAGAAGAAGTAGAAGAAGGAGAAGGAGAAGGTGAAGTCTGGAGGGTGAATCAGAAGAAGCAGAAGAAGGAGAAGGAGAAGGTGAAGTCTGGAGGGTGAATCAGAAGAAGCAGAAGAAGGAGAAGGAGAAGATGAAGTCTGGAGGGTGAATCAGAAGAAGTAGAAGAAGGAGAAGGAGAAGGTGAGGTCTGGAGGGTGAATCAGAAGAAGCAGATGAAGGAGAAGGAGAAGGTGAAGTCTGAAGGGTGTATCAGAAGAAGCAGAAGAAGGAGAAGGAGAAGGTGAAGTCTGGAGGGTGAATCAGAAGAAGCAGAAGAAGGAGAAGGAGAAGGTGAAGTTTGGAGGGTGAATCAGAAGAAGTAGAAGAAGGAGAAGGACAAGGTGAAGTCTGGAGGGTGAAGCAGAAGAAGTAGAAGAAGGAGACGGAGAAGGTGAAGTCAGGAGGGTGAATCAGAAGAAGTAGAAGAAGGAGACGGAGAAGGTGAAGTCAGGAGGGTGAATCAGAAGATGCAGAAGAAGGAGAAGGAGAAGGTGAAGTCTGGAGGGTGAATCAGAAGAATCAGAAGAAGGAGAAGGAGAAGGTGAAGTCTGGAGGGTGAATCAGAAGAAGCAGAAGAAAGTGAAGGAGAAGGTGAAGTCTGGAGGGTGAAGCAGAAGAAGCAGAAGAAGGAGAAGGAGAAGGTGAAGACTGGAGGGTGAATCAGAAGAAGTAGAAGAAGGAGAAGGAGAAACTGAAGTCTGGAGGGTGAATCAGAAGAAGTAGAAGAAGGAGAAGGAGAAGGTGAAGTCTGGAGGGTGAATCAGAAGAAGCAGAAGAAGGAGAAGGTGAAGTCTGGAGGGTGAATCAGAAGAAGCAGAAGAAGGAGAAGGAGAAGATGAAGTCTGGAGGGTGAATCAGAAGAAGTAGAAGAAGGAGAAGGAGACGGTGAGGTCTGGGGGGTGAATCAGAAGAAGCAGAAGAAGGAGAAGGAGAAGGTGAAGTCTGGAGGGTGAATCAGAAGAAGCAGAAGAAGGAGAAGGAGAAGGTGAAGTCTGGAGGGTGAATCAGAAGAAGCAGAAGAAGGAGAAGGAGAAGGTGAAGTCAGGAGGGTGAATCAGAAGAAGCAGAAGAAGGAGAAGGAGAAGGTGAAGTTAGGAGGGTGAATCAGAATAAGCAGAAGAAGGAGAAGGAGAAGGTGAAGTCAGGGGGGTGAAGCAGAAGAAGTAGAAGAAGGAGAAGGAGAAGGTGAAGTCTGGAGGGTGAAGCAGAAGAAGCAGAAGAAGGAGAAGGAGAAGGTGAAGTCTGGAGGGCGCAGTAGAAGAAGCAGAAGAAGGAGAAGGAGAAGGTGAAGTCTGGAGGGTGAAGCAGAAGAAGCAGAAGAAGGAGAAGGAGAAGGTGAAGTCTGGAGGGTGAATCAGAAGAAGTAGAAGAAGGAGAAGGAGAAGGTGAAGTCAGGAGGGTGAAGCAGAAGAAGGAGAAGGAGAAGGTGAAGTCTGGAGGGTGAAGCAGAAGAAGCAGAAGAAGGAGAAGGAGAAGGTGAAGTCTGGAGGGCGAAGCAGAAGAAGCAGAAGAAGGAGAAGGAGAAGGCGAAGTCTGGAGGGTGAAGCAGAAGAAGCAGAAGAAGGAGAAGGAGAAGGTGAAGTCTGGAGGGTGAATCAGAAGAAGTAGAAGAAGGAGAAGGAGAAGGTGAAGTCAGGAGGGTGAAGCAGAAGAAGCAGAAGAAGGAGAAGGAGAAGGTGAAGTCTGGAGGGTGAATCAGAAGAAGCAGAAGAAGGAGAAGGAGAAGGTGAAGTCTGGAGGGTGAATCAGAAGAAGTAGAAGAAGGAGAAGGAGAAGGTGAAGTCTGGAGGGTGAATCAGAAGAAGTAGAAGAAGGAGAAGGAGAAGGTGAAGTCTGGAGGGTGAATCAGAAGAAGCAGAAGAAGGAGAAGGAGAAGGTGAAGTCTGGAGGGTGAATCAGAAGAAGCAGAAGAAGGAGAAGGAGAAGATGAAGTCTGGAGGGTGAATCAGAAGAAGTAGAAGAAGGAGAAGGAGAAGGTGAGGTCTGGAGGGTGAATCAGAAGAAGCAGAAGAAGGAGAAGGAGAAGGTGAAGTCTGAAGGGTGTATCAGAAGAAGCAGAAGAAGGAGAAGGAGAAGGTGAAGTCTGGAGGGTGAATCAGAAGAAGCAGAAAAAGGAGATGGAGAAGGTGAAGTCTGGAGGGTGAATCAGAAGAAGCAGAAGAAGGAGAAGGAGATGGTGCAGTCTAGAGGGTGAATCTGAAGAAGTAGAAGAAGGAGAAGGAGAAGGTGAAGTCTTGAGGGTGAACCAGAAGAAGTAGAAGAAGGAGAAGGAGAAGGTGAAGTCTGGAGGGTGAATCAGAAGAAGCAGAGAAAGGAGAAGGAGAAGGTGAAGTCTGGAGGGTGAATCAGAAGAAGCAGAATAAGGAGAAGGAGAAGGTGAAGTCTGGAGGGTGAATCAGAAGAAGCAGAAGAAGGAGAAGGAGAAGGTGAAGTCTGGAGGGTGAATCAGAAGAAGTAGAAGAAGGAGAAGGAGAAGGTGAAGTCTGGAGGGTGAAGCAGAAGAAGTAGAAGAAGGAGAAGGAGAAGGTGAAGACAGGAGGGTGAATCAGAAGAAGTAGAAGAAGGAGAAGGAGAAGGTGAGGTCAGGAGGGTGAATCAGAAGAAGCAGAAGAAGGAGAAGGAGAAGGTGAAGTCTGGAGGGTGAATCAGAAGAATCAGAAGAAGGAGAAGGAGAAGGTGAAGTCTGGAGGGTGAATCAGAAGAAGCAGAAGAAAGAGAAGGAGAAGGTGAAGTCTGGAGGGTGAAGCAGAAGAAGCAGAAGAAGGAGAAGGAGAAGGTGAAGACTGGAGGGTGAATCAGAAGAAGTAGAAGAAGGAGAAGGAGAAACTGAAGTCTGGAGGGTGAATCAGAAGAAGTAGAAGAAGGAGAAGGAGAAGGTGAAGTCTGGAGGGTGAATCAGAAGAAGCAGAAGAAGGAGAAGGAGAAGGTGAAGTCTGGAGGGTTAATCAGAAGAAGCAGAAGAAGGAGAAGGAGACGATGAAGTCTGGAGGGTGAATCAGAAGAAGTAGAAGAAGGAGAAGGAGAAGGTGAGGTCTGGGGGGTGAATCAGAAGAAGCAGAAAAAGGAGAAGGAGAAGGTGAAGTCTGGAGGGTGAATCAGAAGAAGCAGAAGAAGGAGAAGGAGAAGGTGAAGTCTGGAGGGTGAATCAGAAGAAGCAGAAGAAGGAGAAGGAGAAGGTGAAGTCAAGAGGGTGAATCAGAAGAAGCAGAAGAAGGAGAAGGAGAAGGTGAAGTTAGGAGGGTGAATCAGAAGAAGCAGAAGAAGGAGAAGGAGAAGGTGAAGTCAGGGGGGTGAAGCAGAAGAAGTAGAAGAAGGAGAAGGAGAAGGTGAAGTCTGGAGGGTGAATCAGAGGAAGCAGAAGAAGGAGAAGGAGAAGGTGAAGTCTGGAGGGTGAATCAGAAGAAGCAGAAGAAGGAGAAGGAGAAGGTGAAGTCTGGAGGGTGAATCAGAAGAAGCAGAATAAGGAGAAGGAGAAGGTGAAGTCTGGAGGGTGAATCAGGAGAAGCAGAAGAAGGAGAAGGAGAAGGTGAAGTCTGGAGGGTGAATCAGAAGAAGGAGAAGATGGAGAAGGAGAAGGTGATGTCTGGAGGGTGAAGCAGAAGAAGTAGAAGAAGGAGAAGGAGAAGGTGAAGTCAGGAGGGTGAATCAGAAGAAGTAGAAGAAGGAGAAGGAGAAGGTGAAGTCTGGAGGGTGAATCAGAAGAAGCAGAAGAAGGAGAAGGAGAAGGTGAAGTCTGGAGGGTGAATCAGAAGAAGCAAAAGAATGAGAAGGAGAAGATGAAGTCTGGAGGGTGAATCAGAAGAAGTAGAAGAAGGAGAAGGAGAAGGTGAGGTCTGGAGGGTGAATCAGAAGAAGCAGAAGAAGGAGAAGGAGAAGATGAAGTCTGGAGGGTGAATCAGAAGAAGCAGAAGAAGGAGAAGGAGAAGGTGAAGTCTGGAGGGTGAATCAGAAGAAGCAGAAGAAGGAGAAGGAGAAGGTGAAGTCAGGAGGGTGAATCAGAAGAAGAAGAAGAAGGAGAAGGAGAAGGTGAAGTTAGGAGGGTGAATCAGAAGAAGCAGAAGAAGGAGAAGGAGAAGGTGAAGTCAGGGGGGTGAAGCAGAAGAAGTAGAAGAAGGAGAAGGAGATGGTGAAGTCAGGAGGGTGAAGCAGAAGAAGCAGAAGAAGGAGAAGGAGAAGGTGAAGTCTGGAGGGTGAAGCAGAAGAAACAGACGAAGGAGAAGGAGAAGGTGAAGTCTGGAGGGCGAAGCAGAAGAAGCAGAAGAAGGAGAAGGTGAAGGTGAAGTCTGGAGGGTGAAGCAGAAGAAGCAGAAGAAGGAGAAGGAGAAGGTGAAGTCTGGAGGGTGAATCAGAAGAAGTAGAAGAAGGAGAAGGAGAAGGTGAAGTCAGGAGGGTGAAGCAGAAGAAGCAGAAGAAGGAGACGGAGAAGGTGAAGTCTGGAGGGTGAAGCAGAAGAAGCAGAAGAAGGAGAAGGAGAAGGTGAAGTCTGGAGGGTGAAGCAGAAGAAGCAGATGAAGGAGAAGGAGAAGGTGAAGTCAGGAGGGTGAATCAGAAGAAGTAGAAGGAGGAGAAGGAGAAGGTGAAGTCTGGAGGGAGAAGCAGAAGAAGTAGAAGAAGGAGAAGGAGAAGGTGAAGTCTGGAGGGTGAATCAGAAGAAGTAGAAGAAGGAGAAGGAGAAGGTGAAGTCTGGAGGGTGAATCAGAAGAAGCAGAAGAAGGAGAAGGAGAAGGTGAAATCTGGAGGGTGAATCAGAAGAAGTAGAAGAAGGAGAAGTAGAAGGTGTAGTTTGGAGGGTGAATCAGGAGAAGTAGACGAAGGAGAAGGAGAAGGTGAAGTCTGGAGGGTGAATCAGAAGAAGCAGAAGAAGGAGAAGGAGAAGGTGAAATCTGGAGGGTGAATCAGAAGAAGTAGAAGAAGGAGAAGTAGAAGGTGAAGTCTGGAGGGTGAATCAGAAGAAGCAGAAGAAGGAGAAGGAGAAGGTGAAGTCTGGAGGGTGATTCAGAAGAAGTAGAAGAAGGAGAAGGAGAAGGAGAAGGTGAAGTCTGGAGGGTGAATCAGAAGAAGTAGAAGAAGGAGAAGGAGAAGGTGAAGTCTGGAGGGTGAATCAGAAGAAGTAGAAGAAGGAGAAGGAGAAGGTGAAGTCTGGAGGGTGAATCAGAAGAAGCAGAAGAAGGAGAAGGAGAAGGTGAAGTCTGGAGGGTGAATCAGAAGAAGCAGAAGAAGGAGAAGGAGAAGATGAAGTCTGGAGGGTGAATCAGAAGAAGTAGAAGAAGGAGAAGGAGAAGGTGAGGTCTGGAGGGTGAATCAGAAGAAGCAGAAGAAGGAGAAGGAGAAGGTGAAGTCTGAAGGGTGTATCAGAAGAAGCAGAAGAAGGAGAAGGAGAAGGTGAAGTCTGGAGGGTTAATCAGAAGAAGCAGAAGAAGGAGAAGGAGAAGGTGAAGTTTGGAGGGTGAATCAGAAGAAGTAGAAGAAGGAGAAGGACAAGGTGAAGTCTGGAGGGTGAAGCAGAAGAAGTAGAAGAAGGAGACGGAGAAGGTGAAGTCAGGAGGGTGAATCAGAAGAAGTAGAAGAAGGAGACGGAGAAGGTGAAGTCAGGAGGGTGAATCAGAAGATGCAGAAGAAGGAGAAGGAGAAGGTGAAGTCTGGAGGGTGAATCAGAAGAATCAGAAGAAGGAGAAGGAGAAGGTGAAGTCTGGAGGGTGAATCAGAAGAAGCAGAAGAAAGTGAAGGAGAAGGTGAAGTCTGGAGGGTGAAGCAGAAGAAGCAGAAGAAGGAGAAGGAGAAGGTGAAGACTGGAGGGTGAATCAGAAGAAGTAGAAGAAGGAGAAGGAGAAACTGAAGTCTGGAGGGTGAATCAGAAGAAGTAGAAGAAGGAGAAGGAGAAGGTGAAGTCTGGAGGGTGAATCAGAAGAAGCAGAAGAAGGAGAAGGTGAAGTCTGGAGGGTGAATCAGAAGAAGCAGAAGAAGGAGAAGGAGAAGATGAAGTCTGGAGGGTGAATCAGAAGAAGTAGAAGAAGGAGAAGGAGACGGTGAGGTCTGGGGGGCGAATCAGAAGAAGCAGAAGAAGGAGAAGGAGAAGGTGAAGTCTGGAGGGTGAATCAGAAGAAGCAGAAGAAGGAGAAGGAGAAGGTGAAGTCTGGAGGGTGAATCAGAAGAAGCAGAAGAAGGAGAAGGAGAAGGTGAAGTCAGGAGGGTGAATCAGAAGAAGCAGAAGAAGGAGAAGGAGAAGGTGAAGTTAGGAGGGTGAATCAGAATAAGCAGAAGAAGGAGAAGGAGAAGGTGAAGTCAGGGGGGTGAAGCAGAAGAAGTAGAAGAAGGAGAAGGAGAAGGTGAAGTCTGGAGGGTGAAGCAGAAGAAGCAGAAGAAGGAGAAGGAGAAGGTGAAGTCTGGAGGGCGCAGTAGAAGAAGCAGAAGAAGGAGAAGGAGAAGGTGAAGTCTGGAGGGTGAAGCAGAAGAAGCAGAAGAAGGAGAAGGAGAAGGTGAAGTCTGGAGGGTGAATCAGAAGAAGTAGAAGAAGGAGAAGGAGAAGGTGAAGTCAGGAGGGTGAAGCAGAAGAAGGAGAAGGAGAAGGTGAAGTCTGGAGGGTGAAGCAGAAGAAGCAGAAGAAGGAGAAGGAGAAGGTGAAGTCTGGAGGGCGAAGCAGAAGAAGCAGAAGAAGGAGAAGGAGAAGGCGAAGTCTGGAGGGTGAAGCAGAAGAAGCAGAAGAAGGAGAAGGAGAAGGTGAAGTCTGGAGGGTGAATCAGAAGAAGTAGAAGAAGGAGAAGGAGAAGGTGAAGTCAGGAGGGTGAAGCAGAAGAAGCAGAAGAAGGAGAAGGAGAAGGTGAAGTCTGGAGGGTGAATCAGAAGAAGCAGAAGAAGGAGAAGGAGAAGGTGAAGTCTGGAGGGTGAATCAGAAGAAGTAGAAGAAGGAGAAGGAGAAGGTGAAGTCTGGAGGGTGAATCAGAAGAAGTAGAAGAAGGAGAAGGAGAAGGTGAAGTCTGGAGGGTGAATCAGAAGAAGCAGAAGAAGGAGAAGGAGAAGGTGAAGTCTGGAGGGTGAATCAGAAGAAGCAGAAGAAGGAGAAGGAGAAGATGAAGTCTGGAGGGTGAATCAGAAGAAGTAGAAGAAGGAGAAGGAGAAGGTGAGGTCTGGAGGGTGAATCAGAAGAAGCAGAAGAAGGAGAAGGAGAAGGTGAAGTCTGAAGGGTGTATCAGAAGAAGCAGAAGAAGGAGAAGGAGAAGGTGAAGTCTGGAGGGTGAATCAGAAGAAGCAGAAAAAGGAGATGGAGAAGGTGAAGTCTGGAGGGTGAATCAGAAGAAGCAGAAGAAGGAGAAGGAGATGGTGCAGTCTAGAGGGTGAATCTGAAGAAGTAGAAGAAGGAGAAGGAGAAGGTGAAGTCTTGAGGGTGAACCAGAAGAAGTAGAAGAAGGAGAAGGAGAAGGTGAAGTCTGGAGGGTGAATCAGAAGAAGCAGAGAAAGGAGAAGGAGAAGGTGAAGTCTGGAGGGTGAATCAGAAGAAGCAGAATAAGGAGAAGGAGAAGGTGAAGTCTGGAGGGTGAATCAGAAGAAGCAGAAGAAGGAGAAGGAGAAGGTGAAGTCTGGAGGGTGAATCAGAAGAAGTAGAAGAAGGAGAAGGAGAAGGTGAAGTCTGGAGGGTGAAGCAGAAGAAGTAGAAGAAGGAGAAGGAGAAGGTGAAGTCAGGAGGGTGAATCAGAAGAAGTAGAAGAAGGAGAAGGAGAAGGTGAGGTCAGGAGGGTGAATCAGAAGAAGCAGAAGAAGGAGAAGGAGAAGGTGAAGTCTGGAGGGTGAATCAGAAGAATCAGAAGAAGGAGAAGGAGAAGGTGAAGTCTGGAGGGTGAATCAGAAGAAGCAGAAGAAAGAGAAGGAGAAGGTGAAGTCTGGAGGGTGAAGCAGAAGAAGCAGAAGAAGGAGAAGGAGAAGGTGAAGACTGGAGGGTGAATCAGAAGAAGTAGAAGAAGGAGAAGGAGAAACTGAAGTCTGGAGGGTGAATCAGAAGAAGTAGAAGAAGGAGAAGGAGAAGGTGAAGTCTGGAGGGTGAATCAGAAGAAGCAGAAGAAGGAGAAGGAGAAGGTGAAGTCTGGAGGGTTAATCAGAAGAAGCAGAAGAAGGAGAAGGAGACGATGAAGTCTGGAGGGTGAATCAGAAGAAGTAGAAGAAGGAGAAGGAGAAGGTGAGGTCTGGGGGGTGAATCAGAAGAAGCAGAAAAAGGAGAAGGAGAAGGTGAAGTCTGGAGGGTGAATCAGAAGAAGCAGAAGAAGGAGAAGGAGAAGGTGAAGTCTGGAGGGTGAATCAGAAGAAGCAGAAGAAGGAGAAGGAGAAGGTGAAGTCAAGAGGGTGAATCAGAAGAAGCAGAAGAAGGAGAAGGAGAAGGTGAAGTTAGGAGGGTGAATCAGAAGAAGCAGAAGAAGGAGAAGGAGAAGGTGAAGTCAGGGGGGTGAAGCAGAAGAAGTAGAAGAAGGAGAAGGAGAAGGTGAAGTCTGGAGGGTGAATCAGAGGAAGCAGAAGAAGGAGAAGGAGAAGGTGAAGTCTGGAGGGTGAATCAGAAGAAGCAGAAGAAGGAGAAGGAGAAGGTGAAGTCTGGAGGGTGAATCAGAAGAAGCAGAATAAGGAGAAGGAGAAGGTGAAGTCTGGAGGGTGAATCAGGAGAAGCAGAAGAAGGAGAAGGAGAAGGTGAAGTCTGGAGGGTGAATCAGAAGAAGGAGAAGAAGGAGAAGGAGAAGGTGATGTCTGGAGGGTGAAGCAGAAGAAGTAGAAGAAGGAGAAGGAGAAGGTGAAGTCAGGAGGGTGAATCAGAAGAAGTAGAAGAAGGAGAAGGAGAAGGTGAAGTCTGGAGGGTGAATCAGAAGAAGCAGAAGAAGGAGAAGGAGAAGGTGAAGTCTGGAGGGTGAATCAGAAGAAGCAAAAGAATGAGAAGGAGAAGATGAAGTCTGGAGGGTGAATCAGAAGAAGTAGAAGAAGGAGAAGGAGAAGGTGAGGTCTGGAGGGTGAATCAGAAGAAGCAGAAGAAGGAGAAGGAGAAGATGAAGTCTGGAGGGTGAATCAGAAGAAGCAGAAGAAGGAGAAGGAGAAGGTGAAGTCTGGAGGGTGAATCAGAAGAAGCAGAAGAAGGAGAAGGAGAAGGTGAAGTCAGGAGGGTGAATCAGAAGAAGAAGAAGAAGGAGAAGGAGAAGCTGAAGTTAGGAGGGTGAATCAGAAGAAGCAGAAGAAGGAGAAGGAGAAGGTGAAGTCAGGGGGGTGAAGCAGAAGAAGTAGAAGAAGGAGAAGGAGATGGTGAAGTCAGGAGGGTGAAGCAGAAGAAGCAGAAGAAGGAGAAGGAGAAGGTGAAGTCTGGAGGGTGAAGCAGAAGAAACAGACGAAGGAGAAGGAGAAGGTGAAGTCTGGAGGGCGAAGCAGAAGAAGCAGAAGAAGGAGAAGGTGAAGGTGAAGTCTGGAGGGTGAAGCAGAAGAAGCAGAAGAAGGAGAAGGAGAAGGTGAAGTCTGGAGGGAGAAGCAGAAGAAGTAGAAGAAGGAGAAGGAGAAGGTGAAGTCTGGAGGGTGAATCAGAAGAAGTAGAAGAAGGAGAAGGAGAAGGTGAAGTCTGGAGGGTGAATCAGAAGAAGCAGAAGAAGGAGAAGGAGAAGGTGAAATCTGGAGGGTGAATCAGAAGAAGTAGAAGAAGGAGAAGTAGAAGGTGTAGTTTGGAGGGTGAATCAGGAGAAGTAGACGAAGGAGAAGGAGAAGGTGAAGTCTGGAGGGTGAATCAGAAGAAGCAGAAGAAGGAGAAGGAGAAGGTGAAGTCTGGAGGGTGATTCAGAAGAAGTAGAAGAAGGAGAAGGAGAAGGAGAAGGTGAAGTCAGGAGGGTGAATCAGAAGAAGTAGAAGAAGGAGAAGGAGAAGGTGAGGTCTGGAGGGTGAATCAGAAGAAGCAGAAGAAGGAGAAGGAGAAGGTGAAGTCTGAAGGGTGTATCAGAAGAAGCAGAAGAAGGAGAAGGAGAAGGTGAAGTCTGGAGGGTGAATCAGAAGAAGCAGAAGAAGGAGAAGGAGAAGGTGAAGTTTGGAGGGTGAATCAGAAGAAGTAGAAGAAGGAGAAGGACAAGGTGAAGTCTGGAGGGTGAAGCAGAAGAAGTAGAAGAAGGAGACGGAGAAGGTGAAGTCAGGAGGGTGAATCAGAAGAAGTAGAAGAAGGAGACGGAGAAGGTGAAGTCAGGAGGGTGAATCAGAAGAAGCAGAAGAAGGAGAAGGAGAAGGTGAAGTCTGGAGGGTGAATCAGAAGAATCAGAAGAAGGAGAAGGAGAAGGTGAAGTCTGGAGGGTGAATCAGAAGAAGCAGAAGAAAGAGAAGGAGAAGGTGAAGTCTGGAGGGTGAAGCAGAAGAAGCAGAAGAAGGAGAAGGAGAAGGTGAAGACTGGAGGGTGAATCAGAAGAAGTAGAAGAAGGAGAAGGAGAAACTGAAGTCTGGAGGGTGAATCAGAAGAAGTAGAAGAAGGAGAAGGAGAAGGTGAAGTCAGGAGGGTGAAGCAGAAGAAGCAGAAGAAGGAGAAGGAGAAGGTGAAGTCCGGAGGGTGAAGCAGAAGAAGCAGAAGAAGGAGAAGGAGAAGGTGAAGTCTGGAGGGCGAAGCAGAAGAAGCAGAAGAAGGAGAAGGAGAAGGTGAAGTCTGGAGGGTGAAGCAGAAGAAGCAGAAGAAGGAGAAGGAGAAGGTGAAGTCTGGAGGGTGAATCAGAAGAAGTAGAAGAAGGAGAAGGAGAATGTGAAGTCAGGAGGGTGAAGCAGAAGAAGCAGAAGAAGGAGAAGGAGAAGGTGAAGTCTGGAGGGTGAATCAGAAGAAGCAGAAGAAGGAGAAGGAGAAGGTGAAGTCTGGAGGGTGAATCAGAAGAAGTAGAAGAAGGAGAAGGAGAAGGTGAAGTCTGGAGGGTGAATCAGAAGAAGTAGAAGAAGGAGAAGGAGAAGGTGAAGTCTGGAGGGTGAATCAGAAGAAGCAGAAGAAGGAGAAGGAGAAGGTGAAGTCTGGAGGGTGAATCAGAAGAAGCAGAAGAAGGAGAAGGAGAAGATGAAGTCTGGAGGGTGAATCAGAAGAAGTAGAAGAAGGAGAAGGAGAAGTTGAGGTCTGGAGGGTGAATCAGAAGAAGCAGAAGAAGGAGAAGGAGAAGGTGAAGTCTGAAGGGTGTATCAGAAGAAGCAGAAGAAGGAGAAGGAGAAGGTGAAGTCTGGAGGGTGAATCAGAAGAAGCAGAAGAAGGAGAAGGAGAAGGTGAAGTTTGGAGGGTGAATCAGAAGAAGTAGAAGAAGGAGAAGGACAAGGTGAAGTCTGGAGGGTGAAGCAGAAGAAGTAGAAGAAGGAGACGGAGAAGGTGAAGTCAGGAGGGTGAATCAGAAGAAGTAGAAGAAGGAGACGGAGAAGGTGAAGTCAGGAGGGTGAATCAGAAGATGCAGAAGAAGGAGAAGGAGAAGGTGAAGTCTGGAGGGTGAATCAGAAGAATCAGAAGAAGGAGAAGGAGAAGGTGAAGTCTGGAGGGTGAATCAGAAGAAGCAGAAGAAAGTGAAGGAGAAGGTGAAGACTGGAGGGTGAATCAGAAGAAGTAGAAGAAGGAGAAGAAGAAACTGAAGTCTGGAGGGTGAATCAGAAGAAGTAGAAGAAGGAGAAGGAGAAGGTGAAGTCTGGAGGGTGAATCAGAAGAAGCAGAAGAAGGAGAAGGTGAAGTCTGGAGGGTGAATCAGAAGAAGCAGAAGAAGGAGAAGGAGAAGATGAAGTCTGGAGGGTGAATCAGAAGAAGTAGAAGAAGGAGAAGGAGAAGGTGAGGTCTGGGGGGTGAATCAGAAGAAGCAGAAGAAGGAGAAGGAGAAGGTGAAGTCTGGAGGGTGAATCAGAAGAAGCAGAAGAAGGAGAAGGAGAAGGTGAAGTCTGGAGGGTGAATCAGAAGAAGCAGAAGAAGGAGAAGGAGAAGGTGAAGTCAGGAGGGTGAATCAGAAGAAGCAGAAGAAGGAGAAGGAGAAGGTGAAGTTAGGAGGGTGAATCAGAATAAGCAGAAGAAGGAGAAGGAGAAGGTGAAGTCAGGGGGGTGAAGCAGAAGAAGTAGAAGAAGGAGAAGGAGAAGGTGAAGTCTGGAGGGTGAAGCAGAAGAAGCAGAAGAAGGAGAAGGAGAAGGTGAAGTCTGGAGGGCGCAGTAGAAGAAGCAGAAGAAGGAGAAGGAGAAGGTGAAGTCTGGAGGGTGAAGCAGAAGAAGCAGAAGAAGGAGAAGGAGAAGGTGAAGTCTGGAGGGTGAATCAGAAGAAGTAGAAGAAGGAGAAGGAGAAGGTGAAGTCAGGAGGGTGAAGCAGAAGAAGCAGAAGAAGGAGAAGGAGAAGGTGAAGTCTGGAGGGTGAAGCAGAAGAAGCAGAAGAAAGAGAAGGAGAAGGTGAAGTCTGGAGGGCGAAGCAGAAGAAGCAGAAGAAGGAGAAGGAGAAGGCGAAGTCTGGAGGGTGAAGCAGAAGAAGCAGAAGAAGGAGAAGGAGAAGGTGAAGTCTGGAGGGTGAATCAGAAGAAGTAGAAGAAGGAGAAGGAGAAGGTGAAGTCAGGAGGGTGAAGCAGAAGAAGCAGAAGAAGGAGAAGGAGAAGGTGAAGTCTGGAGGGTGAATCAGAAGAAGCAGAAGAAGGAGAAGGAGAAGGTGAAGTCTGGAGGGTGAATCAGAAGAAGTAGAAGAAGGAGAAGGAGAAGGTGAAGTCTGGAGGGTGAATCAGAAGAAGTAGAAGAAGGAGAAGGAGAAGGTGAAGTCTGGAGGGTGAATCAGAAGAAGCAGAAGAAGGAGAAGGAGAAGGTGAAGTCTGGAGGGTGAATCAGAAGAAGCAGAAGAAGGAGAAGGAGAAGATGAAGTCTGGAGGGTGAATCAGAAGAAGTAGAAGAAGGAGAAGGAGAAGGTGAGGTCTGGAGGGTGAATCAGAAGAAGCAGAAGAAGGAGAAGGAGAAGGTGAAGTCTGAAGGGTGTATCAGAAGAAGCAGAAGAAGGAGAAGGAGAAGGTGAAGTCTGGAGGGTGAATCAGAAGAAGCAGAAAAAGGAGATGGAGAAGGTGAAGTCTGGAGGGTGAATCAGAAGAAGCAGAAGAAGGAGAAGGAGATGGTGCAGTCTAAAGGGTGAATCTGAAGAAGTAGAAGAAGGAGAAGGAGAAGGTGAAGTCTTGAGGGTGAACCAGAAGAAGTAGAAGAAGGAGAAGGAGAAGGTGAAGTCTGGAGGGTGAATCAGAAGAAGCAGAGAAAGGAGAAGGAGAAGGTGAAGTCTGGAGGGTGAATCAGAAGAAGCAGAATAAGGAGAAGGAGAAGGTGAAGTCTGGAGGGTGAATCAGAAGAAGCAGAAGAAGGAGAAGGAGAAGGTGAAGTCTGGAGGGTGAATCAGAAGAAGTAGAAGAAGGAGAAGGAGAAGGTGAAGTCTGGAGGGTGAAGCAGAAGAAGTAGAAGAAGGAGAAGGAGAAGGTGAAGTCAGGAGGGTGAATCAGAAGAAGTAGAAGAAGGAGAAGGAGAAGGTGAAGTCAGGAGGGTGAATCAGAAGAAGCAGAAGAAGGAGAAGGAGAAGGTGAAGTCTGGAGGGTGAATCAGAAGAATCAGAAGAAGGAGAAGGAGAAGGTGAAGTCTGGAGGGTGAATCAGAAGAAGCAGAAGAAAGAGAAGGAGAAGGTGAAGTCTGGAGGGTGAAGCAGAAGAAGCAGAAGAAGGAGAAGGAGAAGGTGAAGACTGGAGGGTGAATCAGAAGAAGTAGAAGAAGGAGAAGGAGAAACTGAAGTCTGGAGGGTGAATCAGAAGAAGTAGAAGAAGGAGAAGGAGAAGGTGAAGTCTGGAGGGTGAATCAGAAGAAGCAGAAGAAGGAGAAGGAGAAGGTGAAGTCTGGAGGGTTAATCAGAAGAAGCAGAAGAAGGAGAAGGAGACGATGAAGTCTGGAGGGTGAATCAGAAGAAGTAGAAGAAGGAGAAGGAGAAGGTGAGGTCTGGGGGGTGAATCAGAAGAAGCAGAAAAAGGAGAAGGAGAAGGTGAAGTCTGGAGGGTGAATCAGAAGAAGCAGAAGAAGGAGAAGGAGAAGGTGAAGTCTGGAGGGTGAATCAGAAGAAGCAGAAGAAGGAGAAGGAGAAGGTGAAGTCAAGAGGGTGAATCAGAAGAAGCAGAAGAAGGAGAAGGAGAAGGTGAAGTTAGGAGGGTGAATCAGAAGAAGCAGAAGAAGGAGAAGGAGAAGGTGAAGTCAGGGGGGTGAAGCAGAAGAAGTAGAAGAAGGAGAAGGAGAATTTGAAGTCTGGAGGGTGAATCAGAGGAAGCAGAAGAAGGAGAAGGAGAAGGTGAAGTCTGGAGGGTGAATCAGAAGAAGCAGAAGAAGGAGAAGGAGAAGGTGAAGTCTGGAGGGTGAATCAGAAGAAGCAGAATAAGGAGAAGGAGAAGGTGAAGTCTGGAGGGTGAATCAGGAGAAGCAGAAGAAGGAGAGGGAGAAGGTGAAGTCTGGAGGGTGAATCAGAAGAAGGAGAAGAAGGAGAAGGAGAAGGTGATGTCTGGAGGGTGAAGCAGAAGAAGTAGAAGAAGGAGAAGGAGAAGGTGAAGTCAGGAGGGTGAATCAGAAGAAGTAGAAGAAGGAGAAGGAGAAGGTGAAGTCTGGAGGGTGAATCAGAAGAAGCAGAAGAAGGAGAAGGAGAAGGTGAAGTCTGGAGGGTGAATCAGAAGAAGCAAAAGAATGAGAAGGAGAAGATGAAGTCTGGAGGGTGAATCAGAAGAAGTAGAAGAAGGAGAAGGAGAAGGTGAGGTCTGGAGGGTGAATCAGAAGAAGCAGAAGAAGGAGAAGGAGAAGATGAAGTCTGGAGGGTGAATCAGAAGAAGCAGAAGAAGGAGAAGGAGAAGGTGAAGTCTGGAGGGTGAATCAGAAGAAGCAGAAGAAGGAGAAGGAGAAGGTGAAGTCAGGAGGGTGAATCAGAAGAAGAAGAAGAAGGAGAAGGAGAAGGTGAAGTTAGGAGGGTGAATCAGAAGAAGCAGAAGAAGGAGAAGGAGAAGGTGAAGTCAGGGGGGTGAAGCAGAAGAAGTAGAAGAAGGAGAAGGTGATGGTGAAGTCAGGAGGGTGAAGCAGAAGAAGCAGAAGAAGGAGAAGGAGAAGGTGAAGTCTGGAGGGTGAAGCAGAAGAAACAGAAGAAGGAGAAGGAGAAGGTGAAGTCTGGAGGGCGAAGCAGAAGAAGCAGAAGAAGGAGAAGGTGAAGGTGAAGTCTGGAGGGTGAAGCAGAAGAAGCAGAAGAAGGAGAAGGAGAAGGTGAAGTCTGGAGGGTGAATCAGAAGAAGTAGAAGAAGGAGAAGGAGAAGGTGAAGTCAGGAGGGTGAAGCAGAAGAAGCAGAAGAAGGAGACGGAGAAGGTGAAGTCTGGAGGGTGAAGCAGAAGAAGCAGAAGAAGGAGAAGGAGAAGGTGAAGTCTGGAGGGTGAAGCAGAAGAAGCAGAAGAAGGAGAAGGAGAAGGTGAAGTCAGGAGGGTGAATCAGAAGAAGTAGAAGGAGGAGAAGGAGAAGGTGAAGTCTGGAGGGAGAAGCAGAAGAAGTAGAAGAAGGAGAAGGAGAAGGTGAAGTCTGGAGGGTGAATCAGAAGAAGTAGAAGAAGGAGAAGGAGAAGGTGAAGTCTGGAGGGTGAATCAGAAGAAGCAGAAGAAGGAGAAGGAGAAGGTGAAATCTGGAGGGTGAATCAGAAGAAGTAGAAGAAGGAGAAGTAGAAGGTGTAGTTTGGAGGGTGAATCAGGAGAAGTAGACGAAGGAGAAGGAGAAGGTGAAGTCTGGAGGGTGAATCAGAAGAAGCAGAAGAAGGAGAAGGAGAAGGTGAAGTCTGGAGTGTGATTCAGAAGAAGTAGAAGAAGGAGAAGGAGAAGGAGAAGGTGAAGTCAGGAGGGTGAATCAGAAGAAGAAGAAGAAGGAGAAGGAGAAGGTGAAGTTAGGAGGGTGAATCAGAAGAAGCAGAAGAAGGAGAAGGAGAAGGTGAAGTCAGGGGGGTGAAGCAGAAGAAGCAGAAGAAGGAGAAGGAGAAGGTGAAGTCTGGAGGGTGAAGCAGAAGAAGCAGAAGAAGGAGAAGGAGAAGGTGAAGTCTGGAGGGTGAATCAGAAGAAGTAGAAGAAGGAGAAGGAGAAGGTGAAGTCAGGAGGGTGAAGCAGAAGAAGCAGAAGAAGGAGACGGAGAAGGTGAAGTCTGGAGGGTGAAGCAGAAGAAGCAGAAGAAGGAGAAGGAGAAGGTGAAGTCTGGAGGGTGAAGCAGAAGAAGCAGAAGAAGGAGAAGGAGAAGGTGAAGTCAGGAGGGTGAATCAGAAGAAGTAGAAGGAGGAGAAGGAGAAGGTGAAGTCTGGAGGGTGAATCAGAAGAAGTAGAAGAAGGAGAAGGAGAAGGTGAAGTCTGGAGGGTGAATCAGAAGAAGTAGAAGAAGGAGAAGGAGAAGGTGAAGTCTGGAGGGTGAATCAGAAGAAGCAGAAGAAGGAGAAGGAGAAGGTGAAGTCTGGAGGGAGAAGCAGAAGAAGTAGAAGAAGGAGAAGGAGAAGGTGAAGTCTGGAGGGTGAATCAGAAGAAGTAGAAGAAGGAGAAGGAGAAGGTGAAGTCTGGAGGGTGAATCAGAAGAAGCAGAAGAAGGAGAAGGAGAAGGTGAAATCTGGAGGGTGAATCAGAAGAAGTAGAAGAAGGAGAAGTAGAAGGTGTAGTTTGGAGGGTGAATCAGGAGAAGTAGACGAAGGAGAAGGAGAAGGTGAAGTCTGGAGGGTGAATCAGAAGAAGCAGAAGAAGGAGAAGGAGAAGGTGAAGTCTGGAGGGTGATTCAGAAGAAGTAGAAGAAGCAGAAGGAGAAGGTGAAGTCTGGAGGGTGAATCAGAAGAAGCAGAAGAAGGAGAAGGAGAAGGTGAAGTCTGGAGGGTGAATCGGAAGAAGCAGAAGAAGGAGAAGGAGAAGGTGAAGTATGGAGGGTGAATCAGAAGAAGCAGAAGAAGGAGAAGGAGAAGGTGAAGTCTGGAGGGTGAATCAGAAGAAGCAGAAGAAGTAGAAGGAGAAGGTGAAGTCTGGAGGGTGAATCAGAAGAAGTAGAAGAAGGAGAAGGAGAAGGTGAAGTCTGGAGGGTGAATCAGAAGAAGCAGAAGAAGGAGAAGGAGAAGGTGAAGTCAGGAGGGTGAATCAGAAGAAGCAGAAGAAGGAGAAGGAGAAGGTGAAATCTGGAGGGTGAATCAGAAGAAGCAGAAGAAGGCGAAGGAGAAGGTGAAGACTGGAGGGTGAATCAGAAGAAGTAGAAGAAGGAGAAGGAGAAGGTGAAGTCTGGAGGGTGAATCAGAAGAAGTAGAAGAAGGAGAAGGAGAAGGCGAATCTGGAGGGTGAATCAGAAGAAGCAGAAGAAGGAGAAGGAGAAGGTGAAATCTGGAGGGTGAATCAGAAGAAGCAGAAGAAGGAGAAGGAGAAGATGAAGTCTGGAGGGTGAATCAGAAGAAGTAGAAGAAGGAGAAGGAGAAGGTGAGATCTGGAGGGTGAATCAGAAGAAGCAGAAGAAGGAGAAGGAGAAGGTGAAGTCTGAAGGGTGAATCAGAAGAAGCAGAAAAAGGAGAAGGAGAAGGTGAAGTCTGGAGGGTGAATCAGAAGAAGCAGAAGAAGGAGAAGGAGAAGGTGAAGTCTGGAGGGTGAATCAGAAGAAGCAGAAGAAGGAGAAGGAGAAGGTGAAGTCCGGAGGGTGAATCAGAAGAAGTAGAAGAAGGAGAAGGAGAAGGTGAAGTCTGGAGGGTGAATCAGAAGAAGTAGAAGAAGGAGAAGGAGAAGGTGAAGTCTGGAGGGTGAATCAGAAGAAGCAGAAGAAGGAGAAGGAGATGGTGAAGTCTGGAGGGTGAATCAGAAGAAGCAGAAGAAGGAGAAGGAGAAGATGAAGTCTGGAGGGTGAATCAGAAGAAGTAGAAGAAGGAGAAGGAGAAGGTGAAGTCTGGAGGGTGAATCAGAAGAAGCAGAAGAAGGAGAAGGAGAAGGTGAAGTCTGGATGGTGAATCAGAAGAAGCAGAAGAAGGAGAAGGAGAAGGTGAAGTCTGGAGGGTGAATCAGAAGAAGCAGAATAAGGAGAAGGAGAAGGTGAAGTCTGGAGGGTGAATCAGAAGAAGCAGAAGAAGGAGAAGGAGAAGGTGAAGTCTGGAGGGTGAATCAGAAAAGTAGAAGAAGGAGAAGGAGAAGGTGAAGTCTGGAGGGTGAAGCAGAAGAAGTAGAAGAAGGAGAAGGAGAAGGTGAAGTCAGGAGGGTGAATCAGAAGAAGTAGAAGAAGGAGAAGGAGAAGGTGAAGTCACTAGGGTGAATCAGAAGAAGCAGAAGAAGGAGAAGGAGAAGGTGAAGACTGGAGGGTGAATCAGAAGACGTAGAAGAAGGAGAAGAAGAAGGTGAAGTCTGGAGGGTGAATCAGAAGAAGTAGAAGAAGGAGAAGGAGAAGGTGAAGTCTGGAGGGTGAATCAGAAGAAGCAGAAGAAGGAGAAGGAGAAGGTGAAGTCTGGAGGGTGAATCAGAAGAAGCAGAAGAAGTAGAAGGAGAAGATGAAGTCTGGAGGGTGATTCAGAAGAAGTAGAAGAAGGAGAAGGAGAAGGAGAAGGTGAAGTCAGGAGGGTGAATCAGAAGAAGAAGAAGAAGGAGAAGGAGAAGGTGAAGTTAGGAGGGTGAATCAGAAGAAGCAGAAGAAGGAGAAGGAGAAGGTGAAGTCAGGGGGGTGAAGCAGAAGAAGCAGAAGAAGGAGAAGGAGAAGTTGAAGTCTGGAGGGTGAAGCAGAAGAAGCAGAAGAAGGAGAAGGAGAAGGTGAAGTCTGGAGGGTGAATCAGAAGAAGTAGAAGAAGGAGAAGGAGAAGGTGAAGTCAGGAGGGTGAAGCAGAAGAAGCAGAAGAAGGAGACGGAGAAGGTGAAGTCTGGAGGGTGAAGCAGAAGAAGCAGAAGAAGGAGAAGGAGAAGGTGAAGTCTGGAGGGTGAAGCAGAAGAAGCAGAAGAAGGAGAAGGAGAAGGTGAAGTCAGGAGGGTGAATCAGAAGAAGTAGAAGGAGGAGAAGGAGAAGGTGAAGTCTGGAGGGTGAATCAGAAGAAGTAGAAGAAGGAGAAGGAGAAGGTGAAGTCTGGAGGGTGAATCAGAAGAAGTAGAAGAAGGAGAAGGAGAAGGTGAAGTCTGGAGGGTGAATCAGAAGAAGCAGAAGAAGGAGAAGGAGAAGGTGAAGTCTGGAGGGAGAAGCAGAAGAAGTAGAAGAAGGAGAAGGAGAAGGTGAAGTCTGGAGGGTGAATCAGAAGAAGTAGAAGAAGGAGAAGGAGAAGGTGAAGTCTGGAGGGTGAATCAGAAGAAGCAGAAGAAGGAGAAGGAGAAGGTGAAATCTGGAGGGTGAATCAGAAGAAGTAGAAGAAGAAGAAGTAGAAGGTGTAGTTTGGAGGGTGAATCAGGAGAAGTAGACGAAGGAGAAGGAGAAGGTGAAGTCTGGAGGGTGAATCAGAAGAAGCAGAAGAAGGAGAAGGAGAAGGTGAAGTCTGGAGGGTGATTCAGAAGAAGTAGAAGAAGCAGAAGGAGAAGGTGAAGTCTGGAGGGTGAATCAGAAGAAGCAGAAGAAGGAGAAGGAGAAGGTGAAGTCTGGAGGGTGAATCGGAAGAAGCAGAAGAAGGAGAAGGAGAAGGTGAAGTATGGAGGGTGAATCAGAAGAAGCAGAAGAAGGAGAAGGAGAAGGTGAAGTCTGGAGGGTGAATCAGAAGAAGCAGAAGAAGTAGAAGGAGAAGGTGAGGTCTGGAGGGTGAATCAGAAGAAGTAGAAGAAGGAGAAGGAGAAGGTGAAGTCTGGAGGGTGAATCAGAAGAATCAGAAGAAGGAGAAGGAGAAGGTGAAGTCAGGAGGGTGAATCAGAAGAAGCAGAAGAAGGAGAAGGAGAAGGTGAAATCTGGAGGGTGAATCAGAAGAAGCAGAAGAAGGCGAAGGAGAAGGTGAAGACTGGAGGGTGAATCAGAAGAAGTAGAAGAAGGAGAAGGAGAAGGTGAAGTCTGGAGGGTGAATCAGAAGAAGTAGAAGAAGGAGAAGGAGAAGGCGAAGTCTGGAGGGTGAATCAGAAGAAGCAGAAGAAGGAGAAGGAGAAGGTGAAATCTGGAGGGTGAATCAGAAGAAGCAGAAGAAGGAGAAGGAGAAGATGAAGTCTGGAGGGTGAATCAGAAGAAGTAGAAGAAGGAGAAGGAGAAGGTGAGATCTGGAGGGTGAATCAGAAGAAGCAGAAGAAGGAGAAGGAGAAGGTGAAGTCTGAAGGGTGAATCAGAAGAAGCAGAAAAAGGAGAAGGAGAAGGTGAAGTCTGGAGGGTGAATCAGAAGAAGCAGAAGAAGGAGAAGGAGAAGGTGAAGTCTGGAGGGTGAATCAGAAGAAGCAGAAGAAGGAGAAGGAGAAGGTGAAGTCCGGAGGGTGAATCAGAAGAAGTAGAAGAAGGAGAAGGAGAAGGTGAAGTCTGGAGGGTGAATCAGAAGAAGTAGAAGAAGGAGAAGGAGAAGGTGAAGTCTGGAGGGTGAATCAGAAGAAGCAGAAGAAGGAGAAGGAGATGGTGAAGTCTGGAGGGTGAATCAGAAGAAGCAGAAGAAGGAGAAGGAGAAGATGAAGTCTGGAGGGTGAATCAGAAGAAGTAGAAGAAGGAGAAGGAGAAGGTGAAGTCTGGAGGGTGAATCAGAAGAAGCAGAAGAAGGAGAAGGAGAAGGTGAAGTCTGGATGGTGAATCAGAAGAAGCAGAAGAAGGAGAAGGAGAAGGTGAAGTCTGGAGGGTGAATCAGAAGAAGCAGAATAAGGAGAAGGAGAAGGTGAAGTCTGGAGGGTGAATCAGAAGAAGCAGAAGAAGGAGAAGGAGAAGGTGAAGTCTGGAGGGTGAATCAGAAGAAGTAGAAGAAGGAGAAGGAGAAGGTGAAGTCTGGAGGGTGAAGCAGAAGAAGTAGAAGAAGGAGAAGGAGAAGGTGAAGTCAGGAGGGTGAATCAGAAGAAGTAGAAGAAGGAGAAGGAGAAGGTGAAGTCACTAGGGTGAATCAGAAGAAGCAGAAGAAGGAGAAGGAGAAGGTGAAGACTGGAGGGTGAATCAGAAGACGTAGAAGAAGGAGAAGAAGAAGGTGAAGTCTGGAGGGTGAATCAGAAGAAGTAGAAGAAGGAGAAGGAGAAGGTGAAGTCTGGAGGGTGAATCAGAAGAAGTAGAAGAAGGAGAAGGAGAAGGTGAAGTCACTAGGGTGAATCAGAAGAAGCAGAAGAAGGAGAAGGAGAAGGTGAAGACTGGAGGGTGAATCAGAAGACGTAGAAGAAGGAGAAGAAGAAGGTGAAGTCTGGAGGGTGAATCAGAAGAAGTAGAAGAAGGAGAAGGAGAAGGTGAAGTCTGGAGGGTGAATCAGAAGAAGCAGAAGAAGGAGAAGGAGAAGGTGAAGTCTGGAGGGTGAATCAGAAGAAGTAGAAGAAGGAGAAGGAGAAGGTGAAGTTAGGAGGGTGAATCAGAAGAAGCAGAAGAAGGAGAAGGAGAAGGTGAAGTCAGGGGGGTGAAGCAGAAGAAGCAGAAGAAGGAGAAGGAGAAGGTGAAGTCTGGAGGGTGAAGCAGAAGAAGCAGAAGAAGGAGAAGGAGAAGGTGAAGTCTGGAGGGTGAATCAGAAGAAGTAGAAGAAGGAGAAGGAGAAGGTGAAGTCAGGAGGGTGAAGCAGAAGAAGCAGAAGAAGGAGACGGAGAAGGTGAAGTCTGGAGGGTGAAGCAGAAGAAGCAGAAGAAGGAGAAGGAGAAGGTGAAGTCTGGAGGGTGAAGCAGAAGAAGCAGAAGAAGGAGAAGGAGAAGGTGAAGTCAGGAGGGTGAATCAGAAGAAGTAGAAGGAGGAGAAGGAGAAGGTGAAGTCTGGAGGGTGAATCAGAAGAAGCAGAAGAAGGAGAAGGAGAAGGTGAAGTCTGGAGGGTGAATCAGAAGAAGTAGAAGAAGGAGAAGGAGAAGGTGAAGTCTGGAGGGTGAATCAGAAGAAGCAGAAGAAGGAGAAGGAGAAGGTGAAGTCTGGAGGGAGAAGCAGAAGAAGTAGAAGAAGGAGAAGGAGAAGGTGAAGTCTGGAGGGTGAATCAGAAGAAGTAGAAGAAGGAGAAGGAGAAGGTGAAGTCTGGAGGGTGAATCAGAAGAAGCAGAAGAAGGAGAAGGAGAAGGTGAAATCTGGAGGGTGAATCAGAAGAAGTAGAAGAAGGAGAAGTAGAAGGTGTAGTTTGGAGGGTGAATCAGGAGAAGTAGACGAAGGAGAAGGAGAAGGTGAAGTCTGGAGGGTGAATCAGAAGAAGCAGAAGAAGGAGAAGGAGAAGGTGAAGTCTGGAGGGTGATTCAGAAGAAGTAGAAGAAGCAGAAGGAGAAGGTGAAGTCTGGAGGGTGAATCAGAAGAAGCAGAAGAAGGAGAAGGAGAAGGTGAAGTCTGGAGGGTGAATCGGAAGAAGCAGAAGAAGGAGAAGGAGAAGGTGAAGTATGGAGGGTGAATCAGAAGAAGCAGAAGAAGGAGAAGGAGAAGGTGAAGTCTGGAGGGTGAATCAGAAGAAGCAGAAGAAGTAGAAGGAGAAGGTGAAGTCTGGAGGGTGAATCAGAAGAAGTAGAAGAAGGAGAAGGAGAAGGTGAAGTCTGGAGGGTGAATCAGAAGAAGCAGAAGAAGGAGAAGGAGAAGGTGAAGTCAGGAGGGTGAATCAGAAGAAGCAGAAGAAGGAGAAGGAGAAGGTGAAATCTGGAGGGTGAATCAGAAGAAGCAGAAGAAGGCGAAGGAGAAGGTGAAGACTGGAGGGTGAATCAGAAGAAGGAGAAGAAGGAGAAGGAGAAGGTGAAGTCTGGAGGGTGAATCAGAAGAAGTAGAAGAAGGAGAAGGAGAAGGCGAAGTCTGGAGGGTGAATCAGAAGAAGCAGAAGAAGGAGAAGGAGAAGGTGAAATCTGGAGGGTGAATCAGAAGAAGCAGAAGAAGGAGAAGGAGAAGATGAAGTCTGGAGGGTGAATCAGAAGAAGTAGAAGAAGGAGAAGGAGAAGGTGAGATCTGGAGGGTGAATCAGAAGAAGCAGAAGAAGGAGAAGGAGAAGGTGAAGTCTGAAGGGTGAATCAGAAGAAGCAGAAAAAGGAGAAGGAGAAGGTGAAGTCTGGAGGGTGAATCAGAAGAAGCAGAAGAAGGAGAAGGAGAAGGTGAAGTCTGGAGGGTGAATCAGAAGAAGCAGAAGAAGGAGAAGGAGAAGGTGAAGTCCGGAGGGTGAATCAGAAGAAGTAGAAGAAGGAGAAGGAGAAGGTGAAGTCTGGAGGGTGAATCAGAAGAAGTAGAAGAAGGAGAAGGAGAAGGTGAAGTCTGGAGGGTGAATCAGAAGAAGCAGAAGAAGGAGAAGGAGATGGTGAAGTCTGGAGGGTGAATCAGAAGAAGCAGAAGAAGGAGAAGGAGAAGGTGAAGTCTGGAGGGTGAATCAGAAGAAGTAGAAGAAGGAGAAGGAGAAGGTGAAGTCTGGAGGGTGAAGCAGAAGAAGTAGAAGAAGGAGAAGGAGAAGGTGAAGTCAGGAGGGTGAATCAGAAGAAGTAGAAGAAGGAGAAGGAGAAGGTGAAGTCACTAGGGTGAATCAGAAGAAGCAGAAGAAGGAGAAGGAGAAGGTGAAGACTGGAGGGTGAATCAGAAGACGTAGAAGAAGGAGAAGAAGAAGGTGAAGTCTGGAGGGTGAATCAGAAGAAGTAGAAGAAGGAGAAGGAGCAGGTGAAGTCTGGAGGGTGAATCAGAAGAAGCAGAAGAAGGAGAAGGAGAAGGTGAAGTCTGGAGGGTGAATCAGAAGAAGCAGAAGAAGTAGAAGGAGAAGATGAAGTCTGGAGGGTGAATCAGAAGAAGTAGAAGAAGGAGAAGGAGAAGGTGAGGTCTGGAGGGTGAATCAGAAGAAGCAGAAGAAGGAGAAGCAGAAGGTGAAGTCTGGAGGGTGAATCAGAAGAAGTAGAAGAAGGAGAAGGAGAAGGTGAAGTCTGGAGGGTGAATCAGAAGAAGCAGAAGAAGGAGAATGAGAAGGTGAAGTCAGGAGGGTGAATCAGAAGAAGCAGAAGAAGGAGAAGGAGAAGGTGAAATCTGGAGGGTGAATCAGAAGAAGCAGAAGAAGGCGAAGGAGAAGGTGAAGACTGGAGGGTGAATCAGAAGAAGTAGAAGAAGGAGAAGGAGAAGGTGAAGTCTGGAGGGTGAATCAGAAGAAGTAAAAGAAGGAGAAGGAGAAGGCGAAGTCTGGAGGGTGAATCAGAAGAAGCAGAAGAAGGAGAAGGAGAAGGTGAAATCTGGAGGGTGAATCAGAAGAAGCAGAAGAAGGAGAAGGAGAAGATGAAGTCTGGAGGGTGAATCAGAAGAAGTAGAAGAAGGAGAAGGAGAAGGTGAGATCTGGAGGGTGAATCAGAAGAAGCAGAAGAAGGAGAAGGAGAAGGTGAAGTCTGAAGGGTGAATCAGAAGAAGCAGAAAAAGGAGAAGGAGAAGGTGAAGTCTGGAGGGTGAATCAGAAGAAGCAGAAGAAGGAGAAGGAGAAGGTGAAGTCTGGAGGGTGAATCAGAAGAAGCAGAAGAAGGAGAAGGAGAAGGTGAAGTCCGGAGGGTGAATCAGAAGAAGTAGAAGAAGGAGAAGGAGAAGGTGAAGTCTGGAGGGTGAATCAGAAGAAGTAGAAGAAGGAGAAGGAGAAGGTGAAGTCTGGAGGGTGAATCAGAAGAAGCAGAAGAAGGAGAAGGAGAAGGTGAAGTCTGGAGGGTGAATCAGAAGAAGCAGAAGAAGGAGAAGGAGA
This sequence comes from Somniosus microcephalus, assembly GCF_052327205.1. Taxonomy (NCBI): domain Eukaryota; kingdom Metazoa; phylum Chordata; class Chondrichthyes; order Squaliformes; family Somniosidae; genus Somniosus; species Somniosus microcephalus. Next base: position 287,875 of record NW_028225400.1, on the reverse strand, counting down.
AGATGAAGTCTGGAGGGTGAATCAGAAGAAGTAGAAGAAGGAGAAGGAGAAGGTGAAGTCTGGAGGGTGAATCAGAAGAAGCAGAAGAAGGAGAAGGAGAAGGTGAAGTCTGGATGGTGAATCAGAAGAAGCAGAAGAAGGAGAAGGAGAAGGTGAAGTCTGGAGGGTGAATCAGAAGAAGCAGAATAAGGAGAAGGAGAAGGTGAAGTCTGGAGGGTGAATCAGAAGAAGCAGAAGAAGGAGAAGGAGAAGGTGAAGTCTGGAGGGTGAATCAGAAGAAGTAGAAGAAGGAGAAGGAGAAGGTGAAGTCTGGAGGGTGAAGCAGAAGAAGTAGAAGAAGGAGAAGGAGAAGGTGAAGTCAGGAGGGTGAATCAGAAGAAGTAGAAGAAGGAGAAGGAGAAGGTGAAGTCACTAAGGTGAATCAGAAGAAGCAGAAGAAGGAGAAGGAGAAGGTGAAGACTGGAGGGTGAATCAGAAGACGTAGAAGAAGGAGAAGAAGAAGGTGAAGTCTGGAGGGTGAATCAGAAGAAGTAGAAGAAGGAGAAGGAGAAGGTGAAGTCTGGAGGGTGAATCAGAAGAAGCAGAAGAAGGAGAAGGAGAAGGTGAAGTCTGGAGGGTGAATCAGAAGAAGCAGAAGAAGTAGAAGGAGAAGATGAAGTCTGGAGGGTGAATCAGAAGAAGTAGAAGAAGGAGAAGGAGAAGGTGAGGTCTGGAGGTTGAATCAGAAGAAGCAGAAGAAGGGGAAGCAGAAGGTGAAGTCTGGAGGGTGGATCAGAAGAAGCAGAAGAAGGAGAAGGAGAAGGTGAAGTCAGGAGGGTGAATCAGAAGAAGCAGAAGAAGGAGAAGGAGAAGGTGAAGTTAGGAGGGTGAATCAGAAGAAGCAGAAGAAGGAGAAGGAGAAGGTGAAGTCAGGGGGGTGAAGCAGAAGAAGTAGAAGAAGGAGAAGGAGAAGGTGAAGTCAGGAGGGTGAAGCAGAAGAAGCAGAAGAAGGAGAAGGAGAAGGTCAAGTCTGGAGGGCGCAGCAGAAGAAGCAGAAGAAGGAGAAGGAGAAGGTGAAGTCTGGAGGGTGAAGCCTTAGAAGCAGAAGAAGGAGAAGGAGAAGGTGGAGTCTGGAGGGTGAATCAGAAGAAGTAGAAGAAGGAGAAGGAGAAGGTGAAGTCAGGAGGGTGAAGCAGAAGAAGCAGAAGAAGGAGAAGGAGAAGGTGAAGTCTGGAGGGTGAAGCAGAAGAAGCAGAAGAAGGAGAAGGAGAAGGTGAAGTCTGGAGGGCGAAGCAGAAGAAGCAGAAGAAGGAGAAGGAGAAGGTGAATACTGGAGGGTGAAGCAGAAAAAGCAGATGAAGGAGAAGGAGAAGGTGAAGTCTGGAGGGTGAATCAGAAGAAGCAGAAGAAGGAGAAGGAGAAGGTGAAGTCTGGAGGGTGAAGCAGAAGAAGCAGAAGAAGGAGAAGGAGAAGGTGAAGTCTGGAGGGAGAAGCAGAAGAAGCAGAAGAAGGAGAAGGAGAAGGTGAAGTCAGGAGGGTGAATCAGAAGAAGTAGAAGAAGGAGAAGGAGAAGGTGAAGTCTGGAGGGTGAATCAGAAGAAGTAGAAGAAGGAGAAGGAGAAGGTGAAGTCTGGAGGGTGAGTCAGAAGAAGTAGAAGAAGGAGAAGGAGAAGGTGAAGTCTGGAGGGTGAATCAGAAGAAGCAGAAGAAGGAGAAGGACAAGGTGAAGTCTGGAGGGAGAAGCAGAAGAAGTAGAAGAAGGAGAAGGAGAAGGTGAAGTCTGGAGGGTGAATCAGAAGAAGTAGAAGAAGGAGAAGGAGAAGGTGAAGTTTGGAGTGTGAATCAGAAGAAGTAGAAGAAGGAGTAGGAGAAGGCGAAGTCTGGAGGGTGAATCAGAAGAAGCAGAAGAAGGAGAAGGAGAAGGTGAAATCTGGAGGGTGAATCAGAAGAAGCAGAAGAAGGAGAAGGAGAAGATGAAGTCTGGAGGGTGAATCAGAAGAAGTAGAAGAAGGAGAAGGAGAAGGTGAGATCTGGAGGGTGAATCAGAAGAAGCAGAAGAAGGAGAAGTAGAAGGTGAAGTCTGAAGGGTGAATCAGAAGAAGCAGAAAAAGGAGAAGGAGAAGGTGAAGTCTGGAGGGTGAATCAGAAGAAGCAGAAGAAGGAGAAGGAGAAGGTGAAGTCTGGAGGGTGAATCAGAAGAAGCAGAAGAAGGAGAAGGAGAAGGTGAAGTCCGGAGGGTGAATCAGAAGAAGTAGAAGAAGGAGAAGGAGAAGGTGAAGTCTGGAGGGTGAATCAGAAGAAGTAGAAGAAGGAGAAGGAGAAGGTGAAGTCTGGAGGGTGAATCAGAAGAAGCAGAAGAAGGAGAAGGAGAAGGTGAAGTCTGGAGGGTGAATCAGAAGAAGCAGAAGAAGGAGAAGGAGAAGATGAAGTCTGGAGGGTGAATCAGAAGAAGTAGAAGAAGGAGAAGGAGAAGGTGAAGTCTGGAGGGTGAATCAGAAGAAGCAGAAGAAGGAGAAGGAGAAGGTGAAGTCTGGATGGTGAATCAGAAGAAGCAGAAGAAGGAGAAGGAGAAGGTGAAGTCTGGAGGGTGAATCAGAAGAAGCAGAATAAGGAGAAGGAGAAGGTGAAGTCTGGAGGGTGAATCAGAAGAAGCAGAAGAAGGAGAAGGAGAAGGTGAAGTCTGGAGGGTGAATCAGAAGAAGTAGAAGAAGGAGAAGGAGAAGGTGAAGTCTGGAGGGTGAAGCAGAAGAAGTAGAAGAAGGAGAAGGAGAAGGTGAAGTCAGGAGGGTGAATCAGAAGAAGTAGAAGAAGGAGAAGGAGAAGGTGAAGTCACTAAGGTGAATCAGAAGAAGCAGAAGAAGGAGAAGGAGAAGGTGAAGACTGGAGGGTGAATCAGAAGACGTAGAAGAAGGAGAAGAAGAAGGTGAAGTCTGGAGGGTGAATCAGAAGAAGTAGAAGAAGGAGAAGGAGAAGGTGAAGTCTGGAGGGTGAATCAGAAGAAGCAGAAGAAGGAGAAGGAGAAGGTGAAGTCTGGAGGGTGAATCAGAAGAAGCAGAAGAAGTAGAAGGAGAAGATGAAGTCTGGAGGGTGAATCAGAAGAAGTAGAAGAAGGAGAAGGAGAAGGTGAGGTCTGGAGGTTGAATCAGAAGAAGCAGAAGAAGGGGAAGCAGAAGGTGAAGTCTGGAGGGTGGATCAGAAGAAGCAGAAGAAGGAGAAGGAGAAGGTGAAGTCAGGAGGGTGAATCAGAAGAAGCAGAAGAAGGAGAAGGAGAAGGTGAAGTTAGGAGGGTCAATCAGAAGAAGCAGAAGAAGGAGAAGGAGAAGGTGAAGTCAGGGGGGTGAAGCAGAAGAAGTAGAAGAAGGAGAAGGAGAAGGTGAAGTCAGGAGGGTGAAGCAGAAGAAGCAGAAGAAGGAGAAGGAGAAGGTCAAGTCTGGAGGGCGCAGCAGAAGAAGCAGAAGAAGGAGAAGGAGAAGGTGAAGTCTGGAGGGTGAAGCCTTAGAAGCAGAAGAAGGAGAAGGAGAAGGTGGAGTCTGGAGGGTGAATCAGAAGAAGTAGAAGAAGGAGAAGGAGAAGGTGAAGTCAGGAGGGTGAAGCAGAAGAAGCAGAAGAAGGAGAAGGAGAAGGTGAAGTCTGGAGGGTGAAGCAGAAGAAGCAGAAGAAGGAGAAGGAGAAGGTGAAGTCTGGAGGGCGAAGCAGAAGAAGCAGAAGAAGGAGAAGGAGAAGGTGAATACTGGAGGGTGAAGCAGAAAAAGCAGATGAAGGAGAAGGAGAAGGTGAAGTCTGGAGGGTGAATCAGAAGATGTAGAAGAAGGAGTAGCAGAAGGTGAAGTCAGGAGGGTGAAGCAGAAGAAGCAGAAGAAGGAGAAGGAGAAGGTGAAGTCTGGAGGGTGAAGCAGAAGAAGCAGAAGAAGGAGAAGGAGAAGGTGAAGTCTGGAGGGAGAAGCAGAAGAAGCAGAAGAAGGAGAAGGAGAAGGTGAAGTCAGGAGGGTGAATCAGAAGAAGTAGAAGAAGGAGAAGGAGAAGGTGAAGTCTGGAGGGTGAATCAGAAGAAGTAGAAGAAGGAGAAGGAGAAGGTGAAGTCTGGAGGGTGAGTCAGAAGAAGTAGAAGAAGGAGAAGGAGAAGGTGAAGTCTGGAGGGTGAATCAGAAGAAGCAGAAGAAGGAGAAGGACAAGGTGAAGTCTGGAGGGAGAAGCAGAAGAAGTAGAAGAAGGAGAAGGAGAAGGTGAAGTCTGGAGGGTGAATCAGAAGAAGTAGAAGAAGGAGAAGGAGAAGGTGAAGTTTGGAGTGTGAATCAGAAGAAGTAGAAGAAGGAGTAGGAGAAGGTGAAGTCTGGAGGGTGAATCAGAAGAAGCAGAAGAAGGAGAAGGAGAAGGTGAAGTCTGGAGGGTGAATCAGAAGAAGTAGAAGAAGGAGAAGGAGAAGGTGTGGTCTGGAGGGTGAATCAGAAGACGTAGACGAAGGAGAAGGAGAAGGTGAAGTCTGGAGGGTGAATCAGAAGAAGCAGAAGCAGGAGAAGGAGAAGGTGAAGTCTGGAGGGTGAAACAGAAGAAGTAGAAGAAGGAGAAGGAGAAGGTGAAGTCTGGAGGGTGAATCAGAAGAAGCAGAAGAAGGAGAAGGAGAAGTTGAATTCTGGAGGTTGAATCAGAAGAAGCAGAAGAAGTAGAAGGAGAAGGTGAAGTCTGGAGGGTGAATCAGAAGAAGTAGAAAAAGGAGAAGGAGAAGGTGAAGTCTGGAGCGTGAATCAGAAGAAGCAGAAGAAGGAGAAGGAGAAGGTGATGTCAGGAGGGTGAATCAGAAGAGGCGGAAGAAGGAGAAGGAGAAGGTGAAGTCTGGAGGGTGAATCAGAAGAAGCAGAAGAAGGAGAAGGAGAAGGTGAAGACTGGAGGGTGAATCAGAAGAAGTAGAAGAAGGAGAAGGAGAAGGTGAAATCTGGAGGGTGAATCAGAAGAAGCAGAAGAAGGCGAAGGAGAAGGTGAAGACTGGAGGGTGAATCAGAAGAAGCAGAAGAAGGAGAATGAGAAGGTGAAGTCAGGAGGGTGAATCAGAAGAAGCAGAAGAAGGAGAAGGAGAAGGTGAAATCTGGAGGGTGAATCAGAAGAAGCAGAAGAAGGCGAAGGAGAAGGTGAAGACTGGAGGGTGAATCAGAAGAAGTAGAAGAAGGAGAAGGAGAAGGTGAAGTCTGGAGGGTGAATCAGAAGAAGTAAAAGAAGGAGAAGGAGAAGGCGAAGTCTGGAGGGTGAATCAGAAGAAGCAGAAGAAGGAGAAGGAGAAGGTGAAATCTGGAGGGTGAATCAGAAGAAGCAGAAGAAGGAGAAGGAGAAGATGAAGTCTGGAGGGTGAATCAGAAGAAGTAGAAGAAGGAGAAGGAGAAGGTGAGATCTGGAGGGTGAATCAGAAGAAGCAGAAGAAGGAGAAGGAGAAGGTGAAGTCTGAAGGGTGAATCAGAAGAAGCAGAAAAAGGAGAAGGAGAAGGTGAAGTCTGGAGGGTGAATCAGAAGAAGCAGAAGAAGGAGAAGGAGAAGGTGAAGTCTGGAGGGTGAATCAGAAGAAGCAGAAGAAGGAGAAGGAGAAGGTGAAGTCCGGAGGGTGAATCAGAAGAAGTAGAAGAAGGAGAAGGAGAAGGTGAAGTCTGGAGGGTGAATCAGAAGAAGTAGAAGAAGGAGAAGGAGAAGGTGAAGTCTGGAGGGTGAATCAGAAGAAGCAGAAGAAGGAGAAGGAGAAGGTGAAGTCTGGATGGTGAATCAGAAGAAGCAGAAGAAGGAGAAGGAGAAGGTGAAGTCTGGAGGGTGAATCAGAAGAAGCAGAATAAGGAGAAGGAGAAGGTGAAGTCTGGAGGGTGAATCAGAAGAAGCAGAAGAAGGAGAAGGAGAAGGTGAAGTCTGGAGGGTGAATCAGAAGAAGTAGAAGAAGGAGAAGGAGAAGGTGAAGTCTGGAGGGTGAAGCAGAAGAAGTAGAAGAAGGAGAAGGAGAAGGTGAAGTCAGGAGGGTGAATCAGAAGAAGTAGAAGAAGGAGAAGGAGAAGGTGAAGTCACTAAGGTGAATCAGAAGAAGCAGAAGAAGGAGAAGGAGAAGGTGAAGACTGGAGGGTGAATCAGAAGACGTAGAAGAAGGAGAAGAAGAAGGTGAAGTCTGGAGGGTGAATCAGAAGAAGTAGAAGAAGGAGAAGGAGAAGGTGAAGTCTGGAGGGTGAATCAGAAGAAGCAGAAGAAGGAGAAGGAGAAGGTGAAGTCTGGAGGGTGAATCAGAAGAAGCAGAAGAAGTAGAAGGAGAAGATGAAGTCTGGAGGGTGAATCAGAAGAAGTAGAAGAAGGAGAAGGAGAAGGTGAGGTCTGGAGGTTGAATCAGAAGAAGCAGAAGAAGGGGAAGCAGAAGGTGAAGTCTGGAGGGTGGATCAGAAGAAGCAGAAGAAGGAGAAGGAGAAGGTGAAGTCAGGAGGGTGAATCAGAAGAAGCAGAAGAAGGAGAAGGAGAAGGTGAAGTTAGGAGGGTGAATCAGAAGAAGCAGAAGAAGGAGAAGGAGAAGGTGAAGTCAGGGGGGTGAAGCAGAAGAAGTAGAAGAAGGAGAAGGAGAAGGTGAAGTCAGGAGGGTGAAGCAGAAGAAGCAGAAGAAGGAGAAGGAGAAGGTCAAGTCTGGAGGGCGCAGCAGAAGAAGCAGAAGAAGGAGAAGGAGAAGGTGAAGTCTGGAGGGTGAAGCCTTAGAAGCAGAAGAAGGAGAAGGAGAAGGTGAAGTCTGGAGGGTGAATCAGAAGAAGTAGAAGAAGGAGAAGGAGAAGGTGAAGTCAGGAGGGTGAAGCAGAAGAAGCAGAAGAAGGAGAAGGAGAAGGTGAAGTCTGGAGGGTGAAGCAGAAGAAGCAGAAGAAGGAGAAGGAGAAGGTGAAGTCTGGAGGGCGAAGCAGAAGAAGCAGAAGAAGGAGAAGGAGAAGGTGAATACTGGAGGGTGAAGCAGAAAAAGCAGATGAAGGAGAAGGAGAAGGTGAAGTCTGGAGGGTGAATCAGAAGAAGTAGAAGAAGGAGTAGCAGAAGGTGAAGTCAGGAGGGTGAAGCAGAAGAAGCAGAAGAAGGAGAAGGAGAAGGTGAAGTCTGGAGGGTGAAGCAGAAGAAGCAGAAGAAGGAGAAGGAGAAGGTGAAGTCTGGAGGGAGAAGCAGAAGAAGCAGAAGAAGGAGAAGGAGAAGGTGAAGTCAGGAGGGTGAATCAGAAGAAGTAGAAGAAGGAGAAGGAGAAGGTGAAGTCTGGAGGGTGAATCAGAAGAAGTAGAAGAAGGAGAAGGAGAAGGTGAAGTCTGGAGGGTGAGTCAGAAGAAGTAGAAGAAGGAGAAGGAGAAGGTGAAGTCTGGAGGGTGAATCAGAAGAAGCAGAAGAAGGAGAAGGAGAAGGTGAAGTTTGGAGTGTGAATCAGAAGAAGTAGAAGAAGGAGAAGGAGAAGGTGAAGTCTGGAGGGTGAATCAGAAGAAGCAGAAGAAGGAGAAGGAGAAGGTGAAGTCTGGAGGGTGAATCAGAAGAAGTAGAAGAAGGAGAAGGAGAAGGTGTGGTCTGGAGGGTGAATCAGAAGACGTAGACGAAGGAGAAGGAGAAGGTGAAGTCTGGAGGGTGAATCAGAAGAAGCAGAAGCAGGAGAAGGAGAAGGTGAAGTCTGGAGGGTGAAACAGAAGAAGTAGAAGAAGGAGAAGGAGAAGGTGAAGTCTGGAGGGTGAATCAGAAGAAGCAGAAGAAGGAGAAGGAGAAGTTGAATTCTGGAGGTTGAATCAGAAGAAGCAGAAGAAGTAGAAGGAGAAGGTGAAGTCTGGAGGGTGAATCAGAAGAAGTAGAAAAAGGAGAAGGAGAAGGTGAAGTCTGGAGCGTGAATCAGAAGAAGCAGAAGAAGGAGAAGGAGAAGGTGATGTCAGGAGGGTGAATCAGAAGAGGCGGAAGAAGGAGAAGGAGAAGGTGAAGTCTGGAGGGTGAATCAGAAGAAGCAGAAGAAGGAGAAGGAGAAGGTGAAGACTGGAGGGTGAATCAGAAGAAGTAGAAGAAGGAGAAGGAGAAGGTGAAGTCTGGAGGGTGAATCTGAAGAATCAGAAGAAGGAGAAGGAGAAGGTGAAGTCTGGAGGGTGAATCAGAAGAAGCAGAAGAAAGAGAAGGAGAAGGTGAAGTCTGGAGGGTGAATCAGAAGAAGCAGAAGAAGGAGAAGGAGAAGGTGAAGTCAGGAGGGTGAATCAGAAGAAGCAGAAGAAGGAGAAGGAGAAGGTGAAGTTAGGAGGGTGAATCAGAAGAAGCAGAAGAAGGAGAAGGAGCAGGTGATGTCAGGGGGATGAAGCAGAAGAAGTAGAAGAAGGAGAAGGAGAAGGTGAAGTCAGGACGGTGAAGCAGAAGAAGCAGAAGAAGGAGAAGGAGAAGGTGAAGTCTGGAGGGTGAATCAGAAGAAGTAGAAGAAGGAGAAGGAGAAGGTCAAGTCTGGAGGGTGAATCAGAAGAAGTAGAATAAGGAGAAGGAGAAGGTGAAGTCTGGAGGGTGAAGCAGAAGAAGTAGAAGAAGGAGAAGGAGAAGGTGGAGTCAGGAGGGTGAATCAGAAGAAGTAGAAGAAGGAGAAGGAGAAGGTGAAGTCAGGAGGGTGAATCAGAAGAAGCAGAAGAAGGAGAAGGAGAAGGTGAAGTCTGGAGGGTGAATCAGAAGAATCAGAAGAAGGAGAAGGAGAAGGTGAAGTCTGGAGGGTGAATCAGAAGAAGCAGAAGAAAGAGAAGGAGAAGGTGAAGTCTGGAGGGTGAATCAGAAGAAGTAGAAGAAGGAGAAGGAGAAGGTGAAGTCTGGAGTGTGAATCAGAAGAAGCAGAAGAAGGAGAAGGAGAAGGTGAAGTCTAGAGGGTGAATCAGAAGAAGCAGAATAAGGAGAAGGAGAAGGTGAAGTCTGGAGGGTGAATCAGAAGAAGCAGAAGAAGGAGAAGGAGAAGGTGAAGTCTGGAGGGTGAATCAGAAGAAGTAGAAGAAGGAGAAGGTGAAGTCTGGAGGGTGAAGCAGAAGAAGTAGAAGAAGGAGAAGGAGAAGGTGAAGTCAGGAGGGTGAATCAGAAGAAGTAGAAGAAGGAGAAGGAGAAGGTGAAGTCAGGAGGGTGAATCAGAAGAAGCAGAAGAAGGAGAAGGAGAAGGTGAAGTCTGGAGGGTGAATCAGAAGAATCAGAAGAAGGAGAAGGAGAAGGTGAAGTCTGGAGGGTGAATCAGAAGAAGCAGAGGAAGGAGAAGGAGAAGGTGAAGTCTGGAGGGTGAATCAGAAGAAGCAGAATAAGGAGAAGGAGAAGGTGAAGTCTGGAGGGTGAATCAGAAGAAGCAGAATAAGGAGAAGGAGAAGGTGAAGTCTGGAGGGTGAATCAGAAGAAGCAGAAGAAGGAGAAGGAGAAGATGAAGTCTGGAGGGTGAATCAGAAGAAGTAGAAGAAGGAGAAGCAGAAGGTGAAGTCTGGAGGGTGAAGCAGAAGAAGTAGAAGAAGGAGAAGGAGAAGGTGAAGTCACGAGGGTGAATCAGAAGAAGTAGAAGAAGAAGAAGGAGAAGGTGAAGTCAGGAGGGTGAATCAGAAGAAGCAGAAGAAGGAGAAGGAGAAGGTGAATTCTGGAGGGTGAATCAGAAGAATCAGAAGAAGGAGAAGTAGAAGGTGAAGTCTGGAGGGTGAATCAGAAGAAGCAGAAGAAAGAGAAGGAGAAGGTGAAGTCTGGAGGGTGAAGCTGAAGAAAAAAAGAAGGAGAAGGAGAAGGTGAAGACTGGAGGGTGAATCAGAAGAAGTAGAAGAAGGAGAAGGAGAAGGTGAAGTCTGGAGGGTGAATCAGAAGAAGTAGAAGAAGGAGAAGGAGAAGGTGAAGTCTGGAGGGTGAATCAGAAGAAGCAGAAGAAGGAGAAGGAGAAGGAGAAGTCTGGAGGGTGAATCAGAAGAAGCAGAAGAAGGAGAAGGAGAAGGTGAAGTCTGGAGGGTGAAGCAGAAGAAGTAGAAGAAGGAGAAGGAGAAGGTGAAGTCAGGAGGGTGAATCAGAAGAAGTAGAAGAAGGAGAAGGAGAGGGTGAAGTCAGGAGGGTGAATCAGAAGAAGCAGAAGAAGGAGAAGGAGAAGGTGAAGTCTGGAGGGTGAATCAGAAGAATCAGAAGAAGGAGAAGGAGAAGGTGAAGTCTGGAGGGTGAATCAGAAGAAGCCGAAGAAGGAGAAGGAGAAGGTGAAGTCTGGAGGGTGAATCAGAAGAAGCAGAAGAAGGAGAAGGAGAAGGTGAAGTCAGGAGGGTGAATCAGAAGAAGCAGAAGAAGGAGAAGGAGAAGGTGAAGTTAGGAGGGTGAATCAGAAGAAGCAGAAGAAGGAGAAGGAGCAGGTGATGTCAGCGGGATGAAGCAGAAGAAGTAGAAGAAGGAGAAGGAGAAGGTGAAGTCAGGACGGTAAAGCAGAAGAAGCAGAAGAAGGAGAAGGAGAATGTGAAGTCTGGAGGGTGAATCAGAATAAGTAGAAGAAGGAGAAGGAGAAGGTCAAGTCTGGAGGGTGAATCAGAAGAAGTAGAAGAAGGAGAAGGAGAAGGTGAAGTCTGGAGTGTGAAGCAGAAGAAGCAAAAGCAGGAGAAGGAGAAGGTGAAGTCTGGAGGGTGAATCAGAAGAAGTAGAAGAAGGAGAAGGAGAAGGTGAAGTCAGGAGGGTGAATCAGAAGAAGTAGAAGAAGGAGAAGGAGAAGGTGAAGTCAGGAGGGTGAATCAGAAGAAGCAGAAGAAGGAGAAGGAGAAGGTGAAGTCTGGAGGGTGAATCAGAAGAATCAGAAGAAGGAGAAGGAGAAGGTGAAGTCTGGAGGGTGAATCAGAAGAAGCAGAAGAAAGAGAAGGAGAAGGTGAAGTCTGGAGGGTGAATCAGAAGAAGCAGAAGAAGGAGAAGGAGAAGGTGAAGTCTGGAGGGAGAAGCAGAAGAAGTAGAAGAAGGAGAAGGAGAAGGTGAAGTCTGGAGGGTGAATCACAGAAGTAGAAGAAGGAGAAGGAGAAGGTGAAGTCTGGAGGGTGAATCAGAAGAAGTAGAAGAAGGAGAAGGAGAAGGTGAAGTCTGGAGGGTGAATCAGAAGAAACAGAAGAAGGAGAAGGAGAAGGTGAAGTCTGGAGGGTGGATCAGAAGAAGTAGAAGAAGGAGAAGGAGAAGGTGTAGTCTGGTGGGTGAATCAGAAGAAGTAGACGAAGGAGAAGGAGAAGGTGAAGTCTGGAGGGGGAACCAGAAGAAGCAGAAGAAGGAGAAGGAGAAGGTGAAGTCTGGAGGGTGAATCAGAAGAAGTAGAAGAAGGAGAAGGAGAAGGTGAAGTCTGGAGGGTGAATCAGAAGAAGCAGAAGAAGGAGAAGGAGAAGGTGAAGTCTGGAGGGTGAATCAGAAGAAGCAGAAGAAGGAGAAGGAGAAGGTGAAGTCTGGAGGGTGAAACAGAAGAAGCAGAATAAGGAGAAGGAGAAGGTGAAGTCAGGAGGGTGAATCAGAAGAAGCAGAAGAAGGAGAAGGAGAAGGTGAAGTAAGGAGGGTGAATCAGAAGAAGCAGAAGAAGGAGAAGGAGAAGGTGAAGTCTGGAGTGTGAAGCAGAAGAAGCAAAAGAAGGAGAAGGAGAAGGTGAAGTCTGGAGGGTGAATCAGAAGAAGTAGAAGAAGGAGAAGGAGAAGGTGAAGTCTGGAGGGTGAAGCAGAAGAAGTAGAAGAAGGAGAAGGAGAAGGTGAAGTCAGGAGGGTGAATCAGAAGAAGTAGAAGAAGGAGAAGGAGAAGGTGAAGTCAGGAGGGTGAATCAGAAGAAGCAGAAGAAGGAGAAGGAGAAGGTGAAGTCTGGAGGGTGAATCAGAAGAATCAGAAGAAGGAGAAGGAGAAGGTGAAGTCTGGAGGGTGAATCAGAAGAAGCAGAAGAAAGAGAAGGAGAAGGTGAAGTCTGGAGGGTGAATCAGAAGAAGCAGAAGAAGGAGAAGGAGAAGGTGAAGTCAGGAGGGTGAATCAGAAGAAGCAGAAGAAGGAGAAGGAGAAGGTGAAGTTAGGAGGGTGAATCAGAAGAAGCAGAAGAAGGAGAAGGAGCAGGTGATGTCAGGGGGATGAAGCAGAAGAAGTAGAAGAAGGAGAAGGAGAAGGTGAAGTCAGGACGGTGAAGCAGAAGAAGCAGAAGAAGGAGAAGGAGAAGGTGAAGTCTGGAGGGTGAATCAGAAGAAGTAGAAGAAGGAGAAGGAGAAGGTCAAGTCTGGAGGGTGAATCAGAAGAAGTAGAATAAGGAGAAGGAGAAGGTGAAGTCTGGAGGGTGAAGCAGAAGAAGTAGAAGAAGGAGAAGGAGAAGGAGAAGTCAGGAGGGTGAATCAGAAGAAGTAGAAGAAGGAGAAGGAGAAGGTGAAGTCAGGAGGGTGAATCAGAAAAAGCAGAAGAAGGAGAAGGAGAAGGTGAAGTCTGGAGGGTGAATCAGAAGAATCAGAAGAAGGAGAAGGAGAAGGTGAAGTCTGGAGGGTGAATCAGAAGAATCAGAAGAAAGAGAAGGAGAAGGTGAAGTCTGGAGGGTGAATCAGAAGAAGTAGAAGAAGGAGAAGGAGAAGGTGAAGTCTGGAGTGTGAATCAGAAGAAGCAGAAGACGGAGAAGGAGAAGGTGAAGTCTAGAGGGTGAATCAGAAGAAGCAGAATAAGGAGAAGGAGAAGGTGAAGTCTGGAGGGTGAATCAGAAGAAGCAGAAGAAGGAGAAGGAGAAGGTGAAGTCTGGAGGGTGAATCAGAAGAAGTAGAAGAAGGAAAAGGAGAAGGTGAAGTCTGGAGGGTGAAGCAGAAGAAGTAGAAGAAGGAGAAGGAGAAGGTGAAGTCAGGAGGGTGAATCAGAAGAAGTAGAAGAAGGAGAATGAGAAGGTGAAGTCAGGAGGGTGAATCAGAAGAAGCAGAAGAAGGAGAAGGAGAAGGTGAAGTCTGGAGGGTGAATCAGAAGAATCAGAAGAAGGAGAAAGAGAAGGTGAAGTCTGGAGGGTGAATCAGAAGAAGCAGAGGAAGGAGAAGGAGAAGGTGAAGTCTGGAGGGTGAATCAGAAGAAGCAGAATAAGGAGAAGGAGAAGGTGAAGTCTGGAGGGTGAATCAGAAGAAGCAGAATAAGGAAAAGGAGAAGGTGAAGTCTGGAGGGTGAATCAGAAGAAGCAGAAGAAGGAGAAGGAGAAGATGAAGTCTGGAGGGTGAATCAGAAGAAGTAGAAGAAGGAGAAGGAGAAGGTGAAGTCTGGAGGGTGAAGCATAAGAAGTAGAAGAAGGAGAAGGAGAAGGTGAAGTCAGGAGGGTGAATCAGAAGAAGTAGAAGAAGAAGAAGGAGAAGGTGAAGTCAGGAGGGTGAATCAGAAGAAGCAGAAGAAGGAGAAGGAGAAGGTGAAGTCTGGAGGGTGAATCAGAAGAATCAGAAGAAGGAGAAGTAGAAGGTGAAGTCTGGAGGGTGAATCAGAAGAAGCAGAAGAAAGAGAAGGAGAAGGTGAAGTCTGGAGGGTGAAGCAGAAGAAACAGAAGAAGGAGAAGGAGAAGGTGAAGACTGGAGGGTGAATCAGAAGAAGTAGAAGAAGGAGAAGGAGAAGGTGAAGTCTGGAGGGTGAATCAGAAGAAGCAGAAGAAGGAGAAGGAGAAGGAGAAGTCTGGAGGGTGAATCAGAAGAAGCAGAAGAAGTAGAAGGAGAAGGTGAAGTCTGGAGGGTGAAGCAGAAGAAGTAGAAGAAGGAGAAGGAGAAGGTGAAGTCAGGAGGGTGAATCAGAAGAAGTAGAAGAAGGAGAAGGAGAAGGTGAAGTCAGGAGGGTGAATCAGAAGAAGCAGAAGAAGGAGAAGGAGAAGGTGAAGTCTGGAGGGTGAATCAGAAGAATCAGAAGAAGGAGAAGGAGAAGGTGAAGTCTGGAGGGTGAATCAGAAGAAGCCGAAGAAGGAGAAGGAGAAGGTGAAGTCTGGAGGGTGAATCAGAAGAAGCAGAAGAAGGAGAAGGAGAAGGTGAAGTCAGGAGGGTGAATCAGAAGAAGCAGAAGAAGGAGAAGGAGAAGGTGAAGTTAGGAGGGTGAATCAGAAGAAGCAGAAGAAGGAGAAGGAGCAGGTGATGTCAGCGGGATGAAGCAGAAGAAGTAGAAGAACGAGAAGGAGAAGGTGAAGTCAGGACGGTGAAGCAGAAGAAGCAGAAGAAGGAGAAGGAGAATGTGAAGTCTGGAGGGTGAATCAGAATAAGTAGAAGAAGGAGAAGGAGAAGGTCAAATCTGGAGGGTGAATCAGAAGAAGTAGAAGAAGGAGAAGGAGAAGGTGAAGTCTGGAGGGTGAAGCAGAAGAAGTAGAAGAAGGAGAAGGAGAAGGTGAAGTCAGGAGGGTGAATCAGAAGAAGTAGAAGAAGGAGAAGGAGAAGGTGAAGTCAGGAGGGTGAATCAGAAGAAGCAGAAGAAGGAGAAGGAGAAGGTGAAGTCTGGAGGGTGAATCAGAAGAAGTAGAAGAAGGAGAAGGAGAAGGTGTTGTCTGGAGGGTGAATCAGAAGAAGTAGACGAAGGAGAAGGAGAAGGTGAAGTCTGGAGGGTGAATCAGAAGAAGCAGAAGAAGGAGAAGGAGAAGGTGAAGTCTGGAGGGTGAATCAGAAGAAGCAGAAGAAGGAGAAGGAGAAGGTGAAGTCTGGAGGGTGAATCAGAAGAAGCAGAATAAGGAGAAGGAGAAGGTGAAGTCTGGAGGGTGAATCAGAAGAAGCAGAAAAAGGAGAAGGAGAAGGTGAAGTCTGAAGGGTGAATCAGAAGAAGTAGAAGAAGGAGAAGGAGAAGGTGAAGTCTGGAGGGTGAAGCAGAAGAAGTAGAAGAAGGAGAAGGAGAAGGTGAAGTCAGGAGGGTGAATCAGAAGAAGTAGAAGAAGGAGAAGGAGAAGGTGAAGTCAGGAGGGTGAATCAGAAGAAGCAGAAGAAGGAGAAGGAGAAGTTGAAGTCTGGAGGGTGAATCAGAAGAATCAGAAGAAGGAGAAGGAGAAGGTGAAGTCTGGAGGGTGAATCAGAAGAAGCAGAAGAAAGAGAAGGAGAAGGTGAAGTCTGGAGGGTGAAGCAGAAGAAACAGAAGAAGGAGAAGGAGAAGGTGAAGACTGGAGGGTGAATCAGAAGAAGTAGAAGAAGGAGAAGGAGAAGGTGAAGTCTGGAGGGTGAATCAGAAGAAGTAGAAGAAGGAGAAGGAGAAGGTGATGTCTGGAGGGTGAATCAGAAGAAGCAGAAGAAGGAGAAGGTGAAGGTGAAGTCTGGAGGGTGAATCAGAAGAAGCAGAAGAAGGAGAAGGAGAAGATGAAGTCTGGAGGGTGAATCAGAAGAAGTAGAAGAAGGAGAAGGAGAAGGTGAGGTCTGGAGGGTGAATCAGAAGAAGCAGAAGAAGGAGAAGGAGAAGGTGAAGTCTGGAGGGTGAATCAGAAGAAGCAGAAGAAGGAGAAGGAGAAGGTGAAGTCTGGAGGGTGAATCAGAAGAAGCAGAAGAAGGATAAGGAGAAGGTGAAGTCAGGAGGGTGAATCAGAAGAAGCAGAAGAAGGAGAAGGAGAAGGTGAAGTTAGGAGGGTGAATCAGAAGAAGCAGAAGAAGGAGAAGGAGCAGGTGATGTCAGGGGGATGAAGCAGAAGAAGTAGAAGAAGGAGAAGGAGAAGGTGAAGTCAGGACGGTGAAGCAGAAGAAGCAGAAGAAGGAGAAGGAGAAGGTGAAGTCTGGAGGGTGAAACAGAAGAAGTAGAAGAAGGAGAAGGAGAAGGTGAAGTCTGGAGGGTGAATCAGAAGAAGCAGAAGAAGGAGAAGGAGAAGGTGAAGTCTGGAGGGTGAAGCAGAAGAAGCAGGAGAAGGAGAAGGAGAAGATGAAGTCTGGAGGGTGAATCAGAAGAAGTAGAAGAAGGAGAAGGAGAAGGTGATGTCTGGAGGGTGAATCAGAAGAAGCAGAAGAAGGGGAAGGAGAAGGTGTTGTCTGGAGGGTGAATCAGAAGAAGCAGAAGAAGGAGAAGGAGAAGGTGAAGTCTGGAGGGTGAATCAGAAGAAGCAGAAGAAGGAGAATAAGAAGGTGAAGTCAGGAGGGAGAATCAGAAGAAGCAGAAGAAGGAGAAGGAGAAGGTGAAGTTAGGAGGGTGAATCAGAAGAAACAGAAGAAGGAGAAGGAGAAGGTGAAGTCAGGGGGTGAAGCAGAAGAAGTAGAAGAAGGAGAAGGAGAAGGTGAAGTCAGGAGCGTGAAGCAGAAGAAGCAGAAGAAGGAGAAGGAGAAGGTGAAGTCTGGAGGGCGCAGCAGAAGAAGCAGAAGAAGGAGAAGGAGAAGGTGAAGTCTGGAGGGTGAAGCAGAAGAAGCAGAAGAAGGAGAAGGAGAAGGTGAAGTCTGGAGGGTGAATCAGAAGAAGCAGAAGAAATAGAAGGAGAAGGTGATGTCTGGAGGGTGAATCAGAAGAAGTAGAAGAAGGAGAAGGAGAAGGTGAAATCTGGAGGGTGAATCAGAAGAAGCAGAAGAAGGAGAAGGAGAAGGTGAAGTCAGGAGGGTGAATCAGAAGAAGCAGAAGAAGGAGAAGGAGAAGGTGAAGTCTGGAGGGTGAATCGGAAGAAGCAGAAGAAGGAGATGGAGAAGGTGAAGACTGGAGGGTGAATCAGAAGAAGTAGAAGAAGGAGAAGGAGAAGGTGAAGTCTGGAGGGTGAATCAGAAGAAGTAGAAGAAGGAGAAGGAGAAGGCGAAGTCTGGAGGGTGAATCAGAAGAAGCAGAAGAAGGAGAAGGAGAAGGTGAAGTCTGGAGGGTGAATCAGAAGAAGCAGAAGAAGGAGAAGGAGAAGATGATGTCTGGAGTGTGAATCAGAAGAAGTGGAAGAAGGAGAAGGAGAAGGTGAGGTCTGGAGGGCGAATCAGAAGAAGAAGAAGAAGGAGAAGGTGAAGGTGAAGTCTGAAGGGTGAATCAGAAGATGCAGAAGAAGGAGAAGGAGAAGGTGAAGTCTGGAGGGTGAATCAGAAGAAGCAGAAGAAGGAGAAGGAGAAGGTGAAGTCTGTAGGGTGAATCAGAAGAAGCAGAAGAAGGAGAAGGAGAAGGTGAAGTCTGGAGGGTGAATCAGAAGAAGTAGAAGAAGGAGAAGGAGAAGGTGAAGTCTGGAGGGTGAATCAGAAGAAGTAGAAGAAGGAGAAATAGAAGGTGATGTCTGGAGGGTGAATCAGAAGAAGCAGAAGAAGGAGAAGGAGAAGATGAAGTCTGGAGGGTGAATCAGAAGAAGTAGAAGAAGGAGAAGGAGAAGGTGAAGTCTGGAGGGTGAATCAGAAGAAGCAGAAGAAGGAGAAGGAGAAGGTGAAGTCTGGAGGGTGAAGCAGAAGAAGCAGAAGAATGAGAAGGAGAAGGTGAAGTCTGGAGGGTGAATCAGAAGAAGCAGAAGAAGGAGAAGGAGAAGGTGAAGTCTGGAGGGTGAATCAGAAGAAGCAGAAGAAGGAGAAGGAGAAGGTGAAGTCTGGAGGGTGAATCAGAAGAAGTAGAAGAAGGAGAAGGAGAAGGTGAAGTCTGGAGGGTGAAGCAGAAGAAGTAGAAGAAGGAGAAGGAGAAGGTGAAGTCAGGAGGGTGAATCAGAAGAAGTCGAAGAAGGAGAAGGAGATGGTGAAGTCAGGAGGGTGAATCAGAAGAAGCAGAAGAAGGAGAAGGAGAAGGTGAAGTCTGGAAGGTGAATCAGATGAATCAGAAGAAGGAGAAGGAGAAGGTGAAGTCTGGAGGGTGAATCAGAAGAAGCAGAAGAAAGAGAAGGAGAAGGTGAAGTCTGGAGGGTGAAGCAGAAGAAGCAGAAGAAGGAGAAGGAGAAGGTGAAGGCTGGAGGGTGAATCAGAAGAAGTAGAAGAAGGAGAAGGAGAAGGTGAAGTCTGGAGGGTGAATCAGAAGAAGTAGAAGAAGGAGAAGGAGAAGGTGAAGTCTGGAGGGTGAATCAGAAGAAGCAGAAGAAGGAGAAGGAGAAGATGAAGTCTGGAGGGTGAATCAGAAGACGTAGAAGAAGGAGAAGGAGAAGGTGAAGTCTGGAGGGTGAATCAGAAGAAGCAGAAGAAGGAGAAGGAGAAGGTGAAGTCTGGAGGGTGAATCAGAAGAAGCAGAAGAAGGAGAAGGAGAAGATGATGTCTGGAGTGTGAATCAGAAGAAGTGGAAGAAGGAGAAGGAGAAGGTGAGGTCTGGAGGGCGAATCAGAAGAAGAAGAAGAAGGAGAAGGTGAAGGTGAAGTCTGAAGGGTGAATCAGAAGATGCAGAAGAAGGAGAAGGAGAAGGTGAAGTCTGGAGGGTGAATCAGAAGAAGCAGAAGAAGGAGAAGGAGAAGGTGAAGTCTGGAGGGTGAATCAGAAGAAGCAGAAGAAGGAGAAGGAGAAGGTGAAGTCTGGAGGGTGAATCAGAAGAAGTAGAAGAAGGAGAAGGAGAAGGTGAAGTCTGGAGGGTGAATCAGAAGAAGTAGAAGAAGGAGAAATAGAAGGTGATGTCTGGAGGGTGAATCAGAAGAAGCAGAAGAAGGAGAAGGAGAAGATGAAGTCTGGAGGGTGAATCAGAAGAAGTAGAAGAAGGAGAAGGAGAAGGTGAAGTCTGGAGGGTGAATCAGAAGAAGCAGAAGAAGGAGAAGGAGAAGGTGAAGTCTGGAGGGTGAAGCAGAAGAAGCAGAAGAATGAGAAGGAGAAGGTGAAGTCTGGAGGGTGAATCAGAAGAAGCAGAAGAAGGAGAAGGAGAAGGTGAAGTCTGGAGGGTGAATCAGAAGAAGCAGAAGAAGGAGAAGGAGAAGGTGAAGTCTGGAGGGTGAATCAGAAGAAGTAGAAGAAGGAGAAGGAGAAGGTGAAGTCTGGAGGGTGAAGCAGAAGAAGTAGAAGAAGGAGAAGGAGAAGGTGAAGTCAGGAGGGTGAATCAGAAGAAGTCGAAGAAGGAGAAGGAGATGGTGAAGTCAGGAGGGTGAATCAGAAGAAGCAGAAGAAGGAGAAGGAGAAGGTGAAGTCTGGAAGGTGAATCAGATGAATCAGAAGAAGGAGAAGGAGAAGGTGAAGTCTGGAGGGTGAATCAGAAGAAGCAGAAGAAAGAGAAGGAGAAGGTGAAGTCTGGAGGGTGAAGCAGAAGAAGCAGAAGAAGGAGAAGGAGAAGGTGAAGGCTGGAGGGTGAATCAGAAGAAGTAGAAGAAGGAGAAGGAGAAGGTGAAGTCTGGAGGGTGAATCAGAAGAAGTAGAAGAAGGAGAAGGAGAAGGTGAAGTCTGGAGGGTGAATCAGAAGAAGCAGAAGAAGGAGAAGGAGAAGATGAAGTCTGGAGGGTGAATCAGAAGACGTAGAAGAAGGAGAAGGAGAAGGTGAAGTCTGGAGGGTGAATCAGAAGAAGTAGAAGAAGGAGAAGGAGAAGGTGAAGTCTGGAGGGTGAAGCAGAAGAAGTAGAAGAAGGAGAAGGAGAAGGTGAAGTCAGGAGGGTGAATCAGAAGAAGTAGAAGAAGAAGAAGGAGAAGGTGAAGTCAGGAGGGTGAATCAGAAGAAGCAGAAGAAGGAGAAGGAGAAGGTGAAGTCTGGAGGGTGAATCAGAAGAAGCAGAATAAGGAAAAGGAGAAGGAGAAGTCTGGAGGGTGAATCAGAAGAAGCAGAAGAAGGAGAAGGAGAAGATGAAGTCTGGAGGGTGAATCAGAAGAAGTAGAAGAAGGAGAAGGAGAAGGTGAAGTCTGGAGGGTGAAGCAGAAGAAGTAGAAGAAGGAGAAGGAGAAGGTGAAGTCAGGAGGGTGAATCAGAAGAAGTAGAAGAAGAAGAAGGAGAAGGTGAAGTCAGGAGGGTGAATCAGAAGAAGCAGAAGAAGGAGAAGGAGAAGGTGAAGTCTGGAGGGTGAATCAGAAGAATCAGAAGAAGGAGAAGTAGAAGGTGAAGTCTGGAGGGTGAATCAGAAGAAGCAGAAGAAAGAGAAGGAGAAGGTGAAGTCTGGAGGGTGAAGCAGAAGAAACAGAAGAAGGAGAAGGAGAAGGTGAAGACTGGAGGGTGAATCAGAAGAAGTAGAAGAAGGAGAAGGAGAAGGTGAAGTCTGGAGGGTGCATCAGAAGAAGTAGAAGAAGGAGAAGGAGAAGGTGAAGTCTGGAGGGTGAATCAGAAGAAGCAGAAGAAGGAGAAGGAGAAGGAGAAGTCTGGAGGGTGAATCAGAAGAAGCAGAAGAAGTAGAAGGAGAAGGTGAAGTCTGGAGGGTGAAGCAGAAGAAGTAGAAGAAGGAGAAGGAGAAGGTGAAGTCAGGAGGGTGAATCAGAAGAAGTAGAAGAAGGAGAAGGAGAAGGTGAAGTCAGGAGGGTGAATCAGAAGAAGCAGAAGAAGGAGAAGGAGAAGGTGAAGTCTGGAGGGTGAATCAGAAGAATCAGAAGAAGGAGAAGGAGAAGGTGAAGTCTGGAGGGTGAATCAGAAGAAGCCGAAGAAGGAGAAGGAGAAGGTGAAGTCTGGAGGGTGAATCAGAAGAAGCAGAAGAAGGAGAAGGAGAAGGTGAAGTCAGGAGGGTGAATCAGAAGAAGCAGAAGAAGGAGAAGGAGAAGGTGAAGTTAGGAGGGTGAATCAGAAGAAGCAGAAGAAGGAGAAGGAGCAGGTGATGTCAGCGGGATGAAGCAGAAGAAGTAGAAGAAGGAGAAGGAGAAGGTGAAGTCAGGACGGTGAAGCAGAAGAAGCAGAAGAAGGAGAAGGAGAATGTGAAGTCTGGAGGGTGAATCAGAATAAGTAGAAGAAGGAGAAGGAGAAGGTCAAATCTGGAGGGTGAATCAGAAGAAGTAGAAGAAGGAGAAGGAGAAGGTGAAGTCTTGGAGGGTGAAGCAGAAGAAGTAGAAGAAGGAGAAGGAGAAGGTGAAGTCAGGAGGGTGAATCAGAAGAAGTAGAAGAAGGAGAAGGAGAAGGTGAAGTCAGGAGGGTGAATCAGAAGAAGCAGAAGAAGGAGAAGGAGAAGGTGAAGTCTGGAGGGTGAATCAGAAGAAGTAGAAGAAGGAGAAGGAGAAGGTGTTGTCTGGAGGGTGAATCAGAAGAAGTAGACGAAGGAGAAGGAGAAGGTGAAGTCTGGAGGGTGAATCAGAAGAAGCAGAAGAAGGAGAAGGAGAAGGTGAAGTCTGGAGGGTGAATCAGAAGAAGCAGAAGAAGGAGAAGGAGAAGGTGAAGTCTGGAGGGTGAAGCAGAAGAAGCAGAATAAGGAGAAGGAGAAGGTGAAGTCTGGAGGGTGAATCAGAAGAAGCAGAAAAAGGAGAAGGAGAAGGTGAAGTCTGAAGGGTGAATCAGAAGAAGTAGAAGAAGGAGAAGGAGAAGGTGAAGTCTGGAGGGTGAAGCAGAAGAAGTAGAAGAAGGAGAAGGAGAAGGTGAAGTCAGGAGGGTGAATCAGAAGAAGTAGAAGAAGGAGAAGGAGAAGGTGAAGTCAGGAGGGTGAATCAGAAGAAGCAGAAGAAGGAGAAGGAGAAGGTGAAGTCTGGAGGGTGAATCAGAAGAATCAGAAGAAGGAGAAGGAGAAGGTGAAGTCTGGAGGGTGAATCAGAAGAAGCAGAAGAAAGAGAAGGAGAAGGTGAAGTCTGGAGGGTGAAGCAGAAGAAACAGAAGAAGGAGAAGGAGAAGGTGAAGACTGGAGGGTGAATCAGAAGAAGTAGAAGAAGGAGAAGGAGAAGGTGAAGTCTGGAGGGTGAATCAGAAGAAGTAGAAGAAGGAGAAGGAGAAGGTGATGTCTGGAGGGTGAATCAGAAGAAGCAGAAGAAGGAGAAGGTGAAGGTGAAGTCTGGAGGGTGAATCAGAAGAAGCAGAAGAAGGAGAAGGAGAAGATGAAGTCTGGAGGGTGAATCAGAAGAAGTAGAAGAAGGAGAAGGAGAAGGTGAGGTCTGGAGGGTGAATCAGAAGAAGCAGAAGAAGGAGAAGGAGAAGGTGAAGTCTGGAGGGTGAATCAGAAGAAGCAGAAGAAGGAGAAGGAGAAGGTGAAGTCTGGAGGGTGAATCAGAAGAAGCAGAAGAAGGATAAGGAGAAGGTGAAGTCAGGAGGGTGAATCAGAAGAAGCAGAAGAAGGAGAAGGAGAAGGTGAAGTTAGGAGGGTGAATCAGAAGAAGCAGAAGAAGGAGAAGGAGCAGGTGATGTCAGGGGGATGAAGCAGAAGAAGTAGAAGAAGGAGAAGGAGAAGGTGAAGTCAGGACGGTGAAGCAGAAGAAGCAGAAGAAGGAGAAGGAGAAGGTGAAGTCTGGAGGGTGAATCAGAAGAAGTAGAAGAAGGAGAAGGAGAAGGTGAAGTCTGGAGGGTGAATCAGAAGAAGCAGAAGAAGGAGAAGGAGAAGGTGAAGTCTGGAGGGTGAAGCAGAAGAAGCAGGAGAAGGAGAAGGAGAAGATGAAGTCTGGAGGGTGAATCAGAAGAAGTAGAAGCAGGAGAAGGAGAAGGTGATGTCTGGAGGGTGAATCAGAAGAAGCAGAAGAAGGAGAAGGAGAAGGTGTTGTCTGGAGGGTGAATCAGAAGAAGCAGAAGAAGGAGAAGGAGAAGGTGAAGTCTGGAGGGTGAATCAGAAGAAGCATAAGAAGGAGAATAAGAAGGTGAAGTCAGGAGGGAGAATCAGAAGAAGCAGAAGAAGGAGAAGGAGAAGGTGAAGTTAGGAGGGTGAATCAGAAGAAGCAGAAGAAGGAGAAGGAGAAGGTGAAGTCAGGGGGTGAAGCAGAAGAAGTAGAAGAAGGAGAAGGAGAAGGTGAAGTCAGGAGCGTGAAGCAGAAGAAGCAGAAGAAGGAGAAGGAGAAGGTGAAGTCTGGAGGGCGCAGCAGAAGAAGCAGAAGAAGGAGAAGGAGAAGGTGAAGTCTGGAGGGTGAAGCAGAAGAAGCAGAAGAAGGAGAAGGAGAAGGTGAAGTCTGGAGGGTGAATCAGAAGAAGCAGAAGAAGTAGAAGGAGAAGGTGATGTCTGGAGGGTGAATCAGAAGAAGTAGAAGAAGGAGAAGGAGAAGGTGAAATCTGGAGGGTGAATCAGAAGAAGCAGAAGAAGGAGAAGGAGAAGGTGAAGTCAGGAGGGTGAATCAGAAGAAGCAGAAGAAGGAGAAGGAGAAGGTGAAGTCTGGAGGGTGAATCAGAAGAAGCAGAAGAAGGAGATGGAGAAGGTGAAGACTGGAGGGTGAATCAGAAGAAGTAGAAGAAGGAGAAGGAGAAGGTGAAGTCTGGAGGGTGAATCAGAAGAAGTAGAAGAAGGAGAAGGAGAAGGCGAAGTCTGGAGGGTGAATCAGAAGAAGCAGAAGAAGGAGAAGGAGAAGGTGAAGTCTGGAGGGTGAATCAGAAGAAGCAGAAGAAGGAGAAGGAGAAGATGATGTCTGGAGTGTGAATCAGAAGAAGTGGAAGAAGGAAAAGGAGAAGGTGAGGTCTGGAGGGCGAATCAGAAGAAGAAGAAGAAGGAGAAGGTGAAGGTGAAGTCTGAAGGGTGAATCAGAAGATGCAGAAGAAGGAGAAGGAGAAGGTGAAGTCTGGAGGGTGAATCAGAAGAAGCAGAAGAAGGAGAAGGAGAAGGTGAAGTCTGGAGGGTGAATCAGAAGAAGCAGAAGAAGGAGAAGGAGAAGGTGAAGTCTGGAGGGTGAATCAGAAGAAGTAGAAGAAGGAGAAGGAGAAGGTGAAGTCTGGAGGGTGAATCAGAAGAAGTAGAAGAAGGAGAAGGAGAAGGTGAAGTCTGGAGGGTGAATCAGAAGAAGCAGAAGAAGGAGAAATAGAAGGTGATGTCTGGAGGGTGAATCAGAAGAAGCAGAAGAAGGAGAAGGAGAAGATGAAGTCTGGAGGGTGAATCAGAAGAAGTAGAAGAAGGAGAAGGAGAAGGTGAAGTCTGGAGGGTGAATCAGAAGAAGCAGAAGAAGGAGAAGGAGAAGGTGAAGTCTGGAGGGTGAAGCAGAAGAAGCAGAAGAAGGAGAAGGAGAAGGTGAAGTCTGGAGGGTGAATCAGAAGAAGCAGAAGAAGGAGAAGGAGAAGGTGAAGTCTGGAGGGTGAATCAGAAGAAGCAGAAGAAGGAGAAGGAGAAGGTGAAGTCTGGAGGGTGAATCAGAAGAAGTAGAAGAAGGAGAAGGAGAAGGTGAAGTCTGGAGGGTGAAGCAGAAGAAGTAGAAGAAGGAGAAGGAGAAGGTGAAGTCAGGAGGGTGAATCAGAAGAAGTAGAAGAAGGAGAAGGAGATGGTGAAGTCAGGAGGGTGAATCAGAAGAAGCAGAAGAAGGAGAAGGAGAAGGTGAAGTCTGGAAGGTGAATCAGATGAATCAGAAGAAGGAGAAGGAGAAGGTGAAGTCTGGAGGGTGAATCAGAAGAAGCAGAAGAAAGAGAAGGAGAAGGTGAAGTCTGGAGGGTGAAGCAGAAGAAGCAGAAGAAGGAGAAGGAGAAGGTGAAGGCTGGAGGGTGAATCAGAAGAAGTAGAAGAAGGAGAAGGAGAAGGTGAAGTCTGGAGGGTGAAGCAGAAGAAGTAGAAGAAGGAGAAGGAGAAGGTGAAGTCAGGAGGGTGAATCAGAAGAAGTAGAAGAAGGAGAAGGAGAAGGTGAAGTCAGGAGGGTGAATCAGAAGAAGCAGAAGAAGGAGAAGGAGAAGGTGAAGTCTGGAGGGTGAATCAGAAGAATCAGAAGAAGGAGAAGGAGAAGGTGAAGTCTGGAGGGTGAATCAGAAGAAGCAGAAGAAAGAGAAGGAGAAGGTGAAGTCTGGAGGGTGAAGCAGAAGAAACAGAAGAAGGAGAAGGAGAAGGTGAAGACTGGAGGGTGAATCAGAAGAAGTAGAAGAAGGAGAAGGAGAAGGTGAAGTCTGGAGGGTGAATCAGAAGAAGTAGAAGAAGGAGAAGGAGAAGGTGATGTCTGGAGGGTGAATCAGAAGAAGCAGAAGAAGGAGAAGGTGAAGGTGAAGTCTGGAGGGTGAATCAGAAGAAGCAGAAGAAGGAGAAGGAGAAGATGAAGTCTGGAGGGTGAATCAGAAGAAGTAGAAGAAGGAGAAGGAGAAGGTGAGGTCTGGAGGGTGAATCAGAAGAAGCAGAAGAAGGAGAAGGAGAAGGTGAAGTCTGGAGGGTGAATCAGAAGAAGCAGAAGAAGGAGAAGGAGAAGGTGAAGTCTGGAGGGTGAATCAGAAGAAGCAGAAGAAGGATAAGGAGAAGGTGAAGTCAGGAGGGTGAATCAGAAGAAGCAGAAGAAGGAGAAGGAGAAGGTGAAGTTAGGAGGGTGAATCAGAAGAAGCAGAAGAAGGAGAAGGAGCAGGTGATGTCAGGGGGATGAAGCAGAAGAAGTAGAAGAAGGAGAAGGAGAAGGTGAAGTCTGGAGGGTGAAGCAGAAGAAGCAGGAGAAGGAGAAGGAGAAGATGAAGTCTGGAGGGTGAATCAGAAGAAGTAGAAGCAGGAGAAGGAGAAGGTGATGTCTGGAGGGTGAATCAGAAGAAGCAGAAGAAGGAGAAGGAGAAGGTGTTGTCTGGAGGGTGAATCAGAAGAAGCAGAAGAAGGAGAAGGAGAAGGTGAAGTCTGGAGGGTGAATCAGAAGAAGCATAAGAAGGAGAATAAGAAGGTGAAGTCAGGAGGGAGAATCAGAAGAAGCAGAAGAAGGAGAAGGAGAAGGTGAAGTTAGGAGGGTGAATCAGAAGAAGCAGAAGAAGGAGAAGGAGAAGGTGAAGTCAGGGGGTGAAGCAGAAGAAGTAGAAGAAGGAGAAGGAGAAGGTGAAGTCAGGAGCGTGAAGCAGAAGAAGCAGAAGAAGGAGAAGGAGAAGGTGAAGTCTGGAGGGCGCAGCAGAAGAAGCAGAAGAAGGAGAAGGAGAAGGTGAAGTCTGGAGGGTGAAGCAGAAGAAGCAGAAGAAGGAGAAGGAGAAGGTGAAGTCTGGAGGGTGAATCAGAAGAAGCAGAAGAAGTAGAAGGAGAAGGTGATGTCTGGAGGGTGAATCAGAAGAAGTAGAAGAAGGAGAAGGAGAAGGTGAAATCTGGAGGGTGAATCAGAAGAAGCAGAAGAAGGAGAAGGAGAAGGTGAAGTCAGGAGGGTGAATCAGAAGAAGCAGAAGAAGGAGAAGGAGAAGGTGAAGTCTGGAGGGTGAATCAGAAGAAGCAGAAGAAGGAGATGGAGAAGGTGAAGACTGGAGGGTGAATCAGAAGAAGTAGAAGAAGGAGAAGGAGAAGGTGAAGTCTGGAGGGTGAATCAGAAGAAGTAGAAGAAGGAGAAGGAGAAGGCGAAGTCTGGAGGGTGAATCAGAAGAAGCAGAAGAAGGAGAAGGAGAAGGTGAAGTCTGGAGGGTGAATCAGAAGAAGCAGAAGAAGGAGAAGGAGAAGATGATGTCTGGAGTGTGAATCAGAAGAAGTGGAAGAAGGAAAAGGAGAAGGTGAGGTCTGGAGGGCGAATCAGAAGAAGAAGAAGAAGGAGAAGGTGAAGGTGAAGTCTGAAGGGTGAATCAGAAGATGCAGAAGAAGGAGAAGGAGAAGGTGAAGTCTGGAGGGTGAATCAGAAGAAGCAGAAGAAGGAGAAGGAGAAGGTGAAGTCTGGAGGGTGAATCAGAAGAAGCAGAAGAAGGAGAAGGAGAAGGTGAAGTCTGGAGGGTGAATCAGAAGAAGTAGAAGAAGGAGAAGGAGAAGGTGAAGTCTGGAGGGTGAATCAGAAGAAGTAGAAGAAGGAGAAGGAGAAGGTGAAGTCTGGAGGGTGAATCAGAAGAAGCAGAAGAAGGAGAAATAGAAGGTGATGTCTGGAGGGTGAATCAGAAGAAGCAGAAGAAGGAGAAGGAGAAGATGAAGTCTGGAGGGTGAATCAGAAGAAGTAGAAGAAGGAGAAGGAGAAGGTGAAGTCTGGAGGGTGAATCAGAAGAAGCAGAAGAAGGAGAAGGAGAAGGTGAAGTCTGGAGGGTGAAGCAGAAGAAGCAGAAGAAGGAGAAGGAGAAGGTGAAGTCTGGAGGGTGAATCAGAAGAAGCAGAAGAAGGAGAAGGAGAAGGTGAAGTCTGGAGGGTGAATCAGAAGAAGCAGAAGAAGGAGAAGGAGAAGGTGAAGTCTGGAGGGTGAATCAGAAGAAGTAGAAGAAGGAGAAGGAGAAGGTGAAGTCTGGAGGGTGAAGCAGAAGAAGTAGAAGAAGGAGAAGGAGAAGGTGAAGTCAGGAGGGTGAATCAGAAGAAGTAGAAGAAGGAGAAGGAGATGGTGAAGTCAGGAGGGTGAATCAGAAGAAGCAGAAGAAGGAGAAGGAGAAGGTGAAGTCTGGAAGGTGAATCAGATGAATCAGAAGAAGGAGAAGGAGAAGGTGAAGTCTGGAGGGTGAATCAGAAGAAGCAGAAGAAAGAGAAGGAGAAGGTGAAGTCTGGAGGGTGAAGCAGAAGAAGCAGAAGAAGGAGAAGGAGAAGGTGAAGGCTGGAGGGTGAATCAGAAGAAGTAGAAGAAGGAGAAGGAGAAGGTGAAGTCTGGAGGGTGAATCAGAAGAAGTAGAAGAAGGAGAAGGAGAAGGTGAAGTCTGGAGGGTGAATCAGAAGACGTAGAAGAAGGAGAAGGAGAAGGTGAGGTCTGGAGGGTGAATCAGAAGAAGCAGAAGAAGGAGAAGGAGGAGGTGAGGTCTGGAGGGTGAATCAGAAGAAGCAGAAGAAGGAGAAGGAGAAGGTGAAGTCTGGAGGGTGAATCAGAAGAAGCAGAAGAAGCAGAATAAGAAGGTGAAGTCAGGAGGGAGAATCAGAAGAAGCAGAAGAAGGAGAAGGAGAAGGTGAAGTTAGGAGGGTGAATCAGAAGAAGCAGAAGAAGGAGAAGGTGAAGGTGAAGTCAGGGGGTGAAGCAGAAGAAGTCGAAGAAGGAGAAGGAGAAGGTGAAGTCAGGAGGGTGAAGCAGAAGAAGCAGAAGAAGGAGAAGGAGAAGGTGAAGTCTGGAGGGCGCAGCAGAAGAAGCAGAAGAAGGAGAAGGAGAAGGTGAAGTCTGGAGGGTGAAGCAGAAGAAGGAGAAGGAGAAGGTGAAGTCTGGAGGGTGAATCAGAAGAAGTAGAAGAAGGAGAAGGAGAAGGTGATGTCAGGAGGGTGAAGCAGAAGAAACAGTAGAAGGAGAAGGAGAAGGTGAAGTCTGGAGGGTGAAGCAGAAGAAGCAGAAGAAGGAGAAGGAGAAGGTGAAGTCTGGAGGGCGAAGCAGAAGAAGCAGAAGAAGGAGAAGGAGAAGCTGAAGTCTGGAGGGTGAAGCAGAAGAAGCAGAAGAAGGAGAAGGAGAAGGTGAATTCTGGAGGTTGAATCAGAAGAAGTAGAAGAAGGAGAAGGAGAAGGTGAAGTCTGGAGGGTGAAGCAGAAGAAGTAGAAGAAGGAGAAGGAGAAGGTGAAGTCAGGAGGGTGAATCAGATGAAGTAGAAGAAGGAGAAGGAGAAGGTGAAGTCAGGAGGGTGAATCAGAAGAAGCAGAAGAAGGAGAAGGAGAAGGTGAAGTCTGGAGGGTGAATCAGAAGAATCAGAAGAAGGAGAAGGAGAAGGTGAAGTCTGGAGGGTGAATCAGAAGAAGCAGAAGAAAGAGAAGGAGAAGGTGAAGTCTGGAGGGTGAATCAGAAGAAGCAGAAGAAGGAGAAGGAGAAGGTGAAGTCAGCAGGGTGAATCAGAAGAAGCAGAAGAAGGAGAAGGAGAAGGTGAAGTTAGGAGGGTGAATCAGAAGAAGCAGAAGAAGGAGAAGGAGCAGGTGATGTCAGGGGGATGAAGCAGAAGAAGTAGAAGAAGGAGAAGGAGAAGGTGAAGTCAGGACGGTGAAGCAGAAGAAGCAGAAGAAGGAGAAGGAGAAGGTGAAGTCTGGAGGGTGAATCAGAAGAAGTAGAATAAGGAGAAGGAGAAGGTGAAGTCTGGAGGGTGAAGCAGAAGAAGTAGAAGAAGGAGAAGGAGAAGGTGAAGTCAGGAGGGTGAATCAGAAGAAGTAGAAGAAGGAGAAGGAGAAGGTGAAGTCAGGAGGGTGAATCAGAAGAAGCAGAAGAAGGAGAAGGAAAAGGTGAAGTCTGGAGGGTGATTCAGAAGAAGCAGAAGAAAGAGAAGGAGAAGGTGAAGTCTGGAGGGTGAATCAGAAGAAGTAGAAGAAGGAGAAGGAGAAGGAGAAGGTGAAGTCTGGAGTGTGAATCAGAAGAAGCAGAAGAAGGAGAAGGAGAAGGTGAAGTCTAGAGGGTGAATCAGAAGAAGCAGAATAAGGAGAAGGAGAAGGTGAAGTCCGGAGGGTGAATCAGAAGAAGCAGAAGAAGGAGAAGGAGAAGGTGAAGTCTGGAGGGTGAATCAGAAGAAGTAGAAGAAGGAGAAGGAGAAGGTGAAGTCTGGAGGGTGAAGCAGAAGAAGTAGAAGAAGGAGAAGGAGAAGGTGAAGTCAGGAGGGTGAATCGGAAGAAGTAGAAGAAGGAGAAGGAGAAGGTGAAGTCAGGAGGGTGAATCAGAAGAAGCAGAAGAAGGAGAAGGAGAAGGTGAAGTCTGGAGGGTGAATCAGAAGAATCAGAAGAAGGAGAAGGAGAAGGTGAAGTCTGGAGGGTGAATCAGAAGAAGCAGAGGAAGGAGAAGGAGAAGGTGAAGTCTGGAGGGTGAATCAGAAGAAGCAGAATAAGGAGAAGGAGAAGGTGAAGTCTGGAGGGTGAATCAGAAGAAGCAGAAGAAGGAGAAGGAGAAGATGAAGTCTGGAGGGTGAATCAGAAGAAGTAGAAGAAGGAGAAGGAGAAGGTGAAGTCTGGAGGGTGAAGCAGAAGAAGTAGAAGAAGGAGAAGGAGAAGGTGAAGTCAGGAGGGTGAATCAGAAGAAGCAGAAGAAGGAGAAGGAGAAGGTGAATTCTGGAGGGTGAATCAGAAGAATCAGAAGAAGGAGAAGTAGAAGGTGAAGTCTGGAGGGTGAATCAGAAGAAGCAGAAGAAAGAGAAGGAGAAGGTGAAGTCTGGAGGGTGAAGCAGAAGAAACAGAAGAAGGAGAAGGAGAAGGTGAAGACTGGAGGGTGAATCAGAAGAAGTAGAAGAAGGAGAAGGAGAAGGTGAAGTCTGGAGGGTGAATCAGAAGAAGTAGAAGAAGGAGAAGGAGAAGGTGAAGTCTGGAGGGTGAATCAGAAGAAGCAGAAGAAGGAGAAGGAGAAGGAGAAGTCTGGAGGGTGAATCAGAAGAAGCAGATGAAGTAGAAGGAGAAGGTGAAGTCTGGAGGGTGAAGCAGAAGAAGTAGAAGAAGGAGAAGGAGAAGGTGAAGTCAGGAGGGTGAATCAGAAGAAGTAGAAGAAGGAGCAGGAGAAGGTGAAGTCAGGAGGGTGAATCAGAAGAAGCAGAAGAAGGAGAAGGAGAAGGTGAAGTCTGGAGGGTGAATCAGAAGAATCAGAAGAAGGAGAAGGAGAAGGTGAAGTCTGGAGGGTGAATCAGAAGAAGCCGAAGAAGGAGAAGGAGAAGGTGAAGTCTGGAGGGTGAATCAGAAGAAGTAGAAGAAGGAGAAGGAGAAGGTGAAGTCTGGAGGGTGAAGCAGAAGAAGTAGAAGAAGGAGAAGGAGAAGGTGAAGTCAGGAGGGTGAATCAGAAGAAGTAGAAGAAGGAGAAGGAGAAGGTGAAGTCAGGAGGGTGAATCAGAAGAAGCAGAAGAAGGAGAAGGAGAAGGTGAAGTCTGGAGGGTGAATCAGAAGAAGTAGAAGAAGGAGAAGGAGAAGGTGTTGTCTGGAGGGTGAATCAGAAGAAGTAGACGAAGGAGAAGGAGAAGGTGAAGTCTGGAGGGTGAATCAGAAGAAGCAGAGGAAGGAGAAGGAGAAGGTGAAGTCTGGAGGGTGAATCAGAAGAAGCAGAAGAAGGAGAAGGAAAAGGTGAAGTCTGGAGGGTGAATCAGAAGAAGCAGAATAAGGAGAAGGAGAAGGTGAAGTCTGGAGGGTGAATCAGAAGAAGCAGAAAAAGGAGAAGGAGAAGGTGAAGTCTGAAGGGTGAATCAGAAGAAGTAGAAGAAGGAGAAGGAGAAGGTGAAGTCTGGAGGGTGAAGCAGAAGAAGTAGAAGAAGGAGAAGGAGAAGGTGAAGTCAGGAGGGTGAATCAGAAGAAGTAGAAGAAGGAGAAGGAGAAGGTGAAGTCAGGAGGGTGAATCAGAAGAAGCAGAAGAAGGAGAAGGAGAAGGTGAAGTCTGGAGGGTGAATCAGAAGAATCAGAAGAAGGAGAAGTAGAAGGTGAAGTCTGGAGGGTGAATCAGAAGAAGCAGAAGAAAGAGAAGGAGAAGGTGAAGTCTGGAGGGTGAATCAGAAGAAGCAGAAGAAGGAGAAGGATAAGGTGAAGTCAGCAGGGTGAATCAGAAGAAGCAGAAGAAGGAGAAGGAGAAGGTGAAGTTAGGAGGGTGAATCAGAAGAAGCAGAAGAAGGAGAAGGAGCAGGTGATGTCAGGGGGATGAAGCAGAAGAAGTAGAAGAAGGAGAAGGAGAAGGTGAAGTCAGGACGGTGAAGCAGAAGAAGCAGAAGAAGGAGAAGGAGAAGGTGAAGTCTGGAGGGTGAATCAGAAGAAGTAGAATAAGGAGAAGGAGAAGGTGAAGTCTGGAGGGTGAAGCAGAAGAAGTAGAAGAAGGAGAAGGAGAAGGTGAAGTCAGGAGGGTGAATCAGAAGAAGTAGAAGAAGGAGAAGGAGAAGGTGAAGTCAGGAGGGTGAATCAGAAGAAGCAGAAGAAGGAGAAGGAGAAGGTGAAGTCTGGAGGGTGAATCAGATGAATCAGAAGAAGGAGAAGGAGAAGGTGAAGTCTGGAGGGTGAATCAGAAGAAGCAGAAGAAAGAGAAGGAGAAGGTGAAGTCTGGAGGGTGAATCAGAAGAAGTAGAAGAAGGAGAAGGAGAAGGTGAAGTCTGGAGTGTGAATCAGAAGAAGCAGAAGAAGGAGAAGGAGAAGGTGAAGTCTAGAGGGTGAATCAGAAGAAGCAGAATAAGAAGAAGGAGAAGGTGAAGTCCGGAGGGTGAATCAGAAGAAGCAGAAGAAGGAGAAGGAGAAGGTGAAGTCTGGAGGGTGAATCAGAAGAAGTAGAAGAAGGAGAAGGAGAAGGTGAAGTCTGGAGGGTGAAGCAGAAGAAGTAGAAGAAGGAGAAGGAGAAGGTGAAGTCAGGAGGGTGAATCAGAAGAAGTAGAAGAAGGAGAAGGAGAAGGTGAAGTCAGGAGGGTGAATCAGAAGAAGCAGAAGAAGGAGAAGGAGAAGGTGAAGTCTGGAGGGTGAATCAGAAGAATCAGAAGAAGGAGAAGGAGAAGGTGAAGTCTGGAGGGTGAATCAGAAGAAGCAGAGGAAGGAGAAGGAGAAGGTGAAGTCTGGAGGGTGAATCAGAAGAAGCAGAATAAGGAGAAGGAGAAGGTGAAGTCTGGAGGGTGAATCAGAAGAAGCAGAATAAGGAAAAGGAGAAGGTGAAGTCTGGAGGGTGAATCAGAAGGAGCAGAAGAAGAAGAAGGAGAAGATGAAGTCTGGAGGGTGAATCAGAAGAAGTAGAAGAAGGAGAAGGAGAAGGTGAAGTCTGGAGGGTGAAGCAGAAGAAGTTGAAGAAGGAGAAGGAGAAGGTGAAGTCAGGAGGGTGAATCAGAAGAAGCAGAAGAAGGAGAAGGAGAAGGTGAATTCTGGAGGGTGAATCAGAAGAATCAGAAGAAGGAGAAGTAGAAGGTGAAGTCTGGAGGGTGAATCAGAAGAAGCAGAAGAAAGGGAAGGAGAAGGTGAAGTCTGGAGGGTGAAGCAGAAGAAACAGAAGAAGGAGAAGGAGAAGGTGAAGACTGGAGGGTGAATCAGAAGAAGTAGAAGAAGGAGAAGGAGAAGGTGAAGTCTGGAGGGTGAATCAGAAGAAGTAGAAGAAGGAGAAGGAGAAGGTGAAGTCTGGAGGGTGAATCAGAAGAAGCAGAAGAAGGAGAAGGAGAAGGAGAAGTCTGGAGGGTGAATCAGAAGAAGCAGAAGAAGTAGAAGGAGAAGGTGAAGTCTGGAGGGTGAAGCAGAAGAAGTAGAAGAAGGAGAAGGAGAAGGTGAAGTCAGGAGGGTGAATCAGAAGAAGTAGAAGAAGGAGAAGGAGAAGGTGAAGTCAGGAGGGTGAATCAGAAGAAGCAGAAGAAGGAGAAGGAGAAGGTGAAGTCTGGAGGGTGTATCAGAAGAATCAGAAGAAGGAGAAGGAGAAGGTGAAGTCTGGAGGGTGAATCAGAAGAAGCCGAAGAAGGAGAAGGAGAAGGTGAAGTCTGGAGGGTGAATCAGAAGAAGCAGAAGAAGGAGAAGGAGAAGGTGAAGTCAGGAGGGTGAATCAGAAGAAGCAGAAGAAGGAGAAGGAGAAGGTGAAGTTAGGAGGGTGAATCAGAAGAAGCAGAAGAAGGAGAAGGAGCAGGTGATGTCAGCGGGATGAAGCAGAAGAAGTAGAAGAAGGAGAAGGAGAAGGTGAAGTCAGGACGGTGAAGCAGAAGAAGCAGAAGAAGGAGAAGGAGAATGTGAAGTCTGGAGGGTGAATCAGAATAAGTAGAAGAAGGAGAAGGAGAAGGTCAAATCTGGAGGGTGAATCAGAAGAAGTAGAAGAAGGAGAAGGAGAAGGTGAAGTTTGGAGCGTGAAGCAGAAGAAGTAGAAGAAGGATAAGGAGAAGGTGAAGTCAGGAGGGTGAATCAGAAGAAGTAGAAGAAGGAGAAGGAGAAGGTGAAGTCAGGAGGGTGAATCAGAAGAAGCAGAAGAAGGAGAAGGAGAAGGTGAAGTCTGGAGGGTGAATCAGAAGAAGTAGAAGAAGGAGAAGGAGAAGGTGTTGTCTGGAGGGTGAATCAGAAGAAGTAGACGAAGGAGAAGGAGAAGGTGAAGTCTGGAGGGTGAATCAGAAGAAGCAGAAGAAGGAGAAGGAGAAGGTGAAGTCTGGAGGGTGAATCAGAAGAAGCAGAAGAAGGAGAAGGAGAAGGGGAAGTCTGGAGGGTGAATCAGAAGAAGCAGAAAAAGGAGAAGGAGAAGGTGAAGTCTGAAGGGTGAATCAGAAGAAGTAGAAGAAGGAGAAGGAGAAGGTGAAGTCTGGAGGGTGAAGCAGAAGAAGTAGAAGAAGGAGAAGGAGAAGGTGAAGTCAGGAGGGTGAATCAGAAGAAGTAGAAGAAGGAGAAGGAGAAGGTGAGGTCAGGAGGGTGAATCAGATGAAGCAGAAGAAGGAGAAGGAGAAGGTGAAGTCTGGAGGGTGAATCAGAAGAATCAGAAGAAGGAGAAGGAGAAGGTGAAGTCTGGAGGGTGAATCAGAAGAAGCAGAAGAAAGAGAAGGAGAAGGTGAAGTCTGGAGGGTGAAGCAGAAGAAACAGAAGAAGGAGAAGGAGAAGGTGAAGACTGGAGGGTGAATCAGAAGAAGTAGAAGAAGGAGAAGGAGAAGGTGAAGTCTGGAGGGTGAATCAGAAGAAGTAGAAGAAGGAGAAGGAGAAGGTGATGTCTGGAGGGTGAATCAGAAGAAGCAGAAGAAGGAGAAGGAGAAGGTGAAGTCTGGAGGGTGAATCAGAAGAAGTAGAAGAAGGAGAAGGAGAAGGTGAAGTCTGGAGGGTGAAGCAGAAGAAGTAGAAGAAGGAGAAGGAGAAGGTGAAGTCAGGAGGGTGAATCAGAAGAAGTAGAAGAAGGAGAAGGAGAAGGTGAAGTCAGGAGGGTGAATCAGAAGAAGCAGAAGAAGGAGAAGGAGAAGGTGAAGTCTGGAGGGTGAATCAGAAGAATCAGAAGAAGGAGAAGGAGAAGGTGAAGTCTGGAGGGTGAATCAGAAGAAGCAGAGGAAGGAGAAGGAGAAGGTGAAGTCTGGAGGGTGAATCAGAAGAAGCAGAATAAGGAGAAGGAGAAGGTGAAGTCTGGAGGGTGAATCAGAAGAAGCAGAATAAGGAAAAGGGGAAGGTGAAGTCTGGAGGGTGAATCAGAAGGAGCAGAAGAAGAAGAAGGAGAAGATGAAGTCTGGAGGGTGAATCAGAAGAAGTAGAAGAAGGAGAAGGAGAAGGTGAAGTCTGGAGGGTGAAGCAGAAGAAGTTGAAGAAGGAGAAGGAGAAGGTGAAGTCAGGAGGGTGAATCAGAAGAAGCAGAAGAAGGAGAAGGAGAAGGTGAATTCTGGAGGGTGAATCAGAAGAATCAGAAGAAGGAGAAGTAGAAGGTGAAGTCTGGAGGGTGAATCAGAAGAAGCAGAAGAAAGGGAAGGAGAAGGTGAAGTCTGGAGGGTGAAGCAGAAGAAACAGAAGAAGGAGAAGGAGAAGGTGAAGACTGGAGGGTGAATCAGAAGAAGTAGAAGAAGGAGAAGGAGAAGGTGAAGTCTGGAGGGTGAATCAGAAGAAGTAGAAGAAGGAGAAGGAGAAGGTGAAGTCTGGAGGGTGAATCAGAAGAAGCAGAAGAAGGAGAAGGAGAAGGAGAAGTCTGGAGGGTGAATCAGAAGAAGCAGAAGAAGTAGAAGGAGAAGGTGAAGTCTGGAGGGTGAAGCAGAAGAAGTAGAAGAAGGAGAAGGAGAAGGTGAAGTCAGGAGGGTGAATCAGAAGAAGTAGAAGAAGGAGAAGGAGAAGGTGAAGTCAGGAGGGTGAATCAGAAGAAGCAGAAGAAGGAGAAGGAGAAGGTGAAGTCTGGAGGGTGAATCAGAAGAATCAGAAGAAGGAGAAGGAGAAGGTGAAGTCTGGAGGGTGAATCAGAAGAAGCCGAAGAAGGAGAAGGAGAAGGTGAAGTCTGGAGGGTGAATCAGAAGAAGCAGAAGAAGGAGAAGGAGAAGGTGAAGTCAGGAGGGTGAATCAGAAGAAGCAGAAGAAGGAGAAGGAGAAGGTGAAGTTAGGAGGGTGAATCAGAAGAAGCAGAAGAAGGAGAAGGAGCAGGTGATGTCAGCGGGATGAAGCAGAAGAAGTAGAAGAAGGAGAAGGAGAAGGTGAAGTCAGGACGGTGAAGCAGAAGAAGCAGAAGAAGGAGAAGGAGAATGTGAAGTCTGGAGGGTGAATCAGAATAAGTAGAAGAAGGAGAAGGAGAAGGTCAAATCTGGAGGGTGAATCAGAAGAAGTAGAAGAAGGAGAAGGAGAAGGTGAAGTTTGGAGCGTGAAGCAGAAGAAGTAGAAGAAGGATAAGGAGAAGGTGAAGTCAGGAGGGTGAATCAGAAGAAGTAGAAGAAGGAGAAGGAGAAGGTGAAGTCAGGAGGGTGAATCAGAAGAAGCAGAAGAAGGAGAAGGAGAAGGTGAAGTCTGGAGGGTGAATCAGAAGAAGTAGAAGAAGGAGAAGGAGAAGGTGTTGTCTGGAGGGTGAATCAGAAGAAGTAGACGAAGGAGAAGGAGAAGGTGAAGTCTGGAGGGTGAATCAGAAGAAGCAGAAGAAGGAGAAGGAGAAGGTGAAGTCTGGAGGGTGAATCAGAAGAAGCAGAAGAAGGAGAAGGAGAAGGGGAAGTCTGGAGGGTGAATCAGAAGAAGCAGAAAAAGGAGAAGGAGAAGGTGAAGTCTGAAGGGTGAATCAGAAGAAGTAGAAGAAGGAGAAGGAGAAGGTGAAGTCTGGAGGGTGAAGCAGAAGAAGTAGAAGAAGGAGAAGGAGAAGGTGAAGTCAGGAGGGTGAATCAGAAGAAGTAGAAGAAGGAGAAGGAGAAGGTGAGGTCAGGAGGGTGAATCAGATGAAGCAGAAGAAGGAGAAGGAGAAGGTGAAGTCTGGAGGGTGAATCAGAAGAATCAGAAGAAGGAGAAGGAGAAGGTGAAGTCTGGAGGGTGAATCAGAAGAAGCAGAAGAAAGAGAAGGAGAAGGTGAAGTCTGGAGGGTGAAGCAGAAGAAACAGAAGAAGGAGAAGGAGAAGGTGAAGACTGGAGGGTGAATCAGAAGAAGTAGAAGAAGGAGAAGGAGAAGGTGAAGTCTGGAGGGTGAATCAGAAGAAGTAGAAGAAGGAGAAGGAGAAGGTGATGTCTGGTGGGTGAATCAGAAGAAGCAGAAGAAGGAGAAGGTGAAGGTGAAGTCTGGAGGGTGAATCAGAAGAAGCAGAAGAAGGAGAAGGAGAAGGAGAAGTCTGGAGGGTGAATCAGAAGAAGCAGAAGAAGGAGAAGGAGAAG
This sequence comes from Somniosus microcephalus, assembly GCF_052327205.1. Lineage (NCBI taxonomy): Eukaryota > Metazoa > Chordata > Chondrichthyes > Squaliformes > Somniosidae > Somniosus > Somniosus microcephalus. The sequence continues at coordinate 251,187 of NW_028225400.1, read as the reverse complement.
GTGAAGTCTGGAGGGTGAATCAGAAGAAGTAGAAGAAGGAGAAGGAGAAGGTGTTGTCTGGAGGGTGAATCAGAAGAAGTAGACGAAGGAGAAGGAGAAGGTGAAGTCTGGAGGGTGAATCAGAAGAAGCAGAAGAAGGAGAAGGAGAAGGTGAAGTCTGGAGGGTGAATCAGAAGAAGCAGAAGAAGGAGAAGGAGAAGGGGAAGTCTGGAGGGTGAATCAGAAGAAGCAGAAAAAGGAGAAGGAGAAGGTGAAGTCTGAAGGGTGAATCAGAAGAAGTAGAAGAAGGAGAAGGAGAAGGTGAAGTCTGGAGGGTGAAGCAGAAGAAGTAGAAGAAGGAGAAGGAGAAGGTGAAGTCAGGAGGGTGAATCAGAAGAAGTAGAAGAAGGAGAAGGAGAAGGTGAGGTCAGGAGGGTGAATCAGATGAAGCAGAAGAAGGAGAAGGAGAAGGTGAAGTCTGGAGGGTGAATCAGAAGAATCAGAAGAAGGAGAACGAGAAGGTGAAGTCTGGAGGGTGAATCAGAAGAAGCAGAAGAAAGAGAAGGAGAAGGTGAAGTCTGGAGGGTGAAGCAGAAGAAACAGAAGAAGGAGAAGGAGAAGGTGAAGACTGGAGGGTGAATCAGAAGAAGTAGAAGAAGGAGAAGGAGAAGGTGAAGTCTGGAGGGTGAATCAGAAGAAGTAGAAGAAGGAGAAGGAGAAGGTGATGTCTGGTGGGTGAATCAGAAGAAGCAGAAGAAGGAGAAGGTGAAGGTGAAGTCTGGAGGGTGAATCAGAAGAAGCAGAAGAAGGAGAAGGAGAAGATGAAGTCTGGAGGGTGAATCAGAAGAAGTAGAAGAAGGAGAAGGAGAAGGTGAGGTCTGGAGGGTGAATCAGAAGAAGCAGAAGAAGGAGAAGGAGAAGGTGAAGTCTGGAGGGTGAATCAGAAGAAGCAGAAGAAGGAGAAGGAGGAGGTGAAGTCTGGAGGGTGAATCAGAAGAAGCAGAAGAAGGAGAAGGAGAAGGTGAAGTCTAGAGGGTGAATCAGAAGACGCAGAATAAGGAGAAGGAGAAGGTGAAGTCCGGAGGGTGAATCAGAAGAAGCAGAAGAAGGAGAAGGAGAAGGTGAAGTCTGGAGGGTGAATCAGAAGAAGTAGAAGAAGGAGAAGGAGAAGGTGAAGTCTGGAGGGTGAAGCAGAAGAAGTAGAAGAAGGAGAAGGAGAAGGTGAAGTCAGGAGGGTGAATCAGAAGAAGTAGAAGAAGGAGAAGGAGAAGGTGAAGTCAGGAGGGTGAATCAGAAGAAGCAGAAGAAGGAGAAGGAGAAGGTGAAGTCTGGAGGGTGAATCAGAAGAAGTAGAAGAAGGAGAAGGAGAAGGTGAAGTCTGGAGGGTGAAGCAGAAGAAGTAGAAGAAGGAGAAGGAGAAGGTGAAGTCAGGAGGGTGAATCAGAAGAAGTAGAAGAAGGAGAAGGAGAAGGTGAAGTCAGGAGGGTGAATCAGAAGAAGTAGAAGAAGGAGAAGGAGAAGGTGAAGTCTGGAGGGTGAAGCAGAAGAAGTAGAAGAAGGAGAAGGAGAAGGTGAAGTCAGGAGGGTGAATCAGAAGAAGTAGAAGAAGGAGAAGGAGAAGGTGAAGTCAGGAGGGTGAATCAGAAGAAGTAGAAGAAGGAGAAGGAGAAGGTGAAGTCAGGAGGGTGAATCAGAAGAAGTAGAAGAAGGAGAAGGAGAAGGTGAAGTCAGGAGGGTGAATCAGAAGAAGCAGAAGAAGGAGAAGGAGAAGGTGAAGTCTGGAGGGTGAATCAGAAGAATCAGAAGAAGGAGAAGGAGAAGGTGAAGTCTGGAGGGTGAATCAGAAGAAGCAGAGGAAGGAGAAGGAGAAGGTGAAGTCTGGAGGGTGAATCAGAAGAAGCAGAATAAGGAAAAAGAGAAGGTGAAGTCTGGAGGGTGAATCAGAAGAAGCAGAAGAAGGAGAAGGAGAAGATGAAGTCTGGAGGGTGAATCAGAAGAAGTAGAAGAAGGAGAAGGAGAAGGTGAAGTCTGGAGGGTGAAGCAGAAGAAGTAGAAGAAGGAGAAGGAGAAGGTGAAGTCAGGAGGGTGAATCAGAAGAAGCAGAAGAAGGAGAAGGAGAAGGTGAATTCTGGAGGGTAAATCAGAAGAATCAGAAGAAGGAGAAGTAGAAGGTGAAGTCTGGAGGGTGAATCAGAAGAAGCAGAAGAAAGAGAAGGAGAAGGTGAAGTCTGGAGGGTGAAGCAGAAGAAACAGAAGAAGGAGAAGGAGAAGGTGAAGACTGGAGGGTGAATCAGAAGAAGTAGAAGAAGGAGAAGGAGAAGGTGAAGTCTGGAGGGTGAATCAGAAGAAGTAGAAGAAGGAGAAGGAGAAGGTGAAGTCTGGAGGGTGAATCAGAAGAAGCAGAAGAAGGAGAAGGAGAAGGAGAAGTCTGGAGGGTGAATCAGAAGAAGCAGAAGAAGTAGAAGGAGAAGGTGAAGTCTGGAGGGTGAAGCAGAAGAAGTAGAAGAAGGAGAAGGAGAAGGTGAAGTCAGGAGGGCGAATCAGAAGAAATAGAAGAAGGAGAAGGAGAAGGTGAAGTCAGGAGGGTGAATCAGAAGAAGCAGAAGAAGGAGAAGGAGAAGGTGAAGTCTGGAGGGTGAATCAGAAGAATCAGAAGAAGGAGAAAGAGAAGGTGAAGTCTGGAGGGTGAATCAGAAGAAGCCGAAGAAGGAGAAGGAGAAGGTGAAGTCTGGAGGGTGAATCAGAAGAAGCAGAAGAAGGAGAAGGAGAAGGTGAAGTCAGGAGGATGAATCAGAAGAAGCAGAAGAAGGAGAAGGAGAAGGTGAAGTTAGGAGGGTGAATCAGAAGAAGCAGAAGAAGGAGAAGGAGCAGGTGATGTCAGCGGGATGAAGCAGAAGAAGTAGAAAAGGAGAAGGAGAAGGTGAAGTCAGGACGGTGAAGCAGAAGAAGCAGAAGAAGGAGAAGGAGAATGTGAAGTCTGGAGGGTGAATCAGAATAAGTAGAAGAAGGAGAAGGAGAAGGTCAAATCTGGAGGGTGAATCAGAAGAAGTAGAAGAAGGAGAAGGAGAAGGTGCAGTCTGGAGGGTGAAGCAGAAGAAGTAGAAGAAGGAGAAGGAGAAGGTGAAGTCAGGAGGGTGAATCAGAAGAAGTAGAAGAAGGAGAAGGAGAAGGTGAAGTCAGGAGGGTGAATCAGAAGAAGCAGAAGAAGGAGAAGGAGAAGGTGAAGTCTGGAGGGTGAATCAGAAGAAGTAGAAGAAGGAGAAGGAGAAGGTGTTGTCTGGAGGGTGAATCAGAAGAAGTAGACGAAGGAGAAGGAGAAGGTGAAGTCTGGAGGGTGAATCAGAAGAAGCAGAAGAAGGAGAAGGAGAAGGTGAAGTCTGGAGGGTGAATCAGAAGAAGCAGAAGAAGGAGAAGGAGAAGGTGAAGTCTGGAGGGTGAATCAGAAGAAGCAGAATAAGGAGAAGGAGAAGGTGAAGTCTGGAGGGTGAATCAGAAGAAGCAGAAAAAGGAGAAGGAGAAGGTGAAGTCTGAAGGGTGAATCAGAAGAAGTAGAAGAAGGAGAAGGAGAAGGTGAAGTCTGGAGGGTGAAGCAGAAGAAGTAGAAGAAGGAGAAGGAGAAGGTGAAGTCAGGAGGGTGAATCAGAAGAAGTAGAAGAAGGAGAAGGAGAAGGTGAAGTCAGGAGGGTGAATCAGAAGAAGCAGAAGAAGGAGAAGGAGAAGGTGAAGTCTGGAGGGTGAATCAGAAGAATCAGAAGAAGGAGAAGGAGAAGGTGAAGTCTGGAGGGTGAATCAGAAGAAGCAGAAGAAAGAGAAGGAGAAGGTGAAGTCTGGAGGGTGAAGCAGAAGAAACAGAAGAAGGAGAAGGAGAAGGTGAAGACTGGAGGGTGAATCAGAAGAAGTAGAAGAAGGAGAAGGAGAAGGTGAAGTCTGGAGGGTGAATCAGAAGAAGTAGAAGAAGGAGAAGGAGAAGGTGATGTCTGGAGGGTGAATCAGAAGAAGCAGAAGAAGGAGAAGGTGAAGGTGAAGTCTGGAGGGTGAATGAGAAGTAGCAGAAGAAGGAGAAGGAGAAGATGAAGTTTGGAGGGTGAATCAGAAGAAGTAGAAGAAGGAGAAGGAGAAGGTGAGGTCTGGAGGGTGAATCAGAAGAAGCAGATGAAGGAGAAGGAGAAGGTGAAGTCTGGAGGGTGAATCAGAAGAAGCAGAAGAAGGAGAAGGAGAAGGTGAAGTCTGGAGGGTGAATCAGAAGAAGCAGAAGAAGGAGAAGGAGAAGGTGAAGTCAGGAGGGTGAATCAGAAGAAGCAGAAGAAGGAGAAGGAGAAGGTGAAGTTAGGAGGGTGAATCAGAAGAAGCAGAAGAAGGAGAAGGAGCAGGTGATGTCAGGGGGATGAAGCAGAAGAAGTAGAAGAAGGAGAAGGAGAAGGTGAAGTCAGGACGGTGAAGCAGAAGAAGCAGAAGAAGGAGAAGGAGAAGGTGAAGTCTGGAGGGTGAATCAGAAGAAGTAGAAGAAGGAGAAGGAGAAGGTGAAGTCTGGAGGGTGAATCAGAAGAAGCAGAAGAAGGAGAAGGAGAAGGTGAAGTCTGGAGGGTGAAGCAGAAGAAGTCGAAGAAGGAGAAGGAGAAGGTGATGTCTGGAGGGTGAATCAGAAGAAGCAGAAGAAGGAGAAGGAGAAGGTGAGGTCTGGAGGGTGAATCAGAAGAAGCAGAAGAAGGAGAAGGAGGAGGTGAAGTCTGGAGGGTGAATCAGAAGAAGCAGAAGAAGGAGAATAAGAAGGTGAAGTCAGGAGGGAGAATCAGAAGAAGCAGAAGAAGGAGAAGGAGAAGGTGAAGTTAGGAGGGTGAATCAGAAGAAGCAGAAGAAGGAGAAGGAGAAGGTGAAGTCAGGGGGTGAAGCAGAAGAAGTAGAAGAAGGAGAAGGAGAAGGTGAAGTCAGGAGGGTGAAGCAGAAGAAGCAGAAGAAGGAGAAGGAGAAGGTGAAGTCTGGAGGGCGCAGCAGAAGAAGTAGAAGAAGGAGAAGGAGAAGGTGAAGTCTGGAGGGTGAAGCAGAAGAAGCAGAAGAAGGAGAAGGAGAAGGTGAAGTCTGGAGGGTGAATCAGAAGAAGCAGAAGAAGTAGAAGGAGAAGGTGATGTCTGGAGGGTGAATCAGAAGAAGTAGAAGAAGGAGAAGGAGAAGGTGAAATCTGGAGGGTGAATCAGAAGAAGCAGAAGAAGGAGAAGGAGAAGGTGAAGTCAGGAGGGTGAATCAGAAGAAGCAGAAGAAGGAGAAGGAGAAGGTGAAGTCTGGAGGGTGAATCAGAAGAAGCAGAAGAAGGAGATGGAGAAGGTGAAGACTGGAGGGTGAATCAGAAGAAGTAGAAGAAGGAGAAGGAGAAGGTGAAGTCTGGAGGGTGAATCAGAAGAAGTAGAAGAAGGAGAAGGAGAAGGCGAAGTCTGGAGGGTGAATCAGAAGAAGCAGAAGAAGGAGAAGGAGAAGGTGAAGTCTGGAGGGTGAATCAGAAGAAGCAGAAGAAGGAGAAGGAGAAGATGATGTCTGGAGTGTGAATCAGAAGAAGTGGAAGAAGGAGAAGGAGAAGGTGAGGTCTGGAGGGCGAATCAGAAGAAGAAGAAGAAGGAGAAGGAGAAGGTGAAGTCTGAAGGGTGAATCAGAAGATGCAGAAGAAGGAGAAGGAGAAGGTGAAGTCTGGAGGGTGAATCAGAAGAAGCAGAAGAAGGAGAAGGAGAAGGTGAAGTCTGGAGGGTGAATCAGAAGAAGCAGAAGAAGGAGAAGGAGAAGGTGAAGTCTGGAGGGTGAATCAGAAGAGGTAGAAGAAGGAGAAGGAGAAGGTGAAGTCTGGAGGGTGAATCAGAAGAAGTAGAAGAAGGAGAAGGAGAAGGTGAAGTCTGGAGGGTGAATCAGAAGAAGCAGAAGAAGGAGAAGGAGAAGGTGATGTCTGGAGGGTGAATCAGAAGAAGCAGAAGAAGGAGAAGGAGAAGATGAAGTCTGGAGGGTGAATCAGAAGAAGTAGAAGAAGGAGAAGGAGAAGGTGAAGTCTGGAGGGTGAATCAGAAGAAGCAGAAGAAGGAGAAGGAGAAGGTGAAGTCTGGAGGGTGAAGCAGAAGAAGCAGAAGAAGGAGAAGGAGAAGGTGAAGTCTGGAGGGTGAATCAGAAGAAGCAGAAGAAGGAGAAGGAGAAGGTGAAGTCTGGAGGGTGAATCAGAAGAAGCAGAAGAAGGAGAAGGAGAAGGTGAAGTCTGGAGGGTGAATCAGAAGAAGTAGAAGAAGGAGAAGGAGAAGGTGAAGTCTGGAGGGTGAAGCAGAAGAAGCAGAAGAAGGAGAAGGAGAAGGTGAAGTCAGGAGGGTGAATCAGAAGAAGTAGAAGAAGGAGAAGGAGAAGGTGAAGTCAGGAGGGTGAATCAGAAGAAGCAGAAGAAGGAGAAGGAGAAGGTGAAGTCTGGAAGGTGAATCAGATGAATCAGAAGAAGGAGAAGGAGAAGGTGAAGTCTGGAGGGTGAATCAGAAGAAGCAGAAGAAAGAGAAGGAGAAGGTGAAGTCTGGAGGGTGAAGCAGAAGAAGCAGAAGAAGGAGAAGGAGAAGGTGAAGGCTGGAGGGTGAATCAGAAGAAGTAGAAGAAGGAGAAGGAGAAGGTGAAGTCTGGAGGGTGAATCAGAAGAAGTAGAAGAAGGAGAAGGAGAAGGTGAAGTCTGGAGGGTGAATCAGAAGAAGCAGAAGAAGGAGAAGGAGAAGGTGAAGTCTGGAGGGTGAAGCAGAAGAAGCAGAAGAAGGAGAAGGAGAAAATGAAGTCTGGAGGGTGAATCAGAAGACGTAGAAGAAGGAGAAGGAGAAGGTGAGGTCTGGAGGGTGAATCAGAAGAAGCAGAAGAAGGAGAAGGAGAAGGTGAGGTCTGGAGGGTGAATCAGAAGAAGCAGAAGAAGGAGAAGGAGAAGGTGAAGTCTGGAGGGTGAATCAGAAGAAGCAGAAGAAGGAGAATAAGAAGGTGAAGTCAGGAGGGAGAATCAGAAGAAGCAGAAGAAGGAGAAGGAGAAGGTGAAGTTAGGAGTGTGAATCAGAAGAAGCAGAAGAAGGAGAAGGAGAAGGTGAAGTCAGGGGGTGAAGCAGAAGAAGTAGAAGAAGGAGAAGGAGAAGGTGAAGTCAGGAGGGTGAAGCAGAAGAAGCAGAAGAAGGAGAAGGAGAAGGTGAAGTCTGGAGGGCGCAGCAGAAGAAGCAGAAGAAGGAGAAGGAGAAGGTGAAGTCTGGAGGGTGAAGCAGAAGAAGCAGAAGAAGGAGAAGGAGAAGGTGAAGTCTGGAGGGTGAATCAGAAGAAGTAGAAGAAGGAGAAGGAGAAGGTGATGTCAGGAGGGTGAAGCAGAAGAAACAGTAGAAGGAGAAGGAGAAGGTGAAGTCTGGAGGGTGAAGCAGAAGAAGCAGAAGAAGGAGAAGGAGAAGGTGAAGTCTGGAGGGCGAAGCAGAAGAAGCAGAAGAAGGAGAAGGAGAAGCTGAAGTGTGGAGGGTGAAGCAGAAGAAGCAGAAGAAGGAGAAGGAGAAGGTGAAGTCTGGAGGGTGAATCAGAAGAAGTAGAAGAAGGAGAAGGAGAAGGTGAAGTCAGGAGGGTGAAGCAGAAGAAGCAGAAGAAGGAGAAGGAGAAGGTGAAGTCTGGAGGGTGAAGCAGAAGAAGTAAAAAAGGAGAAGGAGAAGGTGAAGTCTGGAGGGAGAAGCAGAAGAAGTAGAAGAAGGAGAAGGAGAAGGTGAAGTCTGGAGGGTGAAACAGAAGAAGCAGAAGAAGGAGAAGGAGAAGGTGAAGTCTGGAGGGTGAATCAGAAGAAGCAGAAGAAGGAGAAGGAGAAGGTGAAGTCTGGAGGGTGAATCAGAAGAAGTAGAAGAAGGAGAAGGTGAAGGTGAAGTCTGGAGGGTGAATCAGAATAAGTAGAAGAAGGAGAAGGAGAAGGCGAAGACTGGTGGGTGAATCAGAAGAAGCAGAAGAAGGAGAAGGAGAAGATGAAGTCTGGAGGGTGAATCAGAAGAAGCAGAAGAAGGAGAAGGAGAAGGTGAGGTCTGGAGGGTGAATCAGAAGAAGCAGAAGAAGGAGAAGGAGAAGGTGAAGTCTGAAGGGTGAATCAGAAGAAGCAGAAGATGGAGAAGGAGAAGGTGAAGTCTGGAGGGTGAATCAGAAGAAGCAGAAGAAGGAGAAGGAGAAGGTGAAGTCTGGAGGGTGAATCAGAAGAAGCAGGATAAGGAGGAGAAGGTGAAGTCAGGAGAGTGAATCAGAAGAAGGAGAAGAAGGAGAAGGAGAAGGTGAAGTCAGGAGGGTGAATCAGAAGAAGCAGAAGAAGGAGAAGGAGAAGGTGAAGTCTGGAGGGTGAATCAGAAGAATCAGAAGAAGGAGAAGGAGAAGGTGAAGTCTGGAGGGTGAATCAGAAGAAGCAGAAGAAAGAGAAGGAGAAGGTGAAGTCTGGAGGGTGAAGCAGAAGAAGCAGAAGAAGGAGAAGGAGAAGGTGAAGACTGGAGGGTGAATCAGAAGAAGTAGAAGAAGGAGAAGGAGAAGTTGAAGTCTGGAGGGTGAATCAGAAGAAGTAGAAGAAGGAGAAGGAGTAGGTGAAGTCTGGAGGGTGAATCAGAAGAAGCAGAAAAAGGAGAAGGAGAAGGTGAAGTCTGGAGGGTGAATCAGAAGAAGCAGAAGAAGGAGAAGGAGAAGATGAAGTCTGGAGCGTGAATCAGAAGAAGTAGAAGAAGGAGAAGGAGAAGGTGAGGTCTGGAGGGTGAATCAGAAGAATCAGAAGTAGGAGAAGGAGAAGGTGAAGTCTGGCGGGTGAATCAGAAGAAGCAGAAGAAGGAGAAGGAGCAGGTGAAGTCTGGAGGGAGAATCAGAAGAAGCAGAAGAAGGAGAAGGAGAAGGTGAAGTCAGGAGGGTGAATCAGAAGAAGCAGAAGAAGGAGAAGGTGAAGTTTGTAGGGTGAATCAGAAGAAGCAGAAGAAGGAGAAGGAGAAGGTGAAGTCAGGGGGGTGAAGCAGAAGAAGTAGAAGAAGGACAAGGAGAAGGTGAAGTCAGGAGGGTGAAGCAGAAGAAGCAGAAGAAGGAGAAGGAGAAGGTGAAGTCTGGAGGGCGCAGCAGAAGAAGCAGAAGAAGGAGCAGGAGAAGGTGAAGTCTGGACGGTGAAGCTGAAGAAGCAGAAGAAGGAGAAGGAGAAGGTGAAGTCTGGAGGGTGAATCAGAAGAAGTAGAAGAAGGAGAAGGAGAAGGTGAAGTCAGGAGGGTGAAGCAGAAGAAGCAGAAGAAGGAGAAGGAGAAGGTGAAGTCTGGAGGGTGAAGCAGAAGAAGCAGAAGAAGGAGAAGGAGAAGGTGAAGTCTGGAGGGCGAAGCAGAAGAAGCAGAAGAAGGAGAAGGGGAAGGTGAAGTCTGGAGGGTGAAGCAGAAGAAGCAGAAGAAGGTGAAGGAGAAGGTGAAGTCAGGAGGGTGAATCAGAAGAAGTAGAAGAAGGAGAAGGAGAAGGTGAAGTCTGGAGGATGAATCAGAAGAAGGAGAAGAAGGAGAAGGAGAAGGTGAAGTCTGGAGGGTGAATCAGAAGAAGCAGAAGAAGGAGAAGGAGAAGGTGAAGTCAGGAGGGTGAATCAGAAGAAGCAGAAGAAGGAGAAGGAGAAGGTGAAGTCTGGAGTGTGAATCAGAAGAAGCAGAAGAAGGAGAAGGAGAAGGTGAAGACTGGAGGGTGAATCAGAAGAAGTAGAAGAAGGAGAAGGAGAAGGTGAAGTCTGGAGGGAGAATCAGAAGAAGTAGAAGAAGGAGAAGGAGAAGGTGAAGACTGGAGGGTGAATCAGAAGAAGCAGAAGAAGGAGAAGGAGAAGGTGAAGTCTGGAGGGTGAATCAGAAGATGTAGAAGAAGGAGAAGGAGAAGGTGAAGTCTGGAGGGTGAATCAGAAGAAGCAGAAGAAGGAGAAGGTGAAGTCTGAAGGGTGAATCAGAAGAAGCAGAAGAAGGAGAAGGAGAAGGTGAAGTCTGGAGGGTGAATCAGAAGAAGCAGAAGAAGGAGAAGGAGAAGGTGAAGTTTGGAGGGTGACTCAGAAGAAGCAGAAGAAGGAGAAGGAGAAGGTGAAGTCTGGAGGGTGAATCAGAAGAAGAAGGATAAGGAGAAGGAGAAGGTGAAGTCTGGAGGGTGAATCAGAAGAAGCAGAAGAAGGAGAAGGAGAAGGTGAAGTCTGGAGGGTGAATCAGAAGAAGTAGAAGAAGGAGAAGGAGAAGGTGAAGTCTGGAGGGTGAAGCAGAAGAAGTAGAAGAAGGAGAAGGAAAAGGTGAAGTCAGGAGGGTGAATCAGAAGAAGTAGAAGAAGGAGAAGGAGAAGGTGAAGTCAGGAGGGTGAATCAGAAGAAGCAGAAGAAGGAGAAGGAGAAGGTGAAGTCTGGAGGGTGAATCAGAAGAATCAGAAGAAGGAGAAGGAGAAGGTGAAGTCTGGAGGGTGAATCAGAAGAAGGAGAAGAAAGAGAAGGAGAAGTTGAAGTCTGGAGGGAGAAGCAGAAGAAGCAGAAGAAGGAGAAGGAGAAGGTGAAGACTGGAGGGTGAATCAGAAGAAGTAGAAGAAGGAGAAGGAGAAGGTGAAGTCTGGAGGGTGAATCAGAAGAAGTAGAAGAAGAAGGAGAAGGTGAAGTCTGGAGGGTGAATCAGAAGAAGCAGAAGAAGGAGAAGGAGATGGTGAAGTCTGGAGGGTGAATCTGAAGAAGCAGAAGAAGGAGAAGGAGAAGATGAAGTCTGGAGGGTGAATCAGAAGAAGTAGAAGAAGGAGAAGGAGAAGGTGAGGTCTGGAGGGTGAATCAGAAGAAGCAGAAGAAGGAGAAGGAGAAGTTGAAGTCTGGTGGGTGAATCAGAAGAAGCAGAAGAAGGAGAAGGAGAAGGAGAAGTCTGGAGGGTGAATCAGAAGAAGCAGAAGAAGGAGAAGGAGAAGGTGAAGTCAGGAGGGTGAATCAGAAGAAGCAGAAGAAGGAAAAGGAGAAGGTGAAGTTAGAAGGGTGAATCAGAAGAAGCAGAAGAAGGAGAAGGAGAAGGTGAAGTCAGGGGGTGAATCAGAAGAATCAGAAGAAGGAGAAGGAGAAGGTGAAGTCTGGAGGGTCAATCAGAAGAAGCAGAAGAAGGAGAAGGAGAAGGTGAAGTCTGGAGGGTGAATCAGAAGAAGCAGAAATGGAGAAGGAGAAGGTGAAGTCTGGAGGGTGAATCAGAAGAAGTAGAAGAAGGAGAAGGAGAAGGTGAGGTCTGGAGGGTGAATCAGAAGAAGGAGAAGAAAGAGAAGGAGAAGTTGAAGTCTGGAGGGAGAAGCAGAAGAAGCAGAAGAAGGAGAAGGAGAAGGTGAAGTCTGGAGGGTGAATCAGAAGATGTAGAAGAAGGAGAAGGAGAAGGTGAAGTCTGGAGGGTGAATCAGAAGAAGCAGAAGAAGGAGAAGGTGAAGTCTGAAGGGTGAATCAGAAGAAGCAGAAGAAGGAGAAGGAGAAGGTGAAGTCTGGAGGGTGAATCAGAAGAAGCAGAAGAAGGAGAAGGAGAAGGTGAAGTTTGGAGGGTGACTCAGAAGAAGCAGAAGAAGGAGAAGGAGAAGGTGAAGTCTGGAGGGTGAATCAGAAGAAGTAGAAGAAGGAGAAGGAGAAGGTGAAGTCTGGAGGGTGAAGCAGAAGAAGTAGAAGAAGGAGAAGGAAAAGGTGAAGTCAGGAGGGTGAATCAGAAGAAGTAGAAGAAGGAGAAGGAGAAGGTGAAGTCAGGAGGGTGAATCAGAAGAAGCAGAAGAAGGAGAAGGAGAAGGTGAAGTCTGGAGGGTGAATCAGAAGAATCAGAAGAAGGAGAAGGAGAAGGTGAAGTCTGGAGGGTGAATCAGAAGAAGGAGAAGAAAGAGAAGGAGAAGTTGAAGTCTGGAGGGAGAAGCAGAAGAAGCAGAAGAAGGAGAAGGAGAAGGTGAAGACTGGAGGGTGAATCAGAAGAAGTAGAAGAAGGAGAAGGAGAAGGTGAAGTCTGGAGGGTGAATCAGAAGAAGTAGAAGAAGAAGGAGAAGGTGAAGTCTGGAGGGTGAATCAGAAGAAGCAGAAGAAGGAGAAGGAGATGGTGAAGTCTGGAGGGTGAATCTGAAGAAGCAGAAGAAGGAGAAGGAGAAGATGAAGTCTGGAGGGTGAATCAGAAGAAGTAGAAGAAGGAGAAGGAGAAGGTGAGGTCTGGAGGGTGAATCAGAAGAAGCAGAAGAAGGAGAAGGAGAAGTTGAAGTCTGGTGGGTGAATCAGAAGAAGCAGAAGAAGGAGAAGGAGAAGGAGAAGTCTGGAGGGTGAATCAGAAGAAGCAGAAGAAGGAGAAGGAGAAGGTGAAGTCAGGAGGGTGAATCAGAAGAAGCAGAAGAAGGAAAAGGAGAAGGTGAAGTTAGAAGGGTGAATCAGAAGAAGCAGAAGAAGGAGAAGGAGAAGGTGAAGTCAGGGGGTGAAGCAGAAGAAGTAGAAGAAGGACAAGGAGAAGGTGAAGTCAGGAGGGTGAAGCAGAAGAAGCAGAAGAAGGAGAAGGAGAAGGTGAAGTCTGGAGGGCGCAGCAGAAGAAGCAGAAGAAGGAGAAGGAGAAGGTGAAGTCTGGAGGGTGAAGCAGAAGAAGCAGAAGAAGGAGAAGGAGAAGGTGAAGTCTGGAGGGTGAATCAGAAGAAGTAGAAGAAGGAGAAGGAGAAGGTGAAGTCAGGAGGGTGAAGCAGAAGAAGCAGAAGAAGGAGAATGAGAAGGTGAAGTCTGGAGGGTGAAGCAGAAGAAGCAGAAGAAGGAGAAGGAGAAGGTGAAGTCTGGAGGGCGAAGCAGAAGAAGCAGAAGAAGGAGAAGGAGAAGGTGAAGTCTGGAGGGTGAAGCAGAAGAAGCAGAAGAAGGAGAAAGAGAAGGTGAAGTCAGGGGGGTGAAGCAGAAGAAGTAGAAGAAGGAGAAGGAGAAGGTGAAGTCAGGAGGGTGAAGCAGAAGAAGCAGAAGAAGGAGAAGGAGAAGGGGAAGTCTGGAGGGTGAAGCAGAAGAAGCAGAATAAGGAGAAGGAGAAGGTGAAGTCTGGAGGGTGAAGCAGAAGAAGCAGAAGAAGGTGAAGGAGATGGTGAAGTCAGGAGGGTGAATCAGAAGAAGTAGAAGAAGGAGAAGGTGAAGTCTGGAGGGTGAATCAGAAGAAGTAGAAGAAGGAGAAGGAGAAGGTGAAGTCTGGAGGGTGAATCAGAAGAAGTAGAAGAAGGAGAAGGTGAAGTCTGGAGGGTGAATCAGAAGAAGCAGAAGAAGGAGAAGGAGAAGGTGAAGTCTGGAGGGAGAAGCAGAAGAAGTAGAAGAAGGAGAAGGAGAAGGTGAAGTCTGGAGGGTGAATCGGAAGAAGTAGAAGAAGGAGAAGGAGAAGGTGAAGTCTGGAGGGTGAATCAGAAGAAGTAGAAGTAGGAGAAGGAGAAGGTGAAGTCTGGAGGGTGAATCAGAAGAAGCAGAAGAAGGAGAAGGAGAAGGTGAAGTCTGGAGGGTGAATCAGAAGAAGTAGAAGAAGGAGAAGGAGAAGGTGCAGACTGGAGGGTGAATCAGAAGATGTAGGCGAAGGAGAAGGAGAAGGTGAAGTCTGGAGGGTGAATCAGAGGAAGCAGAAGTAGGAGAAGGGGAAGGTGAAGTCTGGAGGGTGAATCAGAAGAAGTAGAAGAAGGAGAAGGATAAGGTGAAGTCTGGAGGGTGAAACAGAAGAAGCAGAAGAAGGAGAAGGAGAAGGTGAAGTCTGGACGGTGAATCAGAAGAAGCAGAAGAAGGAGAAGGAGAAGGTGAAGTCTGGAGGGTGAATCAGAAGAAGCAGAAGAAGGAGTAGGTGAAGGTGAAGTCTGGAGGGTGAATCAGAAGAAGCAGAAGAAGTAGAAGGAGAAGGTGAAGTCTGGAGGGTGAATCAGAAGAAGTAGAAGAAGGAGAAGGAGAAGGTGATGTCTGGAGGGTGAATCAGAGGAAGCAGAAGAAGGAGAAGGAGAAGGTGAAGTCAGAAGGGTGAATCAGAAGAAACAGAAGAAGGAGAAGGAGAAGGTGAAGTCTGGAGGGTGAATCAGAAGAAGCAGAAGAAGGAGAAGGAGAAGGTGAAGTCTGGAGGGAGAAGCAGAAGAAGTAGAAGAAGGAGAAGGAGAAGGTGAAGTCTGGAGGGTGAATCAGAAGAGGTAGAAGAAGGAGAAGGAGAAGGTGAAGTCTGGAGGGTGAATCGGAAGAAGTAGAAGAAGGAGAAGGAGAAGGTGAAGTCTGGAGGGTGAATCAGAAGAAGCAGAAGAAGGAGAAGGAGAAGGTGTAGTCTCGAGGGTGAATCAGAAGAAGTGGACGAAGGAGAAGGAGAAGGTGAAGTCTGGAGGGTGAATCAGAAGATGCAGAAGAAGGAAAAGGAGAAGGTGAAGTCTGGCGGGTGAATCAGAAGAAGTAGAAGAAGGAGAAGGAGAAGGTGAAGTCTGGAGGGTGAATCAGAAGAAGCAGAAGAAGGAGAAGGAGAAGGTGAAGTCTGGAGGGTGAATCGGAAGAAGTAGAAGAAGGAGAAGGAGAAGGTGAAGTCTGGAGGGTGAATCAGAAGAAGCAGAAGAAGGAGAAGGAGAAGGTGAAGTCTGGAGGGTGAATCAGAAGAAGCAGAAGAAGGAGAAGGAGAAGGTGTAGTCTCGAGGGTGAATCAGAAGAAGTGGACGAAGGAGAAGGAGAAGGTGAAGTCTGGAGGGTGAATCAGAAGATGCAGAAGAAGGAAAAGGAGAAGGTGAAGTCTGGCGGGTGAATCAGAAGAAGTAGAAGAAGGAGAAGGAGAAGGTGAAGTCTGGAGGGTGAATCAGAAGAAGCAGAAGAAGGAGAAGGAGAAGGTGAAGTCTGGAGGGTGAATCAGAAGAAGCAGAAGAAGGAGAAGGAGAAGGTGAAGTCTGGAGGGTGAATCAGAAGAAGCAGAAGAAGGAGAAGGAGAAGGTGAAGTCTGGAGGGTGAATCAGAAGAAGCAGAAATGGAGAAGGAGAAGGTGAAGTCTGGAGGGTGAATCAGAAGAAGTAGAAGAAGGAGAAGGAGAAGGTGAAGTCTGGAGGGTGAAGCAGAAGAAGCAGAAGAAGGAGAAGGAGAAGGTGAAGTCTGGAGGGCGAAGCAGAAGAAGCAGAAGAAGGAGAAGGAGAAGCTGAAGTCTGGAGGGTGAAGCAGAAGAAGCAGAAGAAGGAGAAGGAGAAGGTGAAGTCTGGAGGGTGAATCAGAAGAAGTAGAAGAAGGAGAAGGAGAAGGTGAAGTCAGGAGGGTGAAGCAGAAGAAGCAGAAGAAGGAGAAGGAGAAGGTGAAGTCTGGAGGGTGAAGCAGAAGAAGTAAAAGAAGGAGAAGGAGAAGGTGAAGTCCGGAGGGAGAAGCAGAAGAAGTAGAAGAAGGAGAAGGAGAAGGTGAAGTCTGGAGGGTGAAACAGAAGAAGCAGAAGAAGGAGAAGGAGAAGGTGAAGTCTGGAGGGTGAATCAGAAGAAGCAGAAGAAGGAGAAGGAGAAGGTGAAGTCTGGAGGGTGAATCAGAAGAAGTAGAAGAAGGAGAAGGTGAAGGTGAAGTCTGGAGGGTGAATCAGAATAAGTAGAAGAAGGAGAAGGAGAAGAAGAAGACTGGTGGGTGAATCAGAAGAAGCAGAAGAAGGAGAAGGAGAAGATGAAGTCTGGAGGGTGAATCAGAAGAAGCAGAAGAAGGAGAAGGAGAAGGTGAGGTCTGGAGGGTGAATCAGAAGAAGCAGAAGAAGGAGAAGGAGAAGGTGAAGTCTGAAGGGTGAATCAGAAGAAGCAGAAGATGGAGAAGGATAAGGTGAAGTCTGGAGGGTGAATCAGAAGAAGCAGAAGAAGGAGAAGGAGAAGGTGAAGTCTGGAGGGTTAATCAGAAGAAGCAGAAGAAGGAGAAGGAGAAGGTGAAGTCTGGAGGGTGAATCAGAAGAAGCAGGATAAGGAGGAGAAGGTGAAGTCAGGAGGGTGAATCAGAAGAAGGAGAAGAAGGAGAAGGAGAAGGTGAAGTCAGGAGGGTGAATCAGAAGAAGCAGAAGAAGGAGAAGGAGAAGGTGAAGTCTGGAGGGTGAATCAGAAGAATCAGAAGAAGGTGAAGGAGAAGGTGAAGTCTGGAGGGTGAATCAGAAGAAGCAGAAGAAAGAGAAGGAGAAGGTGAACTCTGGAGGGTGAAGCAGAAGAAGCAGAAGAAGGAGAAGGAGAAGGTGAAGACTGGAGGGTGAATCAGAAGAAGTAGAAGAAGGAGAAGGAGAAGGTGAAGTCTGGAGGGTGAATCAGAAAAAGTAGAAGAAGGAGAAGGAGTAGGTGAAGTCTGGAGGGTGAATCAGAAGAAGCAGAAGAAGGAGAAGGAGAAGGTGAAGTCTGGAGGGTGAATCAGAAGAAGCAGAAGAAGGAGAAGGAGAAGATGAAGTCTGGAGCGTGAATCAGAAGAAGTAGAAGAAGGAGAAGGAGAAGGTGAGGTCTGGAGGGTGAATCAGAAGAACCAGAAGTAGGAGAAGGAGAAGGTGAAGTCTGGCGGGTGAATCAGAAGAAGCAGAAGAAGGAGAAGGAGCAGGTGAAGTCTGGAGGGAGAATCAGAAGAAGCAGAAGAAGGAGAAGGAGAAGGTGAAGTCAGGAGGGTGAATCAGAAGAAGCAGAAGAAGGAGAAGGTGAAGTTTGTAGGGTGAATCAGAAGAAGCAGAAGAAGGAGAAGGAGAAGGTGAAGTCAGGGGGGTGAAGCAGAAGAAGTAGAAGAAGGACAAGGAGAAGGTGAAGTCAGGAGGTTGAAGCAGAAGAAGCAGAAGAAGGAGAAGGAGAAGGTGAAGTCTGGAGGGCGCAGCAGAAGAAGCAGAAGAAGGAGAAGGAGAAGGTGAAGTCTGGACGGTGAAGCTGAAGAAGCAGAAGAAGGAGAAGGAGAAGGTGAAGTCTGGAGGGTGAATCAGAAGAAGTAGAAGAAGGAGAAGTAGAAGGTGAAGTCAGGAGGGTGAAGCAGAAGAAGCAGAAGAAGGAGAAGGAGAAGGTGAAGTCTGGAGGTTGAAGCAGAAGAAGCAGAAGAAGGAGAAGGAGAAGGTGAAGTCTGGAGGGCGAAGCAGAAGAAGCAGAAGAAGGAGAAGGGGAAGGTGAAGTCTGGAGGGTGAAGCAGAAGAAGCAGAAGAAGGTGAAGGAGAAGGTGAAGTCAGGAGGATGAATCAGAAGAAGTAGAAGAAGGAGAAGGAGAAGGTGAAGTCTGGAGGGTGAATCAGAAGAAGGAGAAGAAGGAGAAGGAGAAGGTGAAGTCTGGAGGGTGAATCAGAAGAAGCAGAAGAAGGAGAAGTAGAAGGTGAAGTCAGGAGGGTGAATCAGAAGAAGCAGAAGAAGGAGAAGGAGAAGGTGAAGACTGGAGGGTGAATCAGAAGAAGTAGAAGAAGGAGAAGCAGACGGTGAAGTCTGGAGGGAGAATCAGAAGAAGTAGAAGAAGGAGAAGGAGAAGGTGAAGACTGGAGGGTGAATCAGAAGAAGCAGAAGAAGGAGAAGGAGAAGGTGAAGTCTGGAGGGTGAATCAGAAGATGTAGAAGAAGGAGAAGGAGAAGGTGAAGTCTGGAGGGTGAATCAGAAGAAGCAGAAGAAGGAGAAGGTGAAGTCTGAAGGGTGAATCAGAAGAAGCAGAAGAAGGAGAAGGAGAAGGTGAAGTCTGGAGGGTGAATCAGAAGAAGCAGAAGAAGGAGAAGGAGAAGGTGAAGTTTGGAGGGTGACTCTGAAGAAGCAGAAGAAGGAGAAGGAGAAGGTGAAGTCTGGAGGGTGAATCAGAAGAAGAAGGATAAGGAGAAGGAGAAGGTGAAGTCTGGAGGGTGAATCAGAAGAAGCAGAAGAAGGAGAAGGAGAAGGTGAAGTCTGGAGGGTGAAGCAGAAGAAGTAGAAGAAGGAGAAGGAGAAGGTGAAGTCTGGAGGGTGAAGCAGAAGAAGTAGAAGAAGGAGAAGGAAAAGGTAAAGTCAGGAGGGTGAATCAGAAGAAGTAGAAGAAGGAGAAGGAGAAGGTGAAGTCAGGAGGGTGAATCAGAAGAAGCAGAAGAAGGAGAAGGAGACGGTGAAGTCTGGAGGGTGAATCAGAAGAATCAGAAGAAGGAGAAGGAGAAGGTGAAGTCTGGAGGGTGAATCAGAAGAAGGAGAAGAAAGAGAAGGAGAAGTTGAAGTCTGGAGGGTGAAGCAGAAGAAGCAGAAGAAGGAGAAGGAGAAGGTGAAGACTGGAGGGTGAATCAGAAGAAGTAGAAGAAGGAGAAGGAGAAGGTGAAGTCTGGAGGGTGAATCAGAAGAAGTAGAAGAAGAAGGAGAAGGTGAAGTCTGGACGGGGAATCAGAAGAAGCAGAAGAAGGAGAAGGAGAAGGTGAAGTCTGGAGGGTGAATCTGAAGAAGCAGAAGAAGGAGAAGGAGAAGATGAAGTCTGGAGGGTGAATCAGAAGAAGTAGAAGAAGGAGAAGGAGAAGGTGAGGTCTGGAGGGTGAATCAGAAGAAGCAGAAGAAGGAGAAGGAGAAGTTGAAGTCTGGTGGGTGAATCAGAAGAAGCAGAAGAAGGAGAAGGAGAAGGAGAAGTCTGGAGGGTGAATCAGAAGAAGCAGAAGAAGGAGAAGGAGAAGGTGAAGTCAGGAGGGTGAATCAGAAGAAGCAGAAGAAGGAAAAGGAGAAGGTGAAGTTAGAAGGGTGAATCAGAAGAAGCAGAAGAAGGAGAAGGAGAAGGTGAAGTCAGGGGGTGAAGCAGAAGAAGTAGAAGAAGGACAAGGAGAAGGTGAAGTCAGGAGGGTGAAGCAGAAGAAGCAGAAGAAGGAGAAGGAGAAGGTGAAGTCTGGAGGGCGCAGCAGAAGAAGTAGAAGAAGGAGAAGGAGAAGGTGAGGTCTGGGGGGTGAATCAGAAGAAGCAGAAGAAGGAGAAGGAGAAGGTGAAGTCTGGAGGGTGAATCAGAAGAAGCAGAAGAAGGAGAAGGAGAAGGTGAAGTCTGGAGGGTGAATCAGAAGAAGCAGAAGAAGGAGAAGGAGAAGGTGAAGTCAGGAGGGTGAATCAGAAGAAGCAGAAGAAGGAGAAGGAGAAGGTGAAGTTAGGAGGGTGAATCAGAATAAGCAGAAGAAGGAGAAGGAGAAGGTGAAGTCAGGGGGGTGAAGCAGAAGAAGTAGAAGAAGGAGAAGGAGAAGGTGAAGTCTGGAGGGTGAAGCAGAAGAAGCAGAAGAAGGAGAAGGAGAAGGTGAAGTCTGGAGGGTGAATCAGAAGAAGTAGAAGAAGGAGAAGGATAAGGTGAAGTCAGGAGGGTGAAGCAGAAGAAGCAGAAGAAGGAGAAGGAGAAGGTGAAGTCTGGAGGGTGAAGCAGAAGAAGCAGAAGAAAGAGAAGGAGAAGGTGAAGTCTGGAGGGCGAAGCAGAAGAAGGAGAAGGAGAAGGCGAAGTCTGGAGGGTGAAGCAGAAGAAGCAGAAGAAGGAGAAGGAGAAGGTGAAGTCTGGAGGGTGAATCAGAAGAAGTAGAAGAAGGAGAAGGAGAAGGTGAAGTCAGGAGGGTGAAGCAGAAGAAGCAGAAGAAGGAGAAGGAGAAGGTGAAGTCTGGAGGGTGAATCAGAAGAAGCAGAAGAAGGAGAAGGAGAAGGTGAAGTCTGGAGGGTGAATCAGAAGAAGTAGAAGAAGGAGAAGGAGAAGGTGAAGTCTGGAGGGTGAATCAGAAGAAGTAGAAGAAGGAGAAGGAGAAGGTGAAGTCTGGAGGGTGAATCAGAAGAAGCAGAAGAAGGAGAAGGAGAAGGTGAAGTCTGGAGGGTGAATCAGAAGAAGCAGAAGAAGGAGAAGGAGAAGATGAAGTCTGGAGGGTGAATCAGAAGAAGTAGAAGAAGGAGAAGGAGAAGGTGAGGTCTGGAGGGTGAATCAGAAGAAGCAGAAGAAGGAGAAGGAGAAGGTGAAGTCTGAAGGGTGTATCAGAAGAAGCAGAAGAAGGAGAAGGAGAAGGTGAAGTCTGGAGGGTGAATCAGAAGAAGCAGAAAAAGGAGATGGAGAAGGTGAAGTCTGGAGGGTGAATCAGAAGATGCAGAAGAAGGAGAAGGAGATGGTGCAGTCTAAAGGGTGAATCTGAAGAAGTAGAAGAAGGAGAAGGAGAAGGTGAAGTCTTGAGGGTGAACCAGAAGAAGTAGAAGAAGGAGAAGGAGAAGGTGAAGTCTGGAGGGTGAATCAGAAGAAGCAGAGAAAGGAGAAGGAGAAGGTGAAGTCTGGAGGGTGAATCAGAAGAAGCAGAATAAGGAGAAGGAGAAGGTGAAGTCTGGAGGGTGAATCAGAAGAAGCAGAAGAAGGAGAAGGAGAAGGTGAAGTCTGGAGGGTGAATCAGAAGAAGTAGAAGAAGGAGAAGGAGAAGGTGAAGTCTGGAGGGTGAAGCAGAAGAAGTAGAAGAAGGAGAAGGAGAAGGTGAAGTCAGGAGGGTGAATCAGAAGAAGTAGAAGAAGGAGAAGGAGAAGGTGAAGTCAGGAGGGTGAATCAGAAGAAGCAGAAGAAGGAGAAGGAGAAGGTGAAGTCTGGAGGGTGAATCAGAAGAATCAGAAGAAGGAGAAGGAGAAGGTGAAGTCTGGAGGGTGAATCAGAAGAAGCAGAAGAAAGAGAAGGAGAAGGTGAAGTCTGGAGGGTGAAGCAGAAGAAGCAGAAGAAGGAGAAGGAGAAGGTGAAGACTGGAGGGTGAATCAGAAGAAGTAGAAGAAGGAGAAGGAGAAACTGAAGTCTGGAGGGTGAATCAGAAGAAGTAGAAGAAGGAGAAGGAGAAGGTGAAGTCTGGAGGGTGAATCAGAAGAAGCAGAAGAAGGAGAAGGAGAAGGTGAAGTCTGGAGGGTGAATCAGAAGAAGCAGAAGAAGGAGAAGGAGACGATGAAGTCTGGAGGGTGAATCAGAAGAAGTAGAAGAAGGAGAAGGAGAAGGTGAGGTCTGGGGGGTGAATCAGAAGAAGCAGAAAAAGGAGAAGGAGAAGGTGAAGTCTGGAGGGTGAATCAGAAGAAGCAGAAGAAGGAGAAGGAGAAGGTGAAGTCTGGAGGGTGAATCAGAAGAAGCAGAAGAAGGAGAAGGAGAAGGTGAAGTCAAGAGGGTGAATCAGAAGAAGCAGAAGAAGGAGAAGGAGAAGGTGAAGTTAGGAGGGTGAATCAGAAGAAGCAGAAGAAGGAGAAGGAGAAGGTGAAGTCAGGGGGGTGAAGCAGAAGAAGTAGAAGAAGGAGAAGGAGAATTTGAAGTCTGGAGGGTGAATCAGAGGAAGCAGAAGAAGGAGAAGGAGAAGGTGAAGTCTGGAGGGTGAATCAGAAGAAGCAGAAGAAGGAGAAGGAGAAGGTGAAGTCTGGAGGGTGAATCAGAAGAAGCAGAATAAGGAGAAGGAGAAGGTGAAGTCTGGAGGGTGAATCAGGAGAAGCAGAAGAAGGAGAGGGAGAAGGTGAAGTCTGGAGGGTGAATCAGAAGAAGGAGAAGAAGGAGAAGGAGAAGGTGATGTCTGGAGGGTGAAGCAGAAGAAGTAGAAGAAGGAGAAGGAGAAGGTGAAGTCAGGAGGGTGAATCAGAAGAAGTAGAAGAAGGAGAAGGAGAAGGTGAAGTCTGGAGGGTGAATCAGAAGAAGCAGAAGAAGGAGAAGGAGAAGGTGAAGTCTGGAGGGTGAATCAGAAGAAGCAAAAGAATGAGAAGGAGAAGATGAAGTCTGGAGGGTGAATCAGAAGAAGTAGAAGAAGGAGAAGGAGAAGGTGAGGTCTGGAGGGTGAATCAGAAGAAGCAGAAGAAGGAGAAGGAGAAGATGAAGTCTGGAGGGTGAATCAGAAGAAGCAGAAGAAGGAGAAGGAGAAGGTGAAGTCTGGAGGGTGAATCAGAAGAAGCAGAAGAAGGAGAAGGAGAAGGTGAAGTCAGGAGGGTGAATCAGAAGAAGAAGAAGAAGGAGAAGGAGAAGGTGAAGTTAGGAGGGTGAATCAGAAGAAGCAGAAGAAGGAGAAGGAGAAGGTGAAGTCAGGGGGGTGAAGCAGAAGAAGTAGAAGAAGGAGAAGGTGATGGTGAAGTCAGGAGGGTGAAGCAGAAGAAGCAGAAGAAGGAGAAGGAGAAGGTGAAGTCTGGAGGGTGAAGCAGAAGAAACAGAAGAAGGAGAAGGAGAAGGTGAAGTCTGGAGGGCGAAGCAGAAGAAGCAGAAGAAGGAGAAGGTGAAGGTGAAGTCTGGAGGGTGAAGCAGAAGAAGCAGAAGAAGGAGAAGGAGAAGGTGAAGTCTGGAGGGTGAATCAGAAGAAGTAGAAGAAGGAGAAGGAGAAGGTGAAGTCAGGAGGGTGAAGCAGAAGAAGCAGAAGAAGGAGACGGAGAAGGTGAAGTCTGGAGGGTGAAGCAGAAGAAGCAGAAGAAGGAGAAGGAGAAGGTGAAGTCTGGAGGGTGAAGCAGAAGAAGCAGAAGAAGGAGAAGGAGAAGGTGAAGTCAGGAGGGTGAATCAGAAGAAGTAGAAGGAGGAGAAGGAGAAGGTGAAGTCTGGAGGGAGAAGCAGAAGAAGTAGAAGAAGGAGAAGGAGAAGGTGAAGTCTGGAGGGTGAATCAGAAGAAGTAGAAGAAGGAGAAGGAGAAGGTGAAGTCTGGAGGGTGAATCAGAAGAAGCAGAAGAAGGAGAAGGAGAAGGTGAAATCTGGAGGGTGAATCAGAAGAAGTAGAAGAAGGAGAAGTAGAAGGTGTAGTTTGGAGGGTGAATCAGGAGAAGTAGACGAAGGAGAAGGAGAAGGTGAAGTCTGGAGGGTGAATCAGAAGAAGCAGAAGAAGGAGAAGGAGAAGGTGAAGTCTGGAGTGTGATTCAGAAGAAGTAGAAGAAGGAGAAGGAGAAGGAGAAGGTGAAGTCAGGAGGGTGAATCAGAAGAAGAAGAAGAAGGAGAAGGAGAAGGTGAAGTTAGGAGGGTGAATCAGAAGAAGCAGAAGAAGGAGAAGGAGAAGGTGAAGTCAGGGGGGTGAAGCAGAAGAAGCAGAAGAAGGAGAAGGAGAAGGTGAAGTCTGGAGGGTGAAGCAGAAGAAGCAGAAGAAGGAGAAGGAGAAGGTGAAGTCTGGAGGGTGAATCAGAAGAAGTAGAAGAAGGAGAAGGAGAAGGTGAAGTCAGGAGGGTGAAGCAGAAGAAGCAGAAGAAGGAGACGGAGAAGGTGAAGTCTGGAGGGTGAAGCAGAAGAAGCAGAAGAAGGAGAAGGAGAAGGTGAAGTCTGGAGGGTGAAGCAGAAGAAGCAGAAGAAGGAGAAGGAGAAGGTGAAGTCAGGAGGGTGAATCAGAAGAAGTAGAAGGAGGAGAAGGAGAAGGTGAAGTCTGGAGGGTGAATCAGAAGAAGTAGAAGAAGGAGAAGGAGAAGGTGAAGTCTGGAGGGTGAATCAGAAGAAGTAGAAGAAGGAGAAGGAGAAGGTGAAGTCTGGAGGGTGAATCAGAAGAAGCAGAAGAAGGAGAAGGAGAAGGTGAAGTCTGGAGGGAGAAGTAGAAGAAGTAGAAGAAGGAGAAGGAGAAGGTGAAGTCTGGAGGGTGAATCAGAAGAAGTAGAAGAAGGAGAAGGAGAAGGTGAAGTCTGGAGGGTGAATCAGAAGAAGCAGAAGAAGGAGAAGGAGAAGGTGAAATCTGGAGGGTGAATCAGAAGAAGTAGAAGAAGGAGAAGTAGAAGGTGTAGTTTGGAGGGTGAATCAGGAGAAGTAGACGAAGGAGAAGGAGAAGGTGAAGTCTGGAGGGTGAATCAGAAGAAGCAGAAGAAGGAGAAGGAGAAGGTGAAGTCTGGAGGGTGATTCAGAAGAAGTAGAAGAAGCAGAAGGAGAAGGTGAAGTCTGGAGGGTGAATCAGAAGAAGCAGAAGAAGGAGAAGGAGAAGGTGAAGTCTGGAGGGTGAATCGGAAGAAGCAGAAGAAGGAGAAGGAGAAGGTGAAGTATGGAGGGTGAATCAGAAGAAGCAGAAGAAGGAGAAGGAGAAGGTGAAGTCTGGAGGGTGAATCAGAAGAAGCAGAAGAAGTAGAAGGAGAAGGTGAAGTCTGGAGGGTGAATCAGAAGAAGTAGAAGAAGGAGAAGGAGAAGGTGAAGTCTGGAGGGTGAATCAGAAGAAGCAGAAGAAGGAGAAGGAGAAGGTGAAGTCAGGAGGGTGAATCAGAAGAAGCAGAAGAAGGAGAAGGAGAAGGTGAAATCTGGAGGGTGAATCAGAAGAAGCAGAAGAAGGCGAAGGAGAAGGTGAAGACTGGAGGGTGAATCAGAAGAAGTAGAAGAAGGAGAAGGAGAAGGTGAAGTCTGGAGGGTGAATCAGAAGAAGTAGAAGAAGGAGAAGGAGAAGGCGAAGTCTGGAGGGTGAATCAGAAGAAGCAGAAGAAGGAGAAGGAGAAGGTGAAATCTGGAGGGTGAATCAGAAGAAGCAGAAGAAGGAGAAGGAGAAGATGAAGTCTGGAGGGTGAATCAGAAGAAGTAGAAGAAGGAGAAGGAGAAGGTGAGATCTGGAGGGTGAATCAGAAGAAGCAGAAGAAGGAGAAGGAGAAGGTGAAGTCTGAAGGGTGAATCAGAAGAAGCAGAAAAAGGAGAAGGAGAAGGTGAAGTCTGGAGGGTGAATCAGAAGAAGCAGAAGAAGGAGAAGGAGAAGGTGAAGTCTGGAGGGTGAATCAGAAGAAGCAGAAGAAGGAGAAGGAGAAGGTGAAGTCCGGAGGGTGAATCAGAAGAAGTAGAAGAAGGAGAAGGAGAAGGTGAAGTCTGGAGGGTGAATCAGAAGAAGTAGAAGAAGGAGAAGGAGAAGGTGAAGTCTGGAGGGTGAATCAGAAGAAGCAGAAGAAGGAGAAGGAGATGGTGAAGTCTGGAGGGTGAATCAGAAGAAGCAGAAGAAGGAGAAGGAGAAGATGAAGTCTGGAGGGTGAATCAGAAGAAGTAGAAGAAGGAGAAGGAGAAGGTGAAGTCTGGAGGGTGAATCAGAAGAAGCAG
Organism: Somniosus microcephalus; assembly: GCF_052327205.1. Classification (NCBI taxonomy): domain Eukaryota; kingdom Metazoa; phylum Chordata; class Chondrichthyes; order Squaliformes; family Somniosidae; genus Somniosus; species Somniosus microcephalus. Next base: position 226,424 of record NW_028225400.1, on the reverse strand, counting down.
AAGAAGGAGAAGGAGAAGGTGAAGTCTGGATGGTGAATCAGAAGAAGCAGAAGAAGGAGAAGGAGAAGGTGAAGTCTGGAGGGTGAATCAGAAGAAGCAGAATAAGGAGAAGGAGAAGGTGAAGTCTGGAGGGTGAATCAGAAGAAGCAGAAGAAGGAGAAGGAGAAGGTGAAGTCTGGAGGGTGAATCAGAAAAGTAGAAGAAGGAGAAGGAGAAGGTGAAGTCTGGAGGGTGAAGCAGAAGAAGTAGAAGAAGGAGAAGGAGAAGGTGAAGTCAGGAGGGTGAATCAGAAGAAGTAGAAGAAGGAGAAGGAGAAGGTGAAGTCACTAGGGTGAATCAGAAGAAGCAGAAGAAGGAGAAGGAGAAGGTGAAGACTGGAGGGTGAATCAGAAGACGTAGAAGAAGGAGAAGAAGAAGGTGAAGTCTGGAGGGTGAATCAGAAGAAGTAGAAGAAGGAGAAGGAGAAGGTGAAGTCTGGAGGGTGAATCAGAAGAAGCAGAAGAAGGAGAAGGAGAAGGTGAAGTCTGGAGGGTGAATCAGAAGAAGCAGAAGAAGTAGAAGGAGAAGATGAAGTCTGGAGGGTGATTCAGAAGAAGTAGAAGAAGGAGAAGGAGAAGGAGAAGGTGAAGTCAGGAGGGTGAATCAGAAGAAGAAGAAGAAGGAGAAGGAGAAGGTGAAGTTAGGAGGGTGAATCAGAAGAAGCAGAAGAAGGAGAAGGAGAAGGTGAAGTCAGGGGGGTGAAGCAGAAGAAGCAGAAGAAGGAGAAGGAGAAGGTGAAGTCTGGAGGGTGAAGCAGAAGAAGCAGAAGAAGGAGAAGGAGAAGGTGAAGTCTGGAGGGTGAATCAGAAGAAGTAGAAGAAGGAGAAGGAGAAGGTGAAGTCAGGAGGGTGAAGCAGAAGAAGCAGAAGAAGGAGACGGAGAAGGTGAAGTCTGGAGGGTGAAGCAGAAGAAGCAGAAGAAGGAGAAGGAGAAGGTGACGTCTGGAGGGTGAAGCAGAAGAAGCAGAAGAAGGAGAAGGAGAAGGTGAAGTCAGGAGGGTGAATCAGAAGAAGTAGAAGGAGGAGAAGGAGAAGGTGAAGTCTGGAGGGTGAATCAGAAGAAGTAGAAGAAGGAGAAGGAGAAGGTGAAGTCTGGAGGGTGAATCAGAAGAAGTAGAAGAAGGAGAAGGAGAAGGTGAAGTCTGGAGGGTGAATCAGAAGAAGCAGAAGAAGGAGAAGGAGAAGGTGAAGTCTGGAGGGAGAAGCAGAAGAAGTAGAAGAAGGAGAAGGAGAAGGTGAAGTCTGGAGGGTGAATCAGAAGAAGTAGAAGAAGGAGAAGGAGAAGGTGAAGTCTGGAGGGTGAATCAGAAGAAGCAGAAGAAGGAGAAGGAGAAGGTGAAATCTGGAGGGTGAATCAGAAGAAGTAGAAGAAGAAGAAGTAGAAGGTGTAGTTTGGAGGGTGAATCAGGAGAAGTAGACGAAGGAGAAGGAGAAGGTGAAGTCTGGAGGGTGAATCAGAAGAAGCAGAAGAAGGAGAAGGAGAAGGTGAAGTCTGGAGGGTGATTCAGAAGAAGTAGAAGAAGCAGAAGGAGAAGGTGAAGTCTGGAGGGTGAATCAGAAGAAGCAGAAGAAGGAGAAGGAGAAGGTGAAGTCTGGAGGGTGAATCGGAAGAAGCAGAAGAAGGAGAAGGAGAAGGTGAAGTATGGAGGGTGAATCAGAAGAAGCAGAAGAAGGAGAAGGAGAAGGTGAAGTCTGGAGGGTGAATCAGAAGAAGCAGAAGAAGTAGAAGGAGAAGGTGAGGTCTGGAGGGTGAATCAGAAGAAGTAGAAGAAGGAGAAGGAGAAGGTGAAGTCTGGAGGGTGAATCAGAAGAAGCAGAAGAAGGAGAAGGAGAAGGTGAAGTCAGGAGGGTGAATCAGAAGAAGCAGAAGAAGGAGAAGGAGAAGGTGAAATCTGGAGGGTGAATCAGAAGAAGCAGAAGAAGGCGAAGGAGAAGGTGAAGACTGGAGGGTGAATCAGAAGAAGTAGAAGAAGGAGAAGGAGAAGGTGAAGTCTGGAGGGTGAATCAGAAGAAGTAGAAGAAGGAGAAGGAGAAGGCGAAGTCTGGAGGGTGAATCAGAAGAAGCAGAAGAAGGAGAAGGAGAAGGTGAAATCTGGAGGGTGAATCAGAAGAAGCAGAAGAAGGAGAAGGAGAAGATGAAGTCTGGAGGGTGAATCAGAAGAAGTAGAAGAAGGAGAAGGAGAAGGTGAGATCTGGAGGGTGAATCAGAAGAAGCAGAAGAAGGAGAAGGAGAAGGTGAAGTCTGAAGGGTGAATCAGAAGAAGCAGAAAAAGGAGAAGGAGAAGGTGAAGTCTGGAGGGTGAATCAGAAGAAGCAGAAGAAGGAGAAGGAGAAGGTGAAGTCTGGAGGGTGAATCAGAAGAAGCAGAAGAAGGAGAAGGAGAAGGTGAAGTCCGGAGGGTGAATCAGAAGAAGTAGAAGAAGGAGAAGGAGAAGGTGAAGTCTGGAGGGTGAATCAGAAGAAGTAGAAGAAGGAGAAGGAGAAGGTGAAGTCTGGAGGGTGAATCAGAAGAAGCAGAAGAAGGAGAAGGAGATGGTGAAGTCTGGAGGGTGAATCAGAAGAAGCAGAAGAAGGAGAAGGAGAAGATGAAGTCTGGAGGGTGAATCAGAAGAAGTAGAAGAAGGAGAAGGAGAAGGTGAAGTCTGGAGGGTGAATCAGAAGAAGCAGAAGAAGGAGAAGGAGAAGGTGAAGTCTGGATGGTGAATCAGAAGAAGCAGAAGAAGGAGAAGGAGAAGGTGAAGTCTGGAGGGTGAATCAGAAGAAGCAGAATAAGGAGAAGGAGAAGGTGAAGTCTGGAGGGTGAATCAGAAGAAGCAGAAGAAGGAGAAGGAGAAGGTGAAGTCTGGAGGGTGAATCAGAAGAAGTAGAAGAAGGAGAAGGAGAAGGTGAGTCTGGAGGGTGAAGCAGAAGAAGTAGAAGAAGGAGAAGGAGAAGGTGAAGTCAGGAGGGTGAATCAGAAGAAGTAGAAGAAGGAGAAGGAGAAGGTGAAGTCACTAGGGTGAATCAGAAGAAGCAGAAGAAGGAGAAGGAGAAGGTGAAGTCTGAAGGGTGAATCAGAAGAAGCAGAAAAAGGAGAAGGAGAAGGTGAAGTCTGGAGGGTGAATCAGAAGAAGCAGAAGAAGGAGAAGGAGAAGGTGAAGTCTGGAGGGTGAATCAGAAGAAGCAGAAGAAGGAGAAGGAGAAGGTGAAGTCCGGAGGGTGAATCAGAAGAAGTAGAAGAAGGAGAAGGAGAAGGTGAAGTCTGGAGGGTGAATCAGAAGAAGTAGAAGAAGGAGAAGGAGAAGGTGAAGTCTGGAGGGTGAATCAGAAGAAGCAGAAGAAGGAGAAGGAGATGGTGAAGTCTGGAGGGTGAATCAGAAGAAGCAGAAGAAGGAGAAGGAGAAGATGAAGTCTGGAGGGTGAATCAGAAGAAGTAGAAGAAGGAGAAGGAGAAGGTGAAGTCTGGAGGGTGAATCAGAAGAAGCAGAAGAAGGAGAAGGAGAAGGTGAAGTCTGGATGGTGAATCAGAAGAAGCAGAAGAAGGAGAAGGAGAAGGTGAAGTCTGGAGGGTGAATCAGAAGAAGCAGAATAAGGAGAAGGAGAAGGTGAAGTCTGGAGGGTGAATCAGAAGAAGCAGAAGAAGGAGAAGGAGAAGGTGAAGTCTGGAGGGTGAATCAGAAGAAGTAGAAGAAGGAGAAGGAGAAGGTGAGTCTGGAGGGTGAAGCAGAAGAAGTAGAAGAAGGAGAAGGAGAAGGTGAAGTCAGGAGGGTGAATCAGAAGAAGTAGAAGAAGGAGAAGGAGAAGGTGAAGTCACTAGGGTGAATCAGAAGAAGCAGAAGAAGGAGAAGGAGAAGGTGAAGACTGGAGGGTGAATCAGAAGACGTAGAAGAAGGAGAAGAAGAAGGTGAAGTCTGGAGGGTGAATCAGAAGAAGTAGAAGAAGGAGAAGGAGAAGGTGAAGTCTGGAGGGTGAATCAGAAGAAGTAGAAGAAGGAGAAGGAGAAGGTGAAGTCACTAGGGTGAATCAGAAGAAGCAGAAGAAGGAGAAGGAGAAGGTGAAGACTGGAGGGTGAATCAGAAGACGTAGAAGAAGGAGAAGAAGAAGGTGAAGTCTGGAGGGTGAATCAGAAGAAGTAGAAGAAGGAGAAGGAGAAGGTGAAGTCTGGAGGGTGAATCAGAAGAAGCAGAAGAAGGAGAAGGAGAAGGTGAAGTCTGGAGGGTGAATCAGAAGAAGTAGAAGAAGGAGAAGGAGAAGGTGAAGTTAGGAGGGTGAATCAGAAGAAGCAGAAGAAGGAGAAGGAGAAGGTGAAGTCAGGGGGGTGAAGCAGAAGAAGCAGAAGAAGGAGAAGGAGAAGGTGAAGTCTGGAGGGTGAAGCAGAAGAAGCAGAAGAAGGAGAAGGAGAAGGTGAAGTCTGGAGGGTGAATCAGAAGAAGTAGAAGAAGGAGAAGGAGAAGGTGAAGTCAGGAGGGTGAAGCAGAAGAAGCAGAAGAAGGAGACGGAGAAGGTGAAGTCTGGAGGGTGAAGCAGAAGAAGCAGAAGAAGGAGAAGGAGAAGGTGAAGTCTGGAGGGTGAAGCAGAAGAAGCAGAAGAAGGAGAAGGAGAAGGTGAAGTCAGGAGGGTGAATCAGAAGAAGTAGAAGGAGGAGAAGGAGAAGGTGAAGTCTGGAGGGTGAATCAGAAGAAGTAGAAGAAGGAGAAGGAGAAGGTGAAGTCTGGAGGGTGAATCAGAAGAAGTAGAAGAAGGAGAAGGAGAAGGTGAAGTCTGGAGGGTGAATCAGAAGAAGCAGAAGAAGGAGAAGGAGAAGGTGAAGTCTGGAGGGAGAAGCAGAAGAAGTAGAAGAAGGAGAAGGAGAAGGTGAAGTCTGGAGGGTGAATCAGAAGAAGTAGAAGAAGGAGAAGGAGAAGGTGAAGTCTGGAGGGTGAATCAGAAGAAGCAGAAGAAGGAGAAGGAGAAGGTGAAATCTGGAGGGTGAATCAGAAGAAGTAGAAGAAGGAGAAGTAGAAGGTGTAGTTTGGAGGGTGAATCAGGAGAAGTAGACGAAGGAGAAGGAGAAGGTGAAGTCTGGAGGGTGAATCAGAAGAAGCAGAAGAAGGAGAAGGAGAAGGTGAAGTCTGGAGGGTGATTCAGAAGAAGTAGAAGAAGCAGAAGGAGAAGGTGAAGTCTGGAGGGTGAATCAGAAGAAGCAGAAGAAGGAGAAGGAGAAGGTGAAGTCTGGAGGGTGAATCGGAAGAAGCAGAAGAAGGAGAAGGAGAAGGTGAAGTATGGAGGGTGAATCAGAAGAAGCAGAAGAAGGAGAAGGAGAAGGTGAAGTCTGGAGGGTGAATCAGAAGAAGCAGAAGAAGTAGAAGGAGAAGGTGAAGTCTGGAGGGTGAATCAGAAGAAGTAGAAGAAGGAGAAGGAGAAGGTGAAGTCTGGAGGGTGAATCAGAAGAAGCAGAAGAAGGAGAAGGAGAAGGTGAAGTCTGGAGGGTGAATCAGAAGAAGCAGAAGAAGGAGAAGGAGAAGGTGAAATCTGGAGGGTGAATCAGAAGAAGCAGAAGAAGGAGAAGGAGAAGATGAAGTCTGGAGGGTGAATCAGAAGAAGTAGAAGAAGGAGAAGGAGAAGGTGAGATCAGGAGGGTGAATCAGAAGAAGCAGAAGAAGGAGAAGGAGAAGGTGAAGTCTGAAGGGTGAATCAGAAGAAGCAGAAAAAGGAGAAGGAGAAGGTGAAGTCTGGAGGGTGAATCAGAAGAAGCAGAAGAAGGAGAAGGAGAAGGTGAAGTCTGGAGGGTGAATCAGAAGAAGCAGAAGAAGGAGAAGGAGAAGGTGAAGTCCGGAGGGTGAATCAGAAGAAGTAGAAGAAGGAGAAGGAGAAGGTGAAGTCTGGAGGGTGAATCAGAAGAAGTAGAAGAAGGAGAAGGAGAAGGTGAAGTCTGGAGGGTGAATCAGAAGAAGCAGAAGAAGGAGAAGGAGATGGTGAAGTCTGGAGGGTGAATCAGAAGAAGCAGAAGAAGGAGAAGGAGAAGGTGAAGTCTGGAGGGTGAATCAGAAGAAGTAGAAGAAGGAGAAGGAGAAGGTGAAGTCTGGAGGGTGAAGCAGAAGAAGTAGAAGAAGGAGAAGGAGAAGGTGAAGTCAGGAGGGTGAATCAGAAGAAGTAGAAGAAGGAGAAGGAGAAGGTGAAGTCACTAGGGTGAATCAGAAGAAGCAGAAGAAGGAGAAGGAGAAGGTGAAGACTGGAGGGTGAATCAGAAGACGTAGAAGAAGGAGAAGAAGAAGGTGAAGTCTGGAGGGTGAATCAGAAGAAGTAGAAGAAGGAGAAGGAGAAGGTGAAGTCTGGAGGGTGAATCAGAAGAAGCAGAAGAAGGAGAAGGAGAAGGTGAAGTCTGGAGGGTGAATCAGAAGAAGCAGAAGAAGTAGAAGGAGAAGATGAAGTCTGGAGGGTGAATCAGAAGAAGTAGAAGAAGGAGAAGGAGAAGGTGAGGTCTGGAGGGTGAATCAGAAGAAGCAGAAGAAGGAGAAGCAGAAGGTGAAGTCTGGAGGGTGAATCAGAAGAAGTAGAAGAAGGAGAAGGAGAAGGTGAAGTCTGGAGGGTGAATCAGAAGAAGCAGAAGAAGGAGAATGAGAAGGTGAAGTCAGGAGGGTGAATCAGAAGAAGCAGAAGAAGGAGAAGGAGAAGGTGAAATCTGGAGGGTGAATCAGAAGAAGCAGAAGAAGGCGAAGGAGAAGGTGAAGACTGGAGGGTGAATCAGAAGAAGTAGAAGAAGGAGAAGGAGAAGGTGAAGTCTGGAGGGTGAATCAGAAGAAGTAAAAGAAGGAGAAGGAGAAGGCGAAGTCTGGAGGGTGAATCAGAAGAAGCAGAAGAAGGAGAAGGAGAAGGTGAAATCTGGAGGGTGAATCAGAAGAAGCAGAAGAAGGAGAAGGAGAAGATGAAGTCTGGAGGGTGAATCAGAAGAAGTAGAAGAAGGAGAAGGAGAAGGTGAGATCTGGAGGGTGAATCAGAAGAAGCAGAAGAAGGAGAAGGAGAAGGTGAAGTCTGAAGGGTGAATCAGAAGAAGCAGAAAAAGGAGAAGGAGAAGGTGAAGTCTGGAGGGTGAATCAGAAGAAGCAGAAGAAGGAGAAGGAGAAGGTGAAGTCTGGAGGGTGAATCAGAAGAAGCAGAAGAAGGAGAAGGAGAAGGTGAAGTCCGGAGGGTGAATCAGAAGAAGTAGAAGAAGGAGAAGGAGAAGGTGAAGTCTGGAGGGTGAATCAGAAGAAGTAGAAGAAGGAGAAGGAGAAGGTGAAGTCTGGAGGGTGAATCAGAAGAAGCAGAAGAAGGAGAAGGAGAAGGTGAAGTCTGGAGGGTGAATCAGAAGAAGCAGAAGAAGGAGAAGGAGAAGATGAAGTCTGGAGGGTGAATCAGAAGAAGTAGAAGAAGGAGAAGGAGAAGGTGAAGTCTGGAGGGTGAATCAGAAGAAGCAGAAGAAGGAGAAGGAGAAGGTGAAGTCTGGATGGTGAATCAGAAGAAGCAGAAGAAGGAGAAGGAGAAGGTGAAGTCTGGAGGGTGAATCAGAAGAAGCAGAATAAGGAGAAGGAGAAGGTGAAGTCTGGAGGGTGAATCAGAAGAAGCAGAAGAAGGAGAAGGAGAAGGTGAAGTCTGGAGGGTGAATCAGAAGAAGTAGAAGAAGGAGAAGGAGAAGGTGAAGTCTGGAGGGTGAAGCAGAAGAAGTAGAAGAAGGAGAAGGAGAAGGTGAAGTCAGGAGGGTGAATCAGAAGAAGTAGAAGAAGGAGAAGGAGAAGGTGAAGTCACTAAGGTGAATCAGAAGAAGCAGAAGAAGGAGAAGGAGAAGGTGAAGACTGGAGGGTGAATCAGAAGACGTAGAAGAAGGAGAAGAAGAAGGTGAAGACTGGAGGGTGAATCAGAAGAAGTAGAAGAAGGAGAAGGAGAAGGTGAAGTCTGGAGGGTGAATCAGAAGAAGCAGAAGAAGGAGAAGGAGAAGGTGAAGTCTGGAGGGTGAATCAGAAGAAGCAGAAGAAGTAGAAGGAGAAGATGAAGTCTGGAGGGTGAATCAGAAGAAGTAGAAGAAGGAGAAGGAGAAGGTGAGGTCTGGAGGTTGAATCAGAAGAAGCAGAAGAAGGGGAAGCAGAAGGTGAAGTCTGGAGGGTGGATCAGAAGAAGCAGAAGAAGGAGAAGGAGAAGGTGAAGTCAGGAGGGTGAATCAGAAGAAGCAGAAGAAGGAGAAGGAGAAGGTGAAGTTAGGAGGGTGAATCAGAAGAAGCAGAAGAAGGAGAAGGAGAAGGTGAAGTCAGGGGGGTGAAGCAGAAGAAGTAGAAGAAGGAGAAGGAGAAGGTGAAGTCAGGAGGGTGAAGCAGAAGAAGCAGAAGAAGGAGAAGGAGAAGGTCAAGTCTGGAGGGCGCAGCAGAAGAAGCAGAAGAAGGAGAAGGAGAAGGTGAAGTCTGGAGGGTGAAGCCTTAGAAGCAGAAGAAGGAGAAGGAGAAGGTGGAGTCTGGAGGGTGAATCAGAAGAAGTAGAAGAAGGAGAAGGAGAAGGTGAAGTCAGGAGGGTGAAGCAGAAGAAGCAGAAGAAGGAGAAGGAGAAGGTGAAGTCTGGAGGGTGAAGCAGAAGAAGCAGAAGAAGGAGAAGGAGAAGGTGAAGTCTGGAGGGCGAAGCAGAAGAAGCAGAAGAAGGAGAAGGAGAAGGTGAATACTGGAGGGTGAAGCAGAAAAAGCAGATGAAGGAGAAGGAGAAGGTGAAGTCTGGAGGGTGAATCAGAAGATGTAGAAGAAGGAGTAGCAGAAGGTGAAGTCAGGAGGGTGAAGCAGAAGAAGCAGAAGAAGGAGAAGGAGAAGGTGAAGTCTGGAGGGTGAATCAGAAGAAGCAGAAGAAGGAGAAGGAGAAGGTGAAGTCTGGAGGGAGAAGCAGAAGAAGCAGAAGAAGGAGAAGGAGAAGGTGAAGTCAGGAGGGTGAATCAGAAGAAGTAGAAGAAGGAGAAGGAGAAGGTGAAGTCTGGAGGGTGAATCAGAAGAAGTAGAAGAAGGAGAAGGAGAAGGTGAAGTCTGGAGGGTGAGTCAGAAGAAGTAGAAGAAGGAGAAGGAGAAGGTGAAGTCTGGAGGGTGAATCAGAAGAAGCAGAAGAAGGAGAAGGACAAGGTGAAGTCTGGAGGGAGAAGCAGAAGAAGTAGAAGAAGGAGAAGGAGAAGGTGAAGTCTGGAGGGTGAATCAGAAGAAGTAGAAGAAGGAGAAGGAGAAGGTGAAGTTTGGAGTGTGAATCAGAAGAAGTAGAAGAAGGAGTAGGAGAAGGCGAAGTCTGGAGGGTGAATCAGAAGAAGCAGAAGAAGGAGAAGGAGAAGGTGAAATCTGGAGGGTGAATCAGAAGAAGCAGAAGAAGGAGAAGGAGAAGATGAAGTCTGGAGGGTGAATCAGAAGAAGTAGAAGAAGGAGAAGGAGAAGGTGAGATCTGGAGGGTGAATCAGAAGAAGCAGAAGAAGGAGAAGGAGAAGGTGAAGTCTGAAGGGTGAATCAGAAGAAGCAGAAAAAGGAGAAGGAGAAGGTGAAGTCTGGAGGGTGAATCAGAAGAAGCAGAAGAAGGAGAAGGAGAAGGTGAAGTCTGGAGGGTGAATCAGAAGAAGCAGAAGAAGGAGAAGGAGAAGGTGAAGTCCGGAGGGTGAATCAGAAGAAGTAGAAGAAGGAGAAGGAGAAGGTGAAGTCTGGAGGGTGAATCAGAAGAAGTAGAAGAAGGAGAAGGAGAAGGTGAAGTCTGGAGGGTGAATCAGAAGAAGCAGAAGAAGGAGAAGGAGAAGGTGAAGTCTGGAGGGTGAATCAGAAGAAGCAGAAGAAGGAGAAGGAGAAGATGAAGTCTGGAGGGTGAATCAGAAGAAGTAGAAGAAGGAGAAGGAGAAGGTGAAGTCTGGAGGGTGAATCAGAAGAAGCAGAAGAAGGAGAAGGAGAAGGTGAAGTCTGGATGGTGAATCAGAAGAAGCAGAAGAAGGAGAAGGAGAAGGTGAAGTCTGGAGGGTGAATCAGAAGAAGCAGAATAAGGAGAAGGAGAAGGTGAAGTCTGGAGGGTGAATCAGAAGAAGCAGAAGAAGGAGAAGGAGAAGGTGAAGTCTGGAGGGTGAATCAGAAGAAGTAGAAGAAGGAGAAGGAGAAGGTGAAGTCTGGAGGGTGAAGCAGAAGAAGTAGAAGAAGGAGAAGGAGAAGGTGAAGTCAGGAGGGTGAATCAGAAGAAGTAGAAGAAGGAGAAGGAGAAGGTGAAGTCACTAAGGTGAATCAGAAGAAGCAGAAGAAGGAGAAGGAGAAGGTGAAGACTGGAGGGTGAATCAGAAGACGTAGAAGAAGGAGAAGAAGAAGGTGAAGTCTGGAGGGTGAATCAGAAGAAGTAGAAGAAGGAGAAGGAGAAGGTGAAGTCTGGAGGGTGAATCAGAAGAAGCAGAAGAAGGAGAAGGAGAAGGTGAAGTCTGGAGGGTGAATCAGAAGAAGCAGAAGAAGTAGAAGGAGAAGATGAAGTCTGGAGGGTGAATCAGAAGAAGTAGAAGAAGGAGAAGGAGAAGGTGAGGTCTGGAGGTTGAATCAGAAGAAGCAGAAGAAGGGGAAGCAGAAGGTGAAGTCTGGAGGGTGGATCAGAAGAAGCAGAAGAAGGAGAAGGAGAAGGTGAAGTCAGGAGGGTGAATCAGAAGAAGCAGAAGAAGGAGAAGGAGAAGGTGAAGTTAGGAGGGTGAATCAGAAGAAGCAGAAGAAGGAGAAGGAGAAGGTGAAGTCAGGGGGGTGAAGCAGAAGAAGTAGAAGAAGGAGAAGGAGAAGGTGAAGTCAGGAGGGTGAAGCAGAAGAAGCAGAAGAAGGAGAAGGAGAAGGTCAAGTCTGGAGGGCGCAGCAGAAGAAGCAGAAGAAGGAGAAGGAGAAGGTGAAGTCTGGAGGGTGAAGCCTTAGAAGCAGAAGAAGGAGAAGGAGAAGGTGGAGTCTGGAGGGTGAATCAGAAGAAGTAGAAGAAGGAGAAGGAGAAGGTGAAGTCAGGAGGGTGAAGCAGAAGAAGCAGAAGAAGGAGAAGGAGAAGGTGAAGTCTGGAGGGTGAAGCAGAAGAAGCAGAAGAAGGAGAAGGAGAAGGTGAAGTCTGGAGGGCGAAGCAGAAGAAGCAGAAGAAGGAGAAGGAGAAGGTGAATACTGGAGGGTGAAGCAGAAAAAGCAGATGAAGGAGAAGGAGAAGGTGAAGTCTGGAGGGTGAATCAGAAGATGTAGAAGAAGGAGTAGCAGAAGGTGAAGTCAGGAGGGTGAAGCAGAAGAAGCAGAAGAAGGAGAAGGAGAAGGTGAAGTCTGGAGGGTGAAGCAGAAGAAGCAGAAGAAGGAGAAGGAGAAGGTGAAGTCTGGAGGGAGAAGCAGAAGAAGCAGAAGAAGGAGAAGGAGAAGGTGAAGTCAGGAGGGTGAATCAGAAGAAGTAGAAGAAGGAGAAGGAGAAGGTGAAGTCTGGAGGGTGAATCAGAAGAAGTAGAAGAAGGAGAAGGAGAAGGTGAAGTCTGGAGGGTGAGTCAGAAGAAGTAGAAGAAGGAGAAGGAGAAGGTGAAGTCTGGAGGGTGAATCAGAAGAAGCAGAAGAAGGAGAAGGACAAGGTGAAGTCTGGAGGGAGAAGCAGAAGAAGTAGAAGAAGGAGAAGGAGAAGGTGAAGTCTGGAGGGTGAATCAGAAGAAGTAGAAGAAGGAGAAGGAGAAGGTGAAGTTTGGAGTGTGAATCAGAAGAAGTAGAAGAAGGAGTAGGAGAAGGTGAAGTCTGGAGGGTGAATCAGAAGAAGCAGAAGAAGGAGAAGGAGAAGGTGAAGTCTGGAGGGTGAATCAGAAGAAGTAGAAGAAGGAGAAGGAGAAGGTGTGGTCTGGAGGGTGAATCAGAAGACGTAGACGAAGGAGAAGGAGAAGGTGAAGTCTGGAGGGTGAATCAGAAGAAGCAGAAGCAGGAGAAGGAGAAGGTGAAGTCTGGAGGGTGAAACAGAAGAAGTAGAAGAAGGAGAAGGAGAAGGTGAAGTCTGGAGGGTGAATCAGAAGAAGCAGAAGAAGGAGAAGGAGAAGTTGAATTCTGGAGGTTGAATCAGAAGAAGCAGAAGAAGTAGAAGGAGAAGGTGAAGTCTGGAGGGTGAATCAGAAGAAGTAGAAAAAGGAGAAGGAGAAGGTGAAGTCTGGAGCGTGAATCAGAAGAAGCAGAAGAAGGAGAAGGAGAAGGTGATGTCAGGAGGGTGAATCAGAAGAGGCGGAAGAAGGAGAAGGAGAAGGTGAAGTCTGGAGGGTGAATCAGAAGAAGCAGAAGAAGGAGAAGGAGAAGGTGAAGACTGGAGGGTGAATCAGAAGAAGTAGAAGAAGGAGAAGGAGAAGGTGAAATCTGGAGGGTGAATCAGAAGAAGCAGAAGAAGGCGAAGGAGAAGGTGAAGACTGGAGGGTGAATCAGAAGAAGCAGAAGAAGGAGAATGAGAAGGTGAAGTCAGGAGGGTGAATCAGAAGAAGCAGAAGAAGGAGAAGGAGAAGGTGAAATCTGGAGGGTGAATCAGAAGAAGCAGAAGAAGGCGAAGGAGAAGGTGAAGACTGGAGGGTGAATCAGAAGAAGTAGAAGAAGGAGAAGGAGAAGGTGAAGTCTGGAGGGTGAATCAGAAGAAGTAAAAGAAGGAGAAGGAGAAGGCGAAGTCTGGAGGGTGAATCAGAAGAAGCAGAAGAAGGAGAAGGAGAAGGTGAAATCTGGAGGGTGAATCAGAAGAAGCAGAAGAAGGAGAAGGAGAAGATGAAGTCTGGAGGGTGAATCAGAAGAAGTAGAAGAAGGAGAAGGAGAAGGTGAGATCTGGAGGGTGAATCAGAAGAAGCAGAAGAAGGAGAAGGAGAAGGTGAAGTCTGAAGGGTGAATCAGAAGAAGCAGAAAAAGGAGAAGGAGAAGGTGAAGTCTGGAGGGTGAATCAGAAGAAGCAGAAGAAGGAGAAGGAGAAGGTGAAGTCTGGAGGGTGAATCAGAAGAAGCAGAAGAAGGAGAAGGAGAAGGTGAAGTCCGGAGGGTGAATCAGAAGAAGTAGAAGAAGGAGAAGGAGAAGGTGAAGTCTGGAGGGTGAATCAGAAGAAGTAGAAGAAGGAGAAGGAGAAGGTGAAGTCTGGAGGGTGAATCAGAAGAAGCAGAAGAAGGAGAAGGAGAAGGTGAAGTCTGGAGGGTGAATCAGAAGAAGCAGAAGAAGGAGAAGGAGAAGATGAAGTCTGGAGGGTGAATCAGAAGAAGTAGAAGAAGGAGAAGGAGAAGGTGAAGTCTGGAGGGTGAATCAGAAGAAGCAGAAGAAGGAGAAGGAGAAGGTGAAGTCTGGATGGTGAATCAGAAGAAGCAGAAGAAGGAGAAGGAGAAGGTGAAGTCTGGAGGGTGAATCAGAAGAAGCAGAATAAGGAGAAGGAGAAGGTGAAGTCTGGAGGGTGAATCAGAAGAAGCAGAAGAAGGAGAAGGAGAAGGTGAAGTCTGGAGGGTGAATCAGAAGAAGTAGAAGAAGGAGAAGGAGAAGGTGAAGTCTGGAGGGTGAAGCAGAAGAAGTAGAAGAAGGAGAAGGAGAAGGTGAAGTCAGGAGGGTGAATCAGAAGAAGTAGAAGAAGGAGAAGGAGAAGGTGAAGTCACTAAGGTGAATCAGAAGAAGCAGAAGAAGGAGAAGGAGAAGGTGAAGACTGGAGGGTGAATCAGAAGACGTAGAAGAAGGAGAAGAAGAAGGTGAAGTCTGGAGGGTGAATCAGAAGAAGTAGAAGAAGGAGAAGGAGAAGGTGAAGTCTGGAGGGTGAATCAGAAGAAGCAGAAGAAGGAGAAGGAGAAGGTGAAGTCTGGAGGGTGAATCAGAAGAAGCAGAAGAAGTAGAAGGAGAAGATGAAGTCTGGAGGGTGAATCAGAAGAAGTAGAAGAAGGAGAAGGAGAAGGTGAGGTCTGGAGGTTGAATCAGAAGAAGCAGAAGAAGGGGAAGCAGAAGGTGAAGTCTGGAGGGTGGATCAGAAGAAGCAGAAGAAGGAGAAGGAGAAGGTGAAGTCAGGAGGGTGAATCAGAAGAAGCAGAAGAAGGAGAAGGAGAAGGTGAAGTTAGGAGGGTGAATCAGAAGAAGCAGAAGAAGGAGAAGGAGAAGGTGAAGTCAGGGGGGTGAAGCAGAAGAAGTAGAAGAAGGAGAAGGAGAAGGTGAAGTCAGGAGGGTGAAGCAGAAGAAGCAGAAGAAGGAGAAGGAGAAGGTCAAGTCTGGAGGGCGCAGCAGAAGAAGCAGAAGAAGGAGAAGGAGAAGGTGAAGTCTGGAGGGTGAAGCCTTAGAAGCAGAAGAAGGAGAAGGAGAAGGTGAAGTCTGGAGGGTGAATCAGAAGAAGTAGAAGAAGGAGAAGGAGAAGGTGAAGTCAGGAGGGTGAAGCAGAAGAAGCAGAAGAAGGAGAAGGAGAAGGTGAAGTCTGGAGGGTGAAGCAGAAGAAGCAGAAGAAGGAGAAGGAGAAGGTGAAGTCTGGAGGGCGAAGCAGAAGAAGCAGAAGAAGGAGAAGGAGAAGGTGAATACTGGAGGGTGAAGCAGAAAAAGCAGATGAAGGAGAAGGAGAAGGTGAAGTCTGGAGGGTGAATCAGAAGAAGTAGAAGAAGGAGTAGCAGAAGGTGAAGTCAGGAGGGTGAAGCAGAAGAAGCAGAAGAAGGAGAAGGAGAAGGTGAAGTCTGGAGGGTGAAGCAGAAGAAGCAGAAGAAGGAGAAGGAGAAGGTGAAGTCTGGAGGGAGAAGCAGAAGAAGCAGAAGAAGGAGAAGGAGAAGGTGAAGTCAGGAGGGTGAATCAGAAGAAGTAGAAGGAGAAGGAGAAGGTGAAGTCTGGAGGGTGAATCAGAAGAAGTAGAAGAAGGAGAAGGAGAAGGTGAAGTCTGGAGGGTGAGTCAGAAGAAGTAGAAGAAGGAGAAGGAGAAGGTGAAGTCTGGAGGGTGAATCAGAAGAAGCAGAAGAAGGAGAAGGAGAAGGTGAAGTTTGGAGTGTGAATCAGAAGAAGTAGAAGAAGGAGAAGGAGAAGGTGAAGTCTGGAGGGTGAATCAGAAGAAGCAGAAGAAGGAGAAGGAGAAGGTGAAGTCTGGAGGGTGAATCAGAAGAAGTAGAAGAAGGAGAAGGAGAAGGTGTGGTCTGGAGGGTGAATCAGAAGA
Source organism: Somniosus microcephalus (assembly GCF_052327205.1). Lineage (NCBI taxonomy): Eukaryota > Metazoa > Chordata > Chondrichthyes > Squaliformes > Somniosidae > Somniosus > Somniosus microcephalus. Next base: position 211,329 of record NW_028225400.1, on the reverse strand, counting down.
CGTAGACGAAGGAGAAGGAGAAGGTGAAGTCTGGAGGGTGAATCAGAAGAAGCAGAAGCAGGAGAAGGAGAAGGTGAAGTCTGGAGGGTGAAACAGAAGAAGTAGAAGAAGGAGAAGGAGAAGGTGAAGTCTGGAGGGTGAATCAGAAGAAGCAGAAGAAGGAGAAGGAGAAGTTGAATTCTGGAGGTTGAATCAGAAGAAGCAGAAGAAGTAGAAGGAGAAGGTGAAGTCTGGAGGGTGAATCAGAAGAAGTAGAAAAAGGAGAAGGAGAAGGTGAAGTCTGGAGCGTGAATCAGAAGAAGCAGAAGAAGGAGAAGGAGAAGGTGATGTCAGGAGGGTGAATCAGAAGAGGCGGAAGAAGGAGAAGGAGAAGGTGAAGTCTGGAGGGTGAATCAGAAGAAGCAGAAGAAGGAGAAGGAGAAGGTGAAGACTGGAGGGTGAATCAGAAGAAGTAGAAGAAGGAGAAGGAGAAGGTGAAGTCTGGAGGGTGAATCTGAAGAATCAGAAGAAGGAGAAGGAGAAGGTGAAGTCTGGAGGGTGAATCAGAAGAAGCAGAAAAAGGAGAAGGAGAAGGTGAAGTCTGGAGGGTGAATCAGAAGAAGCAGAAGAAGGAGAAGGAGAAGGTGAAGTCTGGAGGGTGAATCAGAAGAAGCAGAAGAAGGAGAAGGAGAAGGTGAAGTCCGGAGGGTGAATCAGAAGAAGTAGAAGAAGGAGAAGGAGAAGGTGAAGTCTGGAGGGTGAATCAGAAGAAGTAGAAGAAGGAGAAGGAGAAGGTGAAGTCTGGAGGGTGAATCAGAAGAAGCAGAAGAAGGAGAAGGAGAAGGTGAAGTCTGGAGGGTGAATCAGAAGAAGCAGAAGAAGGAGAAGGAGAAGATGAAGTCTGGAGGGTGAATCAGAAGAAGTAGAAGAAGGAGAAGGAGAAGGTGAAGTCTGGAGGGTGAATCAGAAGAAGCAGAAGAAGGAGAAGGAGAAGGTGAAGTCTGGATGGTGAATCAGAAGAAGCAGAAGAAGGAGAAGGAGAAGGTGAAGTCTGGAGGGTGAATCAGAAGAAGCAGAATAAGGAGAAGGAGAAGGTGAAGTCTGGAGGGTGAATCAGAAGAAGCAGAAGAAGGAGAAGGAGAAGGTGAAGTCTGGAGGGTGAATCAGAAGAAGTAGAAGAAGGAGAAGGAGAAGGTGAAGTCTGGAGGGTGAAGCAGAAGAAGTAGAAGAAGGAGAAGGAGAAGGTGAAGTCAGGAGGGTGAATCAGAAGAAGTAGAAGAAGGAGAAGGAGAAGGTGAAGTCACTAAGGTGAATCAGAAGAAGCAGAAGAAGGAGAAGGAGAAGGTGAAGACTGGAGGGTGAATCAGAAGACGTAGAAGAAGGAGAAGAAGAAGGTGAAGTCTGGAGGGTGAATCAGAAGAAGTAGAAGAAGGAGAAGGAGAAGGTGAAGTCTGGAGGGTGAATCAGAAGAAGCAGAAGAAGGAGAAGGAGAAGGTGAAGTCTGGAGGGTGAATCAGAAGAAGCAGAAGAAGTAGAAGGAGAAGATGAAGTCTGGAGGGTGAATCAGAAGAAGTAGAAGAAGGAGAAGGAGAAGGTGAGGTCTGGAGGTTGAATCAGAAGAAGCAGAAGAAGGGGAAGCAGAAGGTGAAGTCTGGAGGGTGGATCAGAAGAAGCAGAAGAAGGAGAAGGAGAAGGTGAAGTCAGGAGGGTGAATCAGAAGAAGCAGAAGAAGGAGAAGGAGAAGGTGAAGTTAGGAGGGTGAATCAGAAGAAGCAGAAGAAGGAGAAGGAGAAGGTGAAGTCAGGGGGGTGAAGCAGAAGAAGTAGAAGAAGGAGAAGGAGAAGGTGAAGTCAGGAGGGTGAAGCAGAAGAAGCAGAAGAAGGAGAAGGAGAAGGTCAAGTCTGGAGGGCGCAGCAGAAGAAGCAGAAGAAGGAGAAGGAGAAGGTGAAGTCTGGAGGGTGAAGCCTTAGAAGCAGAAGAAGGAGAAGGAGAAGGTGAAGTCTGGAGGGTGAATCAGAAGAAGTAGAAGAAGGAGAAGGAGAAGGTGAAGTCAGGAGGGTGAAGCAGAAGAAGCAGAAGAAGGAGAAGGAGAAGGTGAAGTCTGGAGGGTGAAGCAGAAGAAGCAGAAGAAGGAGAAGGAGAAGGTGAAGTCTGGAGGGCGAAGCAGAAGAAGCAGAAGAAGGAGAAGGAGAAGGTGAATACTGGAGGGTGAAGCAGAAAAAGCAGATGAAGGAGAAGGAGAAGGTGAAGTCTGGAGGGTGAATCAGAAGAAGTAGAAGAAGGAGTAGCAGAAGGTGAAGTCAGGAGGGTGAAGCGGAAGAAGCAGAAGAAGGAGAAGGAGAAGGTGAAGTCTGGAGGGTGAAGCAGAAGAAGCAGAAGAAGGAGAAGGAGAAGGTGAAGTCTGGAGGGAGAAGCAGAAGAAGCAGAAGAAGGAGAAGGAGAAGGTGAAGTCAGGAGGGTGAATCAGAAGAAGTAGAAGGAGAAGGAGAAGGTGAAGTCTGGAGGGTGAATCAGAAGAAGTAGAAGAAGGAGAAGGAGAAGGTGAAGTCTGGAGGGTGAGTCAGAAGAAGTAGAAGAAGGAGAAGGAGAAGGTGAAGTCTGGAGGGTGAATCAGAAGAAGCAGAAGAAGGAGAAGGAGAAGGTGAAGTTTGGAGTGTGAATCAGAAGAAGTAGAAGAAGGAGAAGGAGAAGGTGAAGTCTGGAGGGTGAATCAGAAGAAGCAGAAGAAGGAGAAGGAGAAGGTGAAGTCTGGAGGGTGAATCAGAAGAAGTAGAAGAAGGAGAAGGAGAAGGTGTGGTCTGGAGGGTGAATCAGAAGACGTAGACGAAGGAGAAGGAGAAGGTGAAGTCTGGAGGGTGAATCAGAAGAAGCAGAAGCAGGAGAAGGAGAAGGTGAAGTCTGGAGGGTGAAACAGAAGAAGTAGAAGAAGGAGAAGGAGAAGGTGAAGTCTGGAGGGTGAATCAGAAGAAGCAGAAGAAGGAGAAGGAGAAGTTGAATTCTGGAGGTTGAATCAGAAGAAGCAGAAGAAGTAGAAGGAGAAGGTGAAGTCTGGAGGGTGAATCAGAAGAAGTAGAAAAAGGAGAAGGAGAAGGTGAAGTCTGGAGCGTGAATCAGAAGAAGCAGAAGAAGGAGAAGGAGAAGGTGATGTCAGGAGGGTGAATCAGAAGAGGCGGAAGAAGGAGAAGGAGAAGGTGAAGTCTGGAGGGTGAATCAGAAGAAGCAGAAGAAGGAGAAGGAGAAGGTGAAGACTGGAGGGTGAATCAGAAGAAGTAGAAGAGGGAGAAGGAGAAGGTGAAGTCTGGAGGGTGAATCTGAAGAATCAGAAGAAGGAGAAGGAGAAGGTGAAGTCTGGAGGGTGAATCAGAAGAAGCAGAAGAAAGAGAAGGAGAAGGTGAAGTCTGGAGGGTGAATCAGAAGAAGCAGAAGAAGGAGAAGGAGAAGGTGAAGTCAGGAGGGTGAATCAGAAGAAGCAGAAGAAGGAGAAGGAGAAGGTGAAGTTAGGAGGGTGAATCAGAAGAAGCAGAAGAAGGAGAAGGAGCAGGTGATGTCAGGGGGATGAAGCAGAAGAAGTAGAAGAAGGAGAAGGAGAAGGTGAAGTCAGGACGGTGAAGCAGAAGAAGCAGAAGAAGGAGAAGGAGAAGGTGAAGTCTGGAGGGTGAATCAGAAGAAGTAGAAGAAGGAGAAGGAGAAGGTCAAGTCTGGAGGGTGAATCAGAAGAAGTAGAATAAGGAGAAGGAGAAGGTGAAGTCTGGAGGGTGAAGCAGAAGAAGTAGAAGAAGGAGAAGGAGAAGGTGGAGTCAGGAGGGTGAATCAGAAGAAGCAGAAGAAGGAGAAGGAGAAGGTGAAGTCAGGAGGGTGAATCAGAAGAAGCAGAAGAAGGAGAAGGAGAAGGTGAAGTCTGGAGGGTGAATCAGAAGAATCAGAAGAAGGAGAAGGAGAAGGTGAAGTCTGGAGGGTGAATCAGAAGAAGCAGAAGAAAGAGAAGGAGAAGGTGAAGTCTGGAGGGTGAATCAGAAGAAGTAGAAGAAGGAGAAGGAGAAGGTGAAGTCTGGAGTGTGAATCAGAAGAAGCAGAAGAAGGAGAAGGAGAAGGTGAAGTCTAGAGGGTGAATCAGAAGAAGCAGAATAAGGAGAAGGAGAAGGTGAAGTCTGGAGGGTGAATCAGAAGAAGCAGAAGAAGGAGAAGGAGAAGGTGAAGTCTGGATGGTGAATCAGAAGAAGTAGAAGAAGGAGAAGGTGAAGTCTGGAGGGTGAAGCAGAAGAAGTAGAAGAAGGAGAAGGAGAAGGTGAAGTCAGGAGGGTGAATCAGAAGAAGTAGAAGAAGGAGAAGGAGAAGGTGAAGTCAGGAGGGTGAATCAGAAGAAGCAGAAGAAGGAGAAGGAGAAGGTGAAGTCTGGAGGGTGAATCAGAAGAATCAGAAGAAGGAGAAGGAGAAGGTGAAGTCTGGAGGGTGAATCAGAAGAAGCAGAGGAAGGAGAAGGAGAAGGTGAAGTCTGGAGGGTGAATCAGAAGAAGCAGAATAAGGAGAAGGAGAAGGTGAAGTCTGGAGGGTGAATCAGAAGAAGCAGAATAAGGAGAAGGAGAAGGTGAAGTCTGGAGGGTGAATCAGAAGAAGCAGAAGAAGGAGAAGGAGAAGATGAAGTCTGGAGGGTGAATCAGAAGAAGTAGAAGAAGGAGAAGGAGAAGGTGAAGTCTGGAGGGTGAAGCAGAAGAAGTAGAAGAAGGAGAAGGAGAAGGTGAAGTCAGGAGGGTGAATCAGAAGAAGTAGAAGAAGAAGAAGGAGAAGGTGAAGTCAGGAGGGTGAATCAGAAGAAGCAGAAGAAGGAGAAGGAGAAGGTGAAGTCTGGAGGGTGAATCAGAAGAATCAGAAGAAGGAGAAGTAGAAGGTGAAGTCTGGAGGGTGAATCAGAAGAAGCAGAAGAAAGAGAAGGAGAAGGTGAAGTCTGGAGGGTGAAGCTGAAGAAAAAAAGAAGGAGAAGGAGAAGGTGAAGACTGGAGGGTGAATCAGAAGAAGTAGAAGAAGGAGAAGGAGAAGGTGAAGTCTGGAGGGTGAATCAGAAGAAGTAGAAGAAGGAGAAGGAGAAGGTGAAGTCTGGAGGGTGAATCAGAAGAAGCAGAAGAAGGAGAAGGAGAAGGAGAAGTCTGGAGGGTGAATCAGAAGAAGCAGAAGAAGGAGAAGGAGAAGGTGAAGTCTGGAGGGTGAAGCAGAAGAAGTAGAAGAAGGAGAAGGAGAAGGTGAAGTCAGGAGGGTGAATCAGAAGATGTAGAAGAAGGAGAAGGAGAGGGTGAAGTCAGGAGGGTGAATCAGAAGAAGCAGAAGAAGGAGAAGGAGAAGGTGAAGTCTGGAGGGTGAATCAGAAGAATCAGAAGAAGGAGAAGGAGAAGGTGAAGTCTGGAGGGTGAATCAGAAGAAGCCGAAGAAGGAGAAGGAGAAGGTGAAGTCTGGAGGGTGAATCAGAAGAAGCAGAAGAAGGAGAAGGAGAAGGTGAAGTCAGGAGGGTGAATCAGAAGAAGCAGAAGAAGGAGAAGGAGAAGGTGAAGTTAGGAGGGTGAATCAGAAGAAGCAGAAGAAGGAGAAGGAGCAGGTGATGTCAGCGGGATGAAGCAGAAGAAGTAGAAGAAGGAGAAGGAGAAGGTGAAGTCAGGACAGTAAAGCAGAAGAAGCAGAAGAAGGAGAAGGAGAATGTGAAGTCTGGAGGGTGAATCAGAATAAGTAGAAGAAGGAGAAGGAGAAGGTCAAGTCTGGAGGGTGAATCAGAAGAAGTAGAAGAAGGAGAAGGAGAAGGTGAAGTCTGGAGTGTGAAGCAGAAGAAGCAAAAGCAGGAGAAGGAGAAGGTGAAGTCTGGAGGGTGAATCAGAAGAAGTAGAAGAAGGAGAAGGAGAAGGTGAAGTCAGGAGGGTGAATCAGAAGAAGTAGAAGAAGGAGAAGGAGAAGGTGAAGTCAGGAGGGTGAATCAGAAGAAGCAGAAGAAGGAGAAGGAGAAGGTGAAGTCTGGAGGGTGAATCAGAAGAATCAGAAGAAGGAGAAGGAGAAGGTGAAGTCTGGAGGGTGAATCAGAAGAAGCAGAAGAAAGAGAAGGAGAAGGTGAAGTCTGGAGGGTGAATCAGAAGAAGCAGAAGAAGGAGAAGGAGAAGGTGAAGTCTGGAGGGAGAAGCAGAAGAAGTAGAAGAAGGAGAAGGAGAAGGTGAAGTCTGGAGGGTGAATCACAGAAGTAGAAGAAGGAGAAGTAGAAGGTGAAGTCTGGAGGGTGAATCAGAAGAAGTAGAAGAAGGAGAAGGAGAAGGTGAAGTCTGGAGGGTGAATCAGAAGAAACAGAAGAAGGAGAAGGAGAAGGTGAAGTCTGGAGGGTGGATCAGAAGAAGTAGAAGAAGGAGAAGGAGAAGGTGTAGTCTGGTGGGTGAATCAGAAGAAGTAGACGAAGGAGAAGGAGAAGGTGAAGTCTGGAGGGGGAACCAGAAGAAGCAGAAGAAGGAGAAGGAGAAGGTGAAGTCTGGAGGGTGAATCAGAAGAAGTAGAAGAAGGAGAAGGAGAAGGTGAAGTCTGGAGGGTGAATCAGAAGAAGCAGAAGAAGGAGAAGGAGAAGGTGAAGTCTGGAGGGTGAATCAGAAGAAGCAGAAGAAGGAGAAGGAGAAGGTGAAGTCTGGAGGGTGAAACAGAAGAAGCAGAATAAGGAGAAGGAGAAGGTGAAGTCAGGAGGGTGAATCAGAAGAAGCAGAAGAAGGAGAAGGAGAAGGTGAAGTAAGGAGGGTGAATCAGAAGAAGTAGAAGAAGGAGAAGGAGAAGGTGAAGTCAGGAGGGTGAATCAGAAGAAGCAGAAGAAGGAGAAGGAGAAGGTGAAGTCTGGAGGGTGAATCAGAAGAATCAGAAGAAGGAGAAGGAGAAGGTGAAGTCTGGAGGGTGAATCAGAAGAAGCAGAAGAAAGAGAAGGAGAAGGTGAAGTCTGGAGGGTGAATCAGAAGAAGCAGAAGAAGGAGAAGGAGAAGGTGAAGTCAGGAGGGTGAATCAGAAGAAGCAGAAGAAGGAGAAGGAGAAGGTGAAGTTAGGAGGGTGAATCAGAAGAAGCAGAAGAAGGAGAAGGAGCAGGTGATGTCAGGGGGATGAAGCAGAAGAAGTAGAAGAAGGAGAAGGAGAAGGTGAAGTCAGGACGGTGAAGCAGAAGAAGCAGAAGAAGGAGAAGGAGAAGGTGAAGTCTGGAGGGTGAATCAGAAGAAGTAGAAGAAGGAGAAGGAGAAGGTCAAGTCTGGAGGGTGAATCAGAAGAAGTAGAATAAGGAGAAGGAGAAGGTGAAGTCTGGAGGGTGAAGCAGAAGAAGTAGAAGAAGGAGAAGGAGAAGGAGAAGTCAGGAGGGTTAATCAGAAGAAGTAGAAGAAGGAGAAGGAGAAGGTGAAGTCAGGAGGGTGAATCAGAAAAAGCAGAAGAAGGAGAAGGAGAAGGTGAAGTCTGGAGGGTGAATCAGAAGAATCAGAAGAAGGAGAAGGAGAAGGTGAAGTCTGGAGGGTGAATCAGAAGAATCAGAAGAAAGAGAAGGAGAAGGTGAAGTCTGGAGGGTGAATCAGAAGAAGTAGAAGAAGGAGAAGGAGAAGGTGAAGTCTGGAGTGTGAATCAGAAGAAGCAGAAGACGGAGAAGGAGAAGGTGAAGTCTAGAGGGTGAATCAGAAGAAGCAGAATAAGGAGAAGGAGAAGGTGAAGTCTGGAGGGTGAATCAGAAGAAGCAGAAGAAGGAGAAGGAGAAGGTGAAGTCTGGAGGGTGAATCAGAAGAAGTAGAAGAAGGAAAAGGAGAAGGTGAAGTCTGGAGGGTGAAGCAGAAGAAGTAGAAGAAGGAGAAGGAGAAGGTGAAGTCAGGAGGGTGAATCAGAAGAAGTAGAAGAAGGAGAATGAGAAGGTGAAGTCAGGAGGGTGAATCAGAAGAAGCAGAAGAAGGAGAAGGAGAAGGTGAAGTCTGGAGGGTGAATCAGAAGAATCAGAAGAAGGAGAAAGAGAAGGTGAAGTCTGGAGGGTGAATCAGAAGAAGCAGAGGAAGGAGAAGGAGAAGGTGAAGTCTGGAGGGTGAATCAGAAGAAGCAGAATAAGGAGAAGGAGAAGGTGAAGTCTGGAGGGTGAATCAGAAGAAGCAGAATAAGGAAAAGGAGAAGGTGAAGTCTGGAGGGTGAATCAGAAGAAGCAGAAGAAGGAGAAGGAGAAGATGAAGTCTGGAGGGTGAATCAGAAGAAGTAGAAGAAGGAGAAGGAGAAGGTGAAGTCTGGAGGGTGAAGCATAAGAAGTAGAAGAAGGAGAAGGAGAAGGTGAAGTCAGGAGGGTGAATCAGAAGAAGTAGAAGAAGAAGAAGGAGAAGGTGAAGTCAGGAGGGTGAATCAGAAGAAGCAGAAGAAGGAGAAGGAGAAGGTGAAGTCTGGAGGGTGAATCAGAAGAATCAGAAGAAGGAGAAGTAGAAGGTGAAGTCTGGAGGGTGAATCAGAAGAAGCAGAAGAAAGAGAAGGAGAAGGTGAAGTCTGGAGGGTGAAGCAGAAGAAACAGAAGAAGGAGAAGGAGAAGGTGAAGACTGGAGGGTGAATCAGAAGAAGTAGAAGAAGGAGAAGGAGAAGGTGAAGTCTGGAGGGTGAATCAGAAGAAGCAGAAGAAGGAGAAGGAGAAGGAGAAGTCTGGAGGGTGAATCAGAAGAAGCAGAAGAAGTAGAAGGAGAAGGTGAAGTCTGGAGGGTGAAGCAGAAGAAGTAGAAGAAGGAGAAGGAGAAGGTGAAGTCAGGAGGGTGAATCAGAAGAAGTAGAAGAAGGAGAAGGAGAAGGTGAAGTCAGGAGGGTGAATCAGAAGAAGCAGAAGAAGGAGAAGGAGAAGGTGAAGTCTGGAGGGTGAATCAGAAGAATCAGAAGAAGGAGAAGGAGAAGGTGAAGTCTGGAGGGTGAATCAGAAGAAGCCGAAGAAGGAGAAGGAGAAGGTGAAGTCTGGAGGGTGAATCAGAAGAAGCAGAAGAAGGAGAAGGAGAAGGTGAAGTCAGGAGGGTGAATCAGAAGAAGCAGAAGAAGGAGAAGGAGAAGGTGAAGTTAGGAGGATGAATCAGAAGAAGCAGAAGAAGGAGAAGGAGCAGGTGATGTCAGCGGGATGAAGCAGAAGAAGTAGAAGAAGGAGAAGGAGAAGGTGAAGTCAGGACGGTGAAGCAGAAGAAGCAGAAGAAGGAGAAGGAGAATGTGAAGTCTGGAGGGTGAATCAGAATAAGTAGAAGAAGGAGAAGGAGAAGGTCAAATCTGGAGGGTGAATCAGAAGAAGTAGAAGAAGGAGAAGGAGAAGGTGAAGTCTGGAGGGTGAAGCAGAAGAAGTAGAAGAAGGAGAAGGAGAAGGTGAAGTCAGGAGGGCGAATCAGAAGAAGTAGAAGAAGGAGAAGGAGAAGGTGAAGTCAGGAGGGTGAATCAGAAGAAGCAGAAGAAGGAGAAGGAGAAGGTGAAGTCTGGAGGGTGAATCAGAAGAAGTAGAAGAAGGAGAAGGAGAAGGTGTTGTCTGGAGGGTGAATCAGAAGAAGTAGACGAAGGAGAAGGAGAAGGTGAAGTCTGGAGGGTGAATCAGAAGAAGCAGAAGAAGGAGAAGGAGAAGGTGAAGTCTGGAGGGTGAATCAGAAGAAGCAGAAGAAGGAGAAGGAGAAGGTGAAGTCTGGAGGGTGAATCAGAAGAAGCAGAATAAGGAGAAGGAGAAGGTGAAGTCTGGAGGGTGAATCAGAAGAAGCAGAAAAAGGAGAAGGAGAAGGTGAAGTCTGAAGGGTGAATCAGAAGAAGTAGAAGAAGGAGAAGGAGAAGGTGAAGTCTGGAGGGTGAAGCAGAAGAAGTAGAAGAAGGAGAAGGAGAAGGTGAAGTCAGGAGGGTGAATCAGAAGAAGTAGAAGAAGGAGAAGGAGAAGGTGAAGTCAGGAGGGTGAATCAGAAGAAGCAGAAGAAGGAGAAGGAGAAGTTGAAGTCTGGAGGGTGAATCAGAAGAATCAGAAGAAGGAGAAGGAGAAGGTGAAGTCTGGAGGGTGAATCAGAAGAAGCAGAAGAAAGAGAAGGAGAAGGTGAAGTCTGGAGGGTGAAGCAGAAGAAACAGAAGAAGGAGAAGGAGAAGGTGAAGACTGGAGGGTGAATCAGAAGAAGTAGAAGAAGGAGAAGGAGAAGGTGAAGTCTGGAGGGTGAATCAGAAGAAGTAGAAGAAGGAGAAGGAGAAGGTGATGTCTGGAGGGTGAATCAGAAGAAGCAGAAGAAGGAGAAGGTGAAGGTGAAGTCTGGAGGGTGAATCAGAAGAAGCAGAAGAAGGAGAAGGAGAAGATGAAGTCTGGAGGGTGAATCAGAAGAAGTAGAAGAAGGAGAAGGAGAAGGTGAGGTCTGGAGGGTGAATCAGAAGAAGCAGAAGAAGGAGAAGGAGAAGGTGAAGTCTGGAGGGTGAATCAGAAGAAGCAGAAGAAGGAGAAGGAGAAGGTGAAGTCTGGAGGGTGAATCAGAAGAAGCAGAAGAAGGATAAGGAGAAGGTGAAGTCAGGAGGGTGAATCAGAAGAAGCAGAAGAAGGAGAAGGAGAAGGTGAAGTTAGGAGGGTGAATCAGAAGAAGCAGAAGAAGGAGAAGGAGCAGGTGATGTCAGGGGGATGAAGCAGAAGAAGTAGAAGAAGGAGAAGGAGAAGGTGAAGTCAGGACGGTGAAGCAGAAGAAGCAGAAGAAGGAGAAGGAGAAGGTGAAGTCTGGAGGGTGAAACAGAAGAAGTAGAAGAAGGAGAAGGAGAAGGTGAAGTCTGGAGGGTGAATCAGAAGAAGCAGAAGAAGGAGAAGGAGAAGGTGAAGTCTGGAGGGTGAAGCAGAAGAAGCAGGAGAAGGAGAAGGAGAAGATGAAGTCTGGAGGGTGAATCAGAAGAAGTAGAAGAAGGAGAAGGAGAAGGTGATGTCTGGAGGGTGAATCAGAAGAAGCAGAAGAAGGAGAAGGAGAAGGTGTTGTCTGGAGGGTGAATCAGAAGAAGCAGAAGAAGGAGAAGGAGAAGGTGAAGTCTGGAGGGTGAATCAGAAGAAGCAGAAGAAGGAGAATAAGAAGGTGAAGTCAGGAGGGAGAATCAGAAGAAGCAGAAGAAGGAGAAGGAGAAGGTGAAGTTAGGAGGGTGAATCAGAAGAAGCAGAAGAAGGAGAAGGAGAAGGTGAAGTCAGGGGGTGAAGCAGAAGAAGTAGAAGAAGGAGAAGGAGAAGGTGAAGTCAGGAGCGTGAAGCAGAAGAAGCAGAAGAAGGAGAAGGAGAAGGTGAAGTCTGGAGGGCGCAGCAGAAGAAGCAGAAGAAGGAGAAGGAGAAGGTGAAGTCTGGAGGGTGAAGCAGAAGAAGCAGAAGAAGGAGAAGGAGAAGGTGAAGTCTGGAGGGTGAATCAGAAGAAGCAGAAGAAGTAGAAGGAGAAGGTGATGTCTGGAGGGTGAATCAGAAGAAGTAGAAGAAGGAGAAGGAGAAGGTGAAATCTGGAGGGTGAATCAGAAGAAGCAGAAGAAGGAGAAGGAGAAGGTGAAGTCAGGAGGGTGAATCAGAAGAAGCAGAAGAAGGAGAAGGAGAAGGTGAAGTCTGGAGGGTGAATCGGAAGAAGCAGAAGAAGGAGATGGAGAAGGTGAAGACTGGAGGGTGAATCAGAAGAAGTAGAAGAAGGAGAAGGAGAAGGTGAAGTCTGGAGGGTGAATCAGAAGAAGTAGAAGAAGGAGAAGGAGAAGGCGAAGTCTGGAGGGTGAATCAGAAGAAGCAGAAGAAGGAGAAGGAGAAGGTGAAGTCTGGAGGGTGAATCAGAAGAAGCAGAAGAAGGAGAAGGAGAAGATGATGTCTGGAGTGTGAATCAGAAGAAGTGGAAGAAGGAGAAGGAGAAGGTGAGGTCTGGAGGGCGAATCAGAAGAAGAAGAAGAAGGAGAAGGTGAAGGTGAAGTCTGAAGGGTGAATCAGAAGATGCAGAAGAAGGAGAAGGAGAAGGTGAAGTCTGGAGGGTGAATCAGAAGAAGCAGAAGAAGGAGAAGGAGAAGGTGAAGTCTGGAGGGTGAATCAGAAGAAGCAGAAGAAGGAGAAGGAGAAGGTGAAGTCTGGAGGGTGAATCAGAAGAAGTAGAAGAAGGAGAAGGAGAAGGTGAAGTCTGGAGGGTGAATCAGAAGAAGTAGAAGAAGGAGAAATAGAAGGTGAAGTAAGGAGGGTGAATCAGAAGAAGCAGAAGAAGGAGAAGGAGAAGGTGAAGTCTGGAGGGTGAATCAGAAGAAGTAGAAGAAGGAGAAGGAGAAGGTGAAGTCTGGAGGGTGAATCAGAAGAAGTAGAAGAAGGAGAAATAGAAGGTGATGTCTGGAGGGTGAATCAGAAGAAGCAGAAGAAGGAGAAGGAGAAGGTGAAGTCTGGAGGGAGAAGCAGAAGAAGTAGAAGAAGGAGAAGGAGAAGGTGAAGTCTGGAGGGTGAATCACAGAAGTAGAAGAAGGAGAAGTAGAAGGTGAAGTCTGGAGGGTGAATCAGAAGAAGTAGAAGAAGGAGAAGGAGAAGGTGAAGTCTGGAGGGTGAATCAGAAGAAACAGAAGAAGGAGAAGGAGAAGGTGAAGTCTGGAGGGTGGATCAGAAGAAGTAGAAGAAGGAGAAGGAGAAGGTGTAGTCTGGTGGGTGAATCAGAAGAAGTAGACGAAGGAGAAGGAGAAGGTGAAGTCTGGAGGGGGAACCAGAAGAAGCAGAAGAAGGAGAAGGAGAAGGTGAAGTCTGGAGGGTGAATCAGAAGAAGTAGAAGAAGGAGAAGGAGAAGGTGAAGTCTGGAGGGTGAATCAGAAGAAGCAGAAGAAGGAGAAGGAGAAGGTGAAGTCTGGAGGGTGAATCAGAAGAAGCAGAAGAAGGAGAAGGAGAAGGTGAAGTCTGGAGGGTGAAACAGAAGAAGCAGAATAAGGAGAAGGAGAAGGTGAAGTCAGGAGGGTGAATCAGAAGAAGCAGAAGAAGGAGAAGGAGAAGGTGAAGTAAGGAGGGTGAATCAGAAGAAGCAGAAGAAGGAGAAGGAGAAGGTGAAGTCTGGAGTGTGAAGCAGAAGAAGCAAAAGAAGGAGAAGGAGAAGGTGAAGTCTGGAGGGTGAATCAGAAGAAGTAGAAGAAGGAGAAGGAGAAGGTGAAGTCTGGAGGGTGAAGCAGAAGAAGTAGAAGAAGGAGAAGGAGAAGGTGAAGTCAGGAGGGTGAATCAGAAGAAGTAGAAGAAGGAGAAGGAGAAGGTGAAGTCAGGAGGGTGAATCAGAAGAAGCAGAAGAAGGAGAAGGAGAAGGTGAAGTCTGGAGGGTGAATCAGAAGAATCAGAAGAAGGAGAAGGAGAAGGTGAAGTCTGGAGGGTGAATCAGAAGAAGCAGAAGAAAGAGAAGGAGAAGGTGAAGTCTGGAGGGTGAATCAGAAGAAGCAGAAGAAGGAGAAGGAGAAGGTGAAGTCAGGAGGGTGAATCAGAAGAAGCAGAAGAAGGAGAAGGAGAAGGTGAAGTTAGGAGGGTGAATCAGAAGAAGCAGAAGAAGGAGAAGGAGCAGGTGATGTCAGGGGGATGAAGCAGAAGAAGTAGAAGAAGGAGAAGGAGAAGGTGAAGTCAGGACGGTGAAGCAGAAGAAGCAGAAGAAGGAGAAGGAGAAGGTGAAGTCTGGAGGGTGAATCAGAAGAAGTAGAAGAAGGAGAAGGAGAAGGTCAAGTCTGGAGGGTGAATCAGAAGAAGTAGAATAAGGAGAAGGAGAAGGTGAAGTCTGGAGGGTGAAGCAGAAGAAGTAGAAGAAGGAGAAGGAGAAGGAGAAGTCAGGAGGGTGAATCAGAAGAAGTAGAAGAAGGAGAAGGAGAAGGTGAAGTCAGGAGGGTGAATCAGAAAAAGCAGAAGAAGGAGAAGGAGAAGGTGAAGTCTGGAGGGTGAATCAGAAGAATCAGAAGAAGGAGAAGGAGAAGGTGAAGTCTGGAGGGTGAATCAGAAGAATCAGAAGAAAGAGAAGGAGAAGGTGAAGTCTGGAGGGTGAATCAGAAGAAGTAGAAGAAGGAGAAGGAGAAGGTGAAGTCTGGAGTGTGAATCAGAAGAAGCAGAAGACGGAGAAGGAGAAGGTGAAGTCTAGAGGGTGAATCAGAAGAAGCAGAATAAGGAGAAGGAGAAGGTGAAGTCTGGAGGGTGAATCAGAAGAAGCAGAAGAAGGAGAAGGAGAAGGTGAAGTCTGGAGGGTGAATCAGAAGAAGTAGAAGAAGGAAAAGGAGAAGGTGAAGTCTGGAGGGTGAAGCAGAAGAAGTAGAAGAAGGAGAAGGAGAAGGTGAAGTCAGGAGGGTGAATCAGAAGAAGTAGAAGAAGGAGAATGAGAAGGTGAAGTCAGGAGGGTGAATCAGAAGAAGCAGAAGAAGGAGAAGGAGAAGGTGAAGTCTGGAGGGTGAATCAGAAGAATCAGAAGAAGGAGAAAGAGAAGGTGAAGTCTGGAGGGTGAATCAGAAGAAGCAGAGGAAGGAGAAGGAGAAGGTGAAGTCTGGAGGGTGAATCAGAAGAAGCAGAATAAGGAGAAGGAGAAGGTGAAGTCTGGAGGGTGAATCAGAAGAAGCAGAATAAGGAAAAGGAGAAGGTGAAGTCTGGAGGGTGAATCAGAAGAAGCAGAAGAAGGAGAAGGAGAAGATGAAGTCTGGAGGGTGAATCAGAAGAAGTAGAAGAAGGAGAAGGAGAAGGTGAAGTCTGGAGGGTGAAGCATAAGAAGTAGAAGAAGGAGAAGGAGAAGGTGAAGTCAGGAGGGTGTATCAGAAGAAGTAGAAGAAGAAGAAGGAGAAGGTGAAGTCAGGAGGGTGAATCAGAAGAAGCAGAAGAAGGAGAAGGAGAAGGTGAAGTCTGGAGGGTGAATCAGAAGAATCAGAAGAAGGAGAAGTAGAAGGTGAAGTCTGGAGGGTGAATCAGAAGAAGCAGAAGAAAGAGAAGGAGAAGGTGAAGTCTGGAGGGTGAAGCAGAAGAAACAGAAGAAGGAGAAGGAGAAGGTGAAGACTGGAGGGTGAATCAGAAGAAGTAGAAGAAGGAGAAGGAGAAGGTGAAGTCTGGAGGGTGAATCAGAAGAAGCAGAAGAAGGAGAAGGAGAAGGAGAAGTCTGGAGGGTGAATCAGAAGAAGCAGAAGAAGTAGAAGGAGAAGGTGAAGTCTGGAGGGTGAAGCAGAAGAAGTAGAAGAAGGAGAAGGAGAAGGTGAAGTCAGGAGGGTGAATCAGAAGAAGTAGAAGAAGGAGAAGGAGAAGGTGAAGTCAGGAGGGTGAATCAGAAGAAGCAGAAGAAGGAGAAGGAGAAGGTGAAGTCTGGAGGGTGAATCAGAAGAATCAGAAGAAGGAGAAGGAGAAGGTGAAGTCTGGAGGGTGAAT
This sequence comes from Somniosus microcephalus, assembly GCF_052327205.1. NCBI lineage: Eukaryota > Metazoa > Chordata > Chondrichthyes > Squaliformes > Somniosidae > Somniosus > Somniosus microcephalus. The sequence goes on along the minus strand of NW_028225400.1, from coordinate 196,049 downwards.
CAGAAGAAGCCGAAGAAGGAGAAGGAGAAGGTGAAGTCTGGAGGGTGAATCAGAAGAAGCAGAAGAAGGAGAAGGAGAAGGTGAAGTCAGGAGGGTGAATCAGAAGAAGCAGAAGAAGGAGAAGGAGAAGGTGAAGTTAGGAGGGTGAATCAGAAGAAGCAGAAGAAGGAGAAGGAGCAGGTGATGTCAGCGGGATGAAGCAGAAGAAGTAGAAGAAGGAGAAGGAGAAGGTGAAGTCAGGACGGTGAAGCAGAAGAAGCAGAAGAAGGAGAAGGAGAATGTGAAGTCTGGAGGGTGAATCAGAATAAGTAGAAGAAGGAGAAGGAGAAGGTCAAATCTGGAGGGTGAATCAGAAGAAGTAGAAGAAGGAGAAGGAGAAGGTGAAGTCTGGAGGGTGAAGCAGAAGAAGTAGAAGAAGGAGAAGGAGAAGGTGAAGTCAGGAGGGCGAATCAGAAGAAGTAGAAGAAGGAGAAGGAGAAGGTGAAGTCAGGAGGGTGAATCAGAAGAAGCAGAAGAAGGAGAAGGAGAAGGTGAAGTCTGGAGGGTGAATCAGAAGAAGTAGAAGAAGGAGAAGGAGAAGGTGTTGTCTGGAGGGTGAATCAGAAGAAGTAGACGAAGGAGAAGGAGAAGGTGAAGTCTGGAGGGTGAATCAGAAGAAGCAGAAGAAGGAGAAGGAGAAGGTGAAGTCTGGAGGGTGAATCAGAAGAAGCAGAAGAAGGAGAAGGAGAAGGTGAAGTCTGGAGGGTGAATCAGAAGAAGCAGAATAAGGAGAAGGAGAAGGTGAAGTCTGGAGGGTGAATCAGAAGAAGCAGAAAAAGGAGAAGGAGAAGGTGAAGTCTGAAGGGTGAATCAGAAGAAGTAGAAGAAGGAGAAGGAGAAGGTGAAGTCTGGAGGGTGAAGCAGAAGAAGTAGAAGAAGGAGAAGGAGAAGGTGAAGTCAGGAGGGTGAATCAGAAGAAGTAGAAGAAGGAGAAGGAGAAGGTGAAGTCAGGAGGGTGAATCAGAAGAAGCAGAAGAAGGAGAAGGAGAAGTTGAAGTCTGGAGGGTGAATCAGAAGAATCAGAAGAAGGAGAAGGAGAAGGTGAAGTCTGGAGGGTGAATCAGAAGAAGCAGAAGAAAGAGAAGGAGAAGGTGAAGTCTGGAGGGTGAAGCAGAAGAAACAGAAGAAGGAGAAGGAGAAGGTGAAGACTGGAGGGTGAATCAGAAGAAGTAGAAGAAGGAGAAGGAGAAGGTGAAGTCTGGAGGGTGAATCAGAAGAAGTAGAAGAAGGAGAAGGAGAAGGTGATGTCTGGAGGGTGAATCAGAAGAAGCAGAAGAAGGAGAAGGTGAAGGTGAAGTCTGGAGGGTGAATCAGAAGAAGCAGAAGAAGGAGAAGGAGAAGATGAAGTCTGGAGGGTGAATCAGAAGAAGTAGAAGAAGGAGAAGGAGAAGGTGAGGTCTGGAGGGTGAATCAGAAGAAGCAGAAGAAGGAGAAGGAGAAGGTGAAGTCTGGAGGGTGAATCAGAAGAAGCAGAAGAAGGAGAAGGAGAAGGTGAAGTCTGGAGGGTGAATCAGAAGAAGCAGAAGAAGGATAAGGAGAAGGTGAAGTCAGGAGGGTGAATCAGAAGAAGCAGAAGAAGGAGAAGGAGAAGGTGAAGTTAGGAGGGTGAATCAGAAGAAGCAGAAGAAGGAGAAGGAGCAGGTGATGTCAGGGGGATGAAGCAGAAGAAGTAGAAGAAGGAGAAGGAGAAGGTGAAGTCAGGACGGTGAAGCAGAAGAAGCAGAAGAAGGAGAAGGAGAAGGTGAAGTCTGGAGGGTGAAACAGAAGAAGTAGAAGAAGGAGAAGGAGAAGGTGAAGTCTGGAGGGTGAATCAGAAGAAGCAGAAGAAGGAGAAGGAGAAGGTGAAGTCTGGAGGGTGAAGCAGAAGAAGCAGGAGAAGGAGAAGGAGAAGATGAAGTCTGGAGGGTGAATCAGAAGAAGTAGAAGAAGGAGAAGGAGAAGGTGATGTCTGGAGGGTGAATCAGAAGAAGCAGAAGAAGGAGAAGGAGAAGGTGTTGTCTGGAGGGTGAATCAGAAGAAGCAGAAGAAGGAGAAGGAGAAGGTGAAGTCTGGAGGGTGAATCAGAAGAAGCAGAAGAAGGAGAATAACAAGGTGAAGTCAGGAGGGAGAATCAGAAGAAGCAGAAGAAGGAGAAGGAGAAGGTGAAGTTAGGAGGGTGAATCAGAAGAAGCAGAAGAAGGAGAAGGAGAAGGTGAAGTCAGGGGGTGAAGCAGAAGAAGTAGAAGAAGGAGAAGGAGAAGGTGAAGTCAGGAGCGTGAAGCAGAAGAAGCAGAAGAAGGAGAAGGAGAAGGTGAAGTCTGGAGGGCGCAGCAGAAGAAGCAGAAGAAGGAGAAGGAGAAGGTGAAGTCTGGAGGGTGAAGCAGAAGAAGCAGAAGAAGGAGAAGGAGAAGGTGAAGTCTGGAGGGTGAATCAGAAGAAGCAGAAGAAGTAGAAGGAGAAGGTGATGTCTGGAGGGTGAATCAGAAGAAGTAGAAGAAGGAGAAGGAGAAGTTGAAATCTGGAGGGTGAATCAGAAGAAGCAGAAGAAGGAGAAGGAGAAGGTGAAGTCAGGAGGGTGAATCAGAAGAAGCAGAAGAAGGAGAAGGAGAAGGTGAAGTCTGGAGGGTGAATCGGAAGAAGCAGAAGAAGGAGATGGAGAAGGTGAAGACTGGAGGGTGAATCAGAAGAAGTAGAAGAAGGAGAAGGAGAAGGTGAAGTCTGGAGGGTGAATCAGAAGAAGTAGAAGAAGGAGAAGGAGAAGGCGAAGTCTGGAGGGTGAATCAGAAGAAGCAGAAGAAGGAGAAGGAGAAGGTGAAGTCTGGAGGGTGAATCAGAAGAAGCAGAAGAAGGAGAAGGAGAAGATGATGTCTGGAGTGTGAATCAGAAGAAGTGGAAGAAGGAGAAGGAGAAGGTGAGGTCTGGAGGGCGAATCAGAAGAAGAAGAAGAAGGAGAAGGTGAAGGTGAAGTCTGAAGGGTGAATCAGAAGATGCAGAAGAAGGAGAAGGAGAAGGTGAAGTCTGGAGGGTGAATCAGAAGAAGCAGAAGAAGGAGAAGGAGAAGGTGAAGTCTGGAGGGTGAATCAGAAGAAGCAGAAGAAGGAGAAGGAGAAGGTGAAGTCTGGAGGGTGAATCAGAAGAAGTAGAAGAAGGAGAAGGAGAAGGTGAAGTCTGGAGGGTGAATCAGAAGAAGTAGAAGAAGGAGAAATAGAAGGTGAAGTAAGGAGGGTGAATCAGAAGAAGCAGAAGAAGGAGAAGGAGAAGGTGAAGTCTGGAGGGTGAATCAGAAGAAGTAGAAGAAGGAGAAGGAGAAGGTGAAGTCTGGAGGGTGAATCAGAAGAAGTAGAAGAAGGAGAAATAGAAGGTGATGTCTGGAGGGTGAATCAGAAGAAGCAGAAGAAGGAGAAGGAGAAGGTGAAGTCTGGAGGGAGAAGCAGAAGAAGTAGAAGAAGGAGAAGGAGAAGGTGAAGTCTGGAGGGTGAATCACAGAAGTAGAAGAAGGAGAAGTAGAAGGTGAAGTCTGGAGGGTGAATCAGAAGAAGTAGAAGAAGGAGAAGGAGAAGGTGAAGTCTGGAGGGTGAATCAGAAGAAACAGAAGAAGGAGAAGGAGAAGGTGAAGTCTGGAGGGTGGATCAGAAGAAGTAGAAGAAGGAGAAGGAGAAGGTGTAGTCTGGTGGGTGAATCAGAAGAAGTAGACGAAGGAGAAGGAGAAGGTGAAGTCTGGAGGGGGAACCAGAAGAAGCAGAAGAAGGAGAAGGAGAAGGTGAAGTCTGGAGGGTGAATCAGAAGAAGTAGAAGAAGGAGAAGGAGAAGGTGAAGTCTGGAGGGTGAATCAGAAGAAGCAGAAGAAGGAGAAGGAGAAGGTGAAGTCTGGAGGGTGAATCAGAAGAAGCAGAAGAAGGAGAAGGAGAAGGTGAAGTCTGGAGGGTGAAACAGAAGAAGCAGAATACGGAGAAGGAGAAGGTGAAGTCAGGAGGGTGAATCAGAAGAAGCAGAAGAAGGAGAAGGAGAAGGTGAAGTAAGGAGGGTGAATCAGAAGAAGCAGAAGAAGGATAAGGAGAAGGTGAAGTCAGGAGGGTGAATCAGAAGAAGCAGAAGAAGGAGAAGGAGAAGGTGAAGTTAGGAGGGTGAATCAGAAGAAGCAGAAGAAGGAGAAGGAGCAGGTGATGTCAGGGGGATGAAGCAGAAGAAGTAGAAGAAGGAGAAGGAGAAGGTGAAGTCAGGACGGTGAAGCAGAAGAAGCAGAAGAAGGAGAAGGAGAAGGTGAAGTCTGGAGGGTGAAACAGAAGAAGTAGAAGAAGGAGAAGGAGAAGGTGAAGTCTGGAGGGTGAATCAGAAGAAGCAGAAGAAGGAGAAGGAGAAGGTGAAGTCTGGAGGGTGAAGCAGAAGAAGCAGGAGAAGGAGAAGGAGAAGATGAAGTCTGGAGGGTGAATCAGAAGAAGTAGAAGAAGGAGAAGGAGAAGGTGATGTCTGGAGGGTGAATCAGAAGAAGCAGAAGAAGGAGAAGGAGAAGGTGTTGTCTGGAGGGTGAATCAGAAGAAGCAGAAGAAGGAGAAGGAGAAGGTGAAGTCTGGAGGGTGAATCAGAAGAAGCAGAAGAAGGAGAATAAGAAGGTGAAGTCAGGAGGGAGAATCAGAAGAAGCAGAAGAAGGAGAAGGAGAAGGTGAAGTTAGGAGGGTGAATCAGAAGAAGCAGAAGAAGGAGAAGGAGAAGGTGAAGTCAGGGGGTGAAGCAGAAGAAGTAGAAGAAGGAGAAGGAGAAGGTGAAGTCAGGAGCGTGAAGCAGAAGAAGCAGAAGAAGGAGAAGGAGAAGGTGAAGTCTGGAGGGCGCAGCAGAAGAAGCAGAAGAAGGAGAAGGAGAAGGTGAAGTCTGGAGGGTGAAGCAGAAGAAGCAGAAGAAGGAGAAGGAGAAGGTGAAGTCTGGAGGGTGAATCAGAAGAAGCAGAAGAAGTAGAAGGAGAAGGTGATGTCTGGAGGGTGAATCAGAAGAAGTAGAAGAAGGAGAAGGAGAAGGTGAAATCTGGAGGGTGAATCAGAAGAAGCAGAAGAAGGAGAAGGAGAAGGTGAAGTCAGGAGGGTGAATCAGAAGAAGCAGAAGAAGGAGAAGGAGAAGGTGAAGTCTGGAGGGTGAATCGGAAGAAGCAGAAGAAGGAGATGGAGAAGGTGAAGACTGGAGGGTGAATCAGAAGAAGTAGAAGAAGGAGAAGGAGAAGGTGAAGTCTGGAGGGTGAATCAGAAGAAGTAGAAGAAGGAGAAGGAGAAGGCGAAGTCTGGAGGGTGAATCAGAAGAAGCAGAAGAAGGAGAAGGAGAAGGTGAAGTCTGGAGGGTGAATCAGAAGAAGCAGAAGAAGGAGAAGGAGAAGATGATGTCTGGAGTGTGAATCAGAAGAAGTGGAAGAAGGAGAAGGAGAAGGTGAGGTCTGGAGGGCGAATCAGAAGAAGAAGAAGAAGGAGAAGGTGAAGGTGAAGTCTGAAGGGTGAATCAGAAGATGCAGAAGAAGGAGAAGGAGAAGGTGAAGTCTGGAGGGTGAATCAGAAGAAGCAGAAGAAGGAGAAGGAGAAGGTGAAGTCTGGAGGGTGAATCAGAAGAAGCAGAAGAAGGAGAAGGAGAAGGTGAAGTCTGGAGGGTGAATCAGAAGAAGTAGAAGAAGGAGAAGGAGAAGGTGAAGTCTGGAGGGTGAATCAGAAGAAGTAGAAGAAGGAGAAATAGAAGGTGAAGTAAGGAGGGTGAATCAGAAGAAGCAGAAGAAGGAGAAGGAGAAGGTGAAGTCTGGAGGGTGAATCAGAAGAAGTAGAAGAAGGAGAAGGAGAAGGTGAAGTCTGGAGGGTGAATCAGAAGAAGTAGAAGAAGGAGAAATAGAAGGTGATGTCTGGAGGGTGAATCAGAAGAAGCAGAAGAAGGAGAAGGAGAAGGTGAAGTCTGGAGGGAGAAGCAGAAGAAGTAGAAGAAGGAGAAGGAGAAGGTGAAGTCTGGAGGGTGAATCACAGAAGTAGAAGAAGGAGAAGTAGAAGTTGAAGTCTGGAGGGTGAATCAGAAGAAGTAGAAGAAGGAGAAGGAGAAGGTGAAGTCTGGAGGGTGAATCAGAAGAAACAGAAGAAGGAGAAGGAGAAGGTGAAGTCTGGAGGGTGGATCAGAAGAAGTAGAAGAAGGAGAAGGAGAAGGTGTAGTCTGGTGGGTGAATCAGAAGAAGTAGACGAAGGAGAAGGAGAAGGTGAAGTCTGGAGGGGGAACCAGAAGAAGCAGAAGAAGGAGAAGGAGAAGGTGAAGTCTGGAGGGTGAATCAGAAGAAGTAGAAGAAGGAGAAGGAGAAGGTGAAGTCTGGAGGGTGAATCAGAAGAAGCAGAAGAAGGAGAAGGAGAAGGTGAAGTCTGGAGGGTGAATCAGAAGAAGCAGAAGAAGGAGAAGGAGAAGGTGAAGTCTGGAGGGTGAAACAGAAGAAGCAGAATAAGGAGAAGGAGAAGGTGAAGTCAGGAGGGTGAATCAGAAGAAGCAGAAGAAGGAGAAGGAGAAGGTGAAGTAAGGAGGGTGAATCAGAAGAAGCAGAAGAAGGAGAAGGAGAAGGTGAAGTCTGGAGTGTGAAGCAGAAGAAGCAAAAGAAGGAGAAGGAGAAGGTGAAGTCTGGAGGGTGAATCAGAAGAAGTAGAAGAAGGAGAAGGAGAAGGTGAAGTCTGGAGGGTGAAGCAGAAGAAGTAGAAGAAGGAGAAGGAGAAGGTGAAGTCAGGAGGGTGAATCAGAAGAAGTAGAAGAAGGAGAAGGAGAAGGTGAAGTCAGGAGGGTGAATCAGAAGAAGCAGAAGAAGGAGAAGGAGAAGGTGAAGTCTGGAGGGTGAATCAGAAGAATCAGAAGAAGGAGAAGGAGAAGGTGAAGTCTGGAGGGTGAATCAGAAGAAGCAGAAGAAAGAGAAGGAGAAGGTGAAGTCTGGAGGGTGAATCAGAAGAAGCAGAAGAAGGAGAAGGAGAAGGTGAAGTCAGGAGGGTGAATCAGAAGAAGCAGAAGAAGGAGAAGGAGAAGGTGAAGTTAGGAGGGTGAATCAGAAGAAGCAGAAGAAGGAGAAGGAGCAGGTGATGTCAGGGGGATGAAGCAGAAGAAGTAGAAGAAGGAGAAGGAGAAGGTGAAGTCAGGACGGTGAAGCAGAAGAAGCAGAAGAAGGAGAAGGAGAAGGTGAAGTCTGGAGGGTGAATCAGAAGAAGTAGAAGAAGGAGAAGGAGAAGGTCAAGTCTGGAGGGTGAATCAGAAGAAGTAGAATAAGGAGAAGGAGAAGGTGAAGTCTGGAGGGTGAAGCAGAAGAAGTAGAAGAAGGAGAAGGAGAAGGAGAAGTCAGGAGGGTGAATCAGAAGAAGTAGAAGAAGGAGAAGGAGAAGGTGAAGTCAGGAGGGTGAATCAGAAAAAGCAGAAGAAGGAGAAGGAGAAGGTGAAGTCTGGAGGGTGAATCAGAAGAATCAGAAGAAGGAGAAGGAGAAGGTGAAGTCTGGAGGGTGAATCAGAAGAATCAGAAGAAAGAGAAGGAGAAGGTGAAGTCTGGAGGGTGAATCAGAAGAAGTAGAAGAAGGAGAAGGAGAAGGTGAAGTCTGGAGTGTGAATCAGAAGAAGCAGAAGACGGAGAAGGAGAAGGTGAAGTCTAGAGGGTGAATCAGAAGAAGCAGAATAAGGAGAAGGAGAAGGTGAAGTCTGGAGGGTGAATCAGAAGAAGCAGAAGAAGGAGAAGGAGAAGGTGAAGTCTGGAGGGTGAATCAGAAGAAGTAGAAGAAGGAAAAGGAGAAGGTGAAGTCTGGAGGGTGAAGCAGAAGAAGTAGAAGAAGGAGAAGGAGAAGGTGAAGTCAGGAGGGTGAATCAGAAGAAGTAGAAGAAGGAGAATGAGAAGGTGAAGTCAGGAGGGTGAATCAGAAGAAGCAGAAGAAGGAGAAGGAGAAGGTGAAGTCTGGAGGGTGAATCAGAAGAATCAGAAGAAGGAGAAAGAGAAGGTGAAGTCTGGAGGGTGAATCAGAAGAAGCAGAGGAAGGAGAAGGAGAAGGTGAAGTCTGGAGGGTGAATCAGAAGAAGCAGAATAAGGAGAAGGAGAAGGTGAAGTCTGGAGGGTGAATCAGAAGAAGCAGAATAAGGAAAAGGAGAAGGTGAAGTCTGGAGGGTGAATCAGAAGAAGCAGAAGAAGGAGAAGGAGAAGATGAAGTCTGGAGGGTGAATCAGAAGAAGTAGAAGAAGGAGAAGGAGAAGGTGAAGTCTGGAGGGTGAAGCATAAGAAGTAGAAGAAGGAGAAGGAGAAGGTGAAGTCAGGAGGGTGAATCAGAAGAAGTAGAAGAAGAAGAAGGAGAAGGTGAAGTCAGGAGGGTGAATCAGAAGAAGCAGAAGAAGGAGAAGGAGAAGGTGAAGTCTGGAGGGTGAATCAGAAGAATCAGAATCAGGAGAAGTAGAAGGTGAAGTCTGGAGGGTGAATCAGAAGAAGCAGAAGAAAGAGAAGGAGAAGGTGAAGTCTGGAGGGTGAAGCAGAAGAAACAGAAGAAGGAGAAGGAGAAGGTGAAGACTGGAGGGTGAATCAGAAGAAGTAGAAGAAGGAGAAGGAGAAGGTGAAGTCTGGAGGGTGAATCAGAAGAAGCAGAAGAAGGAGAAGGAGAAGGAGAAGTCTGGAGGGTGAATCAGAAGAAGCAGAAGAAGTAGAAGGAGAAGGTGAAGTCTGGAGGGTGAAGCAGAAGAAGTAGAAGAAGGAGAAGGAGAAGGTGAAGTCAGGAGGGTGAATCAGAAGAAGTAGAAGAAGGAGAAGGAGAAGGTGAAGTCAGGAGGGTGAATCAGAAGAAGCAGAAGAAGGAGAAGGAGAAGGTGAAGTCTGGAGGGTGAATCAGAAGAATCAGAAGAAGGAGAAGGAGAAGGTGAAGTCTGGAGGGTGAATCAGAAGAAGCCGAAGAAGGAGAAGGAGAAGGTGAAGTCTGGAGGGTGAATCAGAAGAAGCAGAAGAAGGAGAAGGAGAAGGTGAAGTCAGGAGGGTGAATCAGAAGAAGCAGAAGAAGGAGAAGGAGAAGGTGAAGTTAGGAGGGTGAATCAGAAGAAGCAGAAGAAGGAGAAGGAGCAGGTGATGTCAGCGGGATGAAGCAGAAGAAGTAGAAGAAGGAGAAGGAGAAGGTGAAGTCAGGACGGTGAAGCAGAAGAAGCAGAAGAAGGAGAAGGAGAATGTGAAGTCTGGAGGGTGAATCAGAATAAGTAGAAGAAGGAGAAGGAGAAGGTCAAATCTGGAGGGTGAATCAGAAGAAGTAGAAGAAGGAGAAGGAGAAGGTGAAGTCTGGAGGGTGAAGCAGAAGAAGTAGAAGAAGGAGAAGGAGAAGGTGAAGTCAGGAGGGTGAATCAGAAGAAGTAGAAGAAGGAGAAGGAGAAGGTGAAGTCAGGAGGGTGAATCAGAAGAAGCAGAAGAAGGAGAAGGAGAAGGTGAAGTCTGGAGGGTGAATCAGAAGAAGTAGAAGAAGGAGAAGGAGAAGGTGTTGTCTGGAGGGTGAATCAGAAGAAGTAGACGAAGGAGAAGGAGAAGGTGAAGTCTGGAGGGTGAATCAGAAGAAGCAGAAGAAGGAGAAGGAGAAGGTGAAGTCTGGAGGGTGAATCAGAAGAAGCAGAAGAAGGAGAAGGAGAAGGTGAAGTCTGGAGGGTGAATCAGAAGAAGCAGAATAAGGAGAAGGAGAAGGTGAAGTCTGGAGGGTGAATCAGAAGAAGCAGAAAAAGGAGAAGGAGAAGGTGAAGTCTGAAGGGTGAATCAGAAGAAGTAGAAGAAGGAGAAGGAGAAGGTGAAGTCTGGAGGGTGAAGCAGAAGAAGTAGAAGAAGGAGAAGGAGAAGGTGAAGTCAGGAGGGTGAATCAGAAGAAGTAGAAGAAGGAGAAGGTGAAGTCAGGAGGGTGAATCAGAAGAAGCAGAAGAAGGAGAAGGAGAAGTTGAAGTCTGGAGGGTGAATCAGAAGAATCAGAAGAAGGAGAAGGAGAAGGTGAAGTCTGAAGGGTGAATCAGAAGAAGCAGAAGAAAGAGAAGGAGAAGGTGAAGTCTGGAGGGTGAAGCAGAAGAAACAGAAGAAGGAGAAGGAGAAGGTGAAGACTGGAGGGTGAATCAGAAGAAGTAGAAGAAGGAGAAGGAGAAGGTGAAGTCTGGAGGGTGAATCAGAAGAAGTAGAAGAAGGAGAAGGAGAAGGTGATGTCTGGAGGGTGAATCAGAAGAAGCAGAAGAAGGAGAAGGTGAAGGTGAAGTCTGGAGGCTGAATCAGAAGAAGCAGAAGAAGGAGAAGGAGAAGATGAAGTCTGGAGGGTGAATCAGAAGAAGTAGAAGAAGGAGAAGGAGAAGGTGAGGTCTGGAGGGTGAATCAGAAGAAGCAGAAGAAGGAGAAGGAGAAGGTGAAGTCTGGAGGGTGAATCAGAAGAAGCAGAAGAAGGAGAAGGAGAAGGTGAAGTCTGGAGGGTGAATCAGAAGAAGCAGAAGAAGGATAAGGAGAAGGTGAAGTCAGGAGGGTGAATCAGAAGAAGCAGAAGAAGGAGAAGGAGAAGGTGAAGTTAGGAGGGTGAATCAGAAGAAGCAGAAGAAGGAGAAGGAGCAGGTGATGTCAGGGGGATGAAGCAGAAGAAGTAGAAGAAGGAGAAGGAGAAGGTGAAGTCAGGACGGTGAAGCAGAAGAAGCAGAAGAAGGAGAAGGAGAAGGTGAAGTCTGGAGGGTGAAACAGAAGAAGTAGAAGAAGGAGAAGGAGAAGGTGAAGTCTGGAGGGTGAATCAGAAGAAGCAGAAGAAGGAGAAGGAGAAGGTGAAGTCTGGAGGGTGAAGCAGAAGAAGCAGGAGAAGGAGAAGGAGAAGATGAAGTCTGGAGGGTGAATCAGAAGAAGTAGAAGAAGGAGAAGGAGAAGGTGATGTCTGGAGGGTGAATCAGAAGAAGCAGAAGAAGGAGAAGGAGAAGGTGTTGTCTGGAGGGTGAATCAGAAGAAGCAGAAGAAGGAGAAGGAGAAGGTGAAGTCTGGAGGGTGAATCAGAAGAAGCAGAAGAAGGAGAATAAGAAGGTGAAGTCAGGAGGGAGAATCAGAAGAAGCAGAAGAAGGAGAAGGAGAAGGTGAAGTTAGGAGGGTGAATCAGAAGAAGCAGAAGAAGGAGAAGGAGAAGGTGAAGTCAGGGGGTGAAGCAGAAGAAGTAGAAGAAGGAGAAGGAGAAGGTGAAGTCAGGAGCGTGAAGCAGAAGAAGCAGAAGAAGGAGAAGGAGAAGGTGAAGTCTGGAGGGCGCAGCAGAAGAAGCAGAAGAAGGAGAAGGAGAAGGTGAAGTCTGGAGGGTGAAGCAGAAGAAGCAGAAGAAGGAGAAGGAGAAGGTGAAGTCTGGAGGGTGAATCAGAAGAAGCAGAAGAAGTAGAAGGAGAAGGTGATGTCTGGAGGGTGAATCAGAAGAAGTAGAAGAAGGAGAAGGAGAAGGTGAAATCTGGAGGGTGAATCAGAAGAAGCAGAAGAAGGAGAAGGAGAAGGTGAAGTCAGGAGGGTGAATCAGAAGAAGCAGAAGAAGGAGAAGGAGAAGGTGAAGTCTGGAGGGTGAATCGGAAGAAGCAGAAGAAGGAGATGGAGAAGGTGAAGACTGGAGGGTGAATCAGAAGAAGTAGAAGAAGGAGAAGGAGAAGGTGAAGTCTGGAGGGTGAATCAGAAGAAGTAGAAGAAGGAGAAGGAGAAGGCGAAGTCTGGAGGGTGAATCAGAAGAAGCAGAAGAAGGAGAAGGAGAAGGTGAAGTCTGGAGGGTGAATCAGAAGAAGCAGAAGAAGGAGAAGGAGAAGATGATGTCTGGAGTGTGAATCAGAAGAAGTGGAAGAAGGAGAAGGAGAAGGTGAGGTCTGGAGGGCGAATCAGAAGAAGAAGAAGAAGGAGAAGGTGAAGGTGAAGTCTGAAGGGTGAATCAGAAGATGCAGAAGAAGGAGAAGGAGAAGGTGAAGTCTGGAGGGTGAATCAGAAGAAGCAGAAGAAGGAGAAGGAGAAGGTGAAGTCTGGAGGGTGAATCAGAAGAAGCAGAAGAAGGAGAAGGAGAAGGTGAAGTCTGGAGGGTGAATCAGAAGAAGTAGAAGAAGGAGAAGGAGAAGGTGAAGTCTGGAGGGTGAATCAGAAGAAGTAGAAGAAGGAGAAATAGAAGGTGATGTCTGGAGGGTGAATCAGAAGAAGCAGAAGAAGGAGAAGGAGAAGATGAAGTCTGGAGGGTGAATCAGAAGAAGTAGAAGAAGGAGAAGGAGAAGGTGAAGTCTGGAGGGTGAATCAGAAGAAGCAGAAGAAGGAGAAGGAGAAGGTGAAGTCTGGAGGGTGAAGCAGAAGAAGCAGAAGAATGAGAAGGAGAAGGTGAAGTCTGGAGGGTGAATCAGAAGAAGCAGAAGAAGGAGAAGGAGAAGGTGAAGTCTGGAGGGTGAATCAGAAGAAGCAGAAGAAGGAGAAGGAGAAGGTGAAGTCTGGAGGGTGAATCAGAAGAAGTAGAAGAAGGAGAAGGAGAAGGTGAAGTCTGGAGGGTGAAGCAGAAGAAGTAGAAGAAGGAGAAGGAGAAGGTGAAGTCAGGAGGGTGAATCAGAAGAAGTCGAAGAAGGAGAAGGAGATGGTGAAGTCAGGAGGGTGAATCAGAAGAAGCAGAAGAAGGAGAAGGAGAAGGTGAAGTCTGGAAGGTGAATCAGATGAATCAGAAGAAGGAGAAGGAGAAGGTGAAGTCTGGAGGGTGAATCAGAAGAAGCAGAAGAAAGAGAAGGAGAAGGTGAAGTCTGGAGGGTGAAGCAGAAGAAGCAGAAGAAGGAGAAGGAGAAGGTGAAGGCTGGAGGGTGAATCAGAAGAAGTAGAAGAAGGAGAAGGAGAAGGTGAAGTCTGGAGGGTGAATCAGAAGAAGTAGAAGAAGGAGAAGGAGAAGGTGATGTCTGGAGGGTGAATCAGAAGAAGCAGAAGAAGGAGAAGGAGAAGATGAAGTCTGGAGGGTGAATCAGAAGACGTAGAAGAAGGAGAAGGAGAAGGTGAAGTCTGGAGGGTGAATCAGAAGAAGTAGAAGAAGGAGAAGGAGAAGGTGAAGTCTGGAGGGTGAAGCAGAAGAAGTAGAAGAAGGAGAAGGAGAAGGTGAAGTCAGGAGGGTGAATCAGAAGAAGTAGAAGAAGAAGAAGGAGAAGGTGAAGTCAGGAGGGTGAATCAGAAGAAGCAGAAGAAGGAGAAGGAGAAGGTGAAGTCTGGAGGGTGAATCAGAAGAAGCAGAATAAGGAAAAGGAGAAGGAGAAGTCTGGAGGGTGAATCAGAAGAAGCAGAAGAAGGAGAAGGAGAAGATGAAGTCTGGAGGGTGAATCAGAAGAAGTAGAAGAAGGAGAAGGAGAAGGTGAAGTCTGGAGGGTGAAGCAGAAGAAGTAGAAGAAGGAGAAGGAGAAGGTGAAGTCAGGAGGGTGAATCAGAAGAAGTAGAAGAAGAAGAAGGAGAAGGTGAAGTCAGGAGGGTGAATCAGAAGAAGCAGAAGAAGGAGAAGGAGAAGGTGAAGTCTGGAGGGTGAATCAGAAGAATCAGAAGAAGGAGAAGTAGAAGGTGAAGTCTGGAGGGTGAATCAGAAGAAGCAGAAGAAAGAGAAGGAGAAGGTGAAGTCTGGAGGGTGAAGCAGAAGAAACAGAAGAAGGAGAAGGAGAAGGTGAAGACTGGAGGGTGAATCAGAAGAAGTAGAAGAAGGAGAAGGAGAAGGTGAAGTCTGGAGGGTGCATCAGAAGAAGTAGAAGAAGGAGAAGGAGAAGGTGAAGTCTGGAGGGTGAATCAGAAGAAGCAGAAGAAGGAGAAGGAGAAGGAGAAGTCTGGAGGGTGAATCAGAAGAAGCAGAAGAAGTAGAAGGAGAAGGTGAAGTCTGGAGGGTGAAGCAGAAGAAGTAGAAGAAGGAGAAGGAGAAGGTGAAGTCAGGAGGGTGAATCAGAAGAAGTAGAAGAAGGAGAAGGAGAAGGTGAAGTCAGGAGGGTGAATCAGAAGAAGCAGAAGAAGGAGAAGGAGAAGGTGAAGTCTGGAGGGTGAATCAGAAGAATCAGAAGAAGGAGAAGGAGAAGGTGAAGTCTGGAGGGTGAATCAGAAGAAGCCGAAGAAGGAGAAGGAGAAGGTGAAGTCTGGAGGGTGAATCAGAAGAAGCAGAAGAAGGAGAAGGAGAAGGTGAAGTCAGGAGGGTGAATCAGAAGAAGCAGAAGAAGGAGAAGGAGAAGGTGAAGTTAGGAGGGTGAATCAGAAGAAGCAGAAGAAGGAGAAGGAGCAGGTGATGTCAGCGGGATGAAGCAGAAGAAGTAGAAGAAGGAGAAGGAGAAGGTGAAGTCAGGACGGTGAAGCAGAAGAAGCAGAAGAAGGAGAAGGAGAATGTGAAGTCTGGAGGGTGAATCAGAATAAGTAGAAGAAGGAGAAGGAGAAGGTCAAATCTGGAGGGTGAATCAGAAGAAGTAGAAGAAGGAGAAGGAGAAGGTGAAGTCTTGGAGGGTGAAGCAGAAGAAGTAGAAGAAGGAGAAGGAGAAGGTGAAGTCAGGAGGGTGAATCAGAAGAAGTAGAAGAAGGAGAAGGAGAAGGTGAAGTCAGGAGGGTGAATCAGAAGAAGCAGAAGAAGGAGAAGGAGAAGGTGAAGTCTGGAGGGTGAATCAGAAGAAGTAGAAGAAGGAGAAGGAGAAGGTGTTGTCTGGAGGGTGAATCAGAAGAAGTAGACGAAGGAGAAGGAGAAGGTGAAGTCTGGAGGGTGAATCAGAAGAAGCAGAAGAAGGAGAAGGAGAAGGTGAAGTCTGGAGGGTGAATCAGAAGAAGCAGAAGAAGGAGAAGGAGAAGGTGAAGTCTGGAGGGTGAAGCAGAAGAAGCAGAATAAGGAGAAGGAGAAGGTGAAGTCTGGAGGGTGAATCAGAAGAAGCAGAAAAAGGAGAAGGAGAAGGTGAAGTCTGAAGGGTGAATCAGAAGAAGTAGAAGAAGGAGAAGGAGAAGGTGAAGTCTGGAGGGTGAAGCAGAAGAAGTAGAAGAAGGAGAAGGAGAAGGTGAAGTCAGGAGGGTGAATCAGAAGAAGTAGAAGAAGGAGAAGGAGAAGGTGAAGTCTGGAGGGTGAATCAGAAGAATCAGAAGAAGGAGAAGGAGAAGGTGAAGTCTGGAGGGTGAATCAGAAGAAGCAGAAGAAAGAGAAGGAGAAGGTGAAGTCTGGAGGGTGAAGCAGAAGAAACAGAAGAAGGAGAAGGAGAAGGTGAAGACTGGAGGGTGAATCAGAAGAAGTAGAAGAAGGAGAAGGAGAAGGTGAAGTCTGGAGGGTGAATCAGAAGAAGTAGAAGAAGGAGAAGGAGAAGGTGATGTCTGGAGGGTGAATCAGAAGAAGCAGAAGAAGGAGAAGGTGAAGGTGAAGTCTGGAGGGTGAATCAGAAGAAGCAGAAGAAGGAGAAGGAGAAGATGAAGTCTGGAGGGTGAATCAGAAGAAGTAGAAGAAGGAGAAGGAGAAGGTGAGGTCTGGAGGGTGAATCAGAAGAAGCAGAAGAAGGAGAAGGAGAAGGTGAAGTCTGGAGGGTGAATCAGAAGAAGCAGAAGAAGGAGAAGGAGAAGGTGAAGTCTGGAGGGTGAATCAGAAGAAGCAGAAGAAGGATAAGGAGAAGGTGAAGTCAGGAGGGTGAATCAGAAGAAGCAGAAGAAGGAGAAGGAGAAGGTGAAGTTAGGAGGGTGAATCAGAAGAAGCAGAAGAAGGAGAAGGAGCAGGTGATGTCAGGGGGATGAAGCAGAAGAAGTAGAAGAAGGAGAAGGAGAAGGTGAAGTCAGGACGGTGAAGCAGAAGAAGCAGAAGAAGGAGAAGGAGAAGGTGAAGTCTGGAGGGTGAATCAGAAGAAGTAGAAGAAGGAGAAGGAGAAGGTGAAGTCTGGAGGGTGAATCAGAAGAAGCAGAAGAAGGAGAAGGAGAAGGTGAAGTCTGGAGGGTGAAGCAGAAGAAGCAGGAGAAGGAGAAGGAGAAGATGAAGTCTGGAGGGTGAATCAGAAGAAGTAGAAGCAGGAGAAGGAGAAGGTGATGTCTGGAGGGTGAATCAGAAGAAGCAGAAGAAGGAGAAGGAGAAGGTGTTGTCTGGAGGGTGAATCAGAAGAAGCAGAAGAAGGAGAAGGAGAAGGTGAAGTCTGGAGGGTGAATCAGAAGAAGCATAAGAAGGAGAATAAGAAGGTGAAGTCAGGAGGGAGAATCAGAAGAAGCAGAAGAAGGAGAAGGAGAAGGTGAAGTTAGGAGGGTGAATCAGAAGAAGCAGAAGAAGGAGAAGGAGAAGGTGAAGTCAGGGGGTGAAGCAGAAGAAGTAGAAGAAGGAGAAGGAGAAGGTGAAGTCAGGAGCGTGAAGCAGAAGAAGCAGAAGAAGGAGAAGGAGAAGGTGAAGTCTGGAGGGCGCAGCAGAAGAAGCAGAAGAAGGAGAAGGAGAAGGTGAAGTCTGGAGGGTGAAGCAGAAGAAGCAGAAGAAGGAGAAGGAGAAGGTGAAGTCTGGAGGGTGAATCAGAAGAAGCAGAAGAAGTAGAAGGAGAAGGTGATGTCTGGAGGGTGAATCAGAAGAAGTAGAAGAAGTAGAAGGAGAAGGTGAAGTCTGGAGGGTGAAGCAGAAGAAGTAGAAGAAGGAGAAGGAGAAGGTGAAGTCAGGAGGGTGAATCAGAAGAAGTAGAAGAAGGAGAAGGAGAAGGTGAAGTCAGGAGGGTGAATCAGAAGAAGCAGAAGAAGGAGAAGGAGAAGGTGAAGTCTGGAGGGTGAATCAGAAGAATCAGAAGAAGGAGAAGGAGAAGGTGAAGTCTGGAGGGTGAATCAGAAGAAGCCGAAGAAGGAGAAGGAGAAGGTGAAGTCTGGAGGGTGAATCAGAAGAAGCAGAAGAAGGAGAAGGAGAAGGTGAAGTCAGGAGGGTGAATCAGAAGAAGCAGAAGAAGGAGAAGGAGAAGGTGAAGTTAGGAGGGTGAATCAGATGAAGCAGAAGAAGGAGAAGGAGCAGGTGATGTCAGCGGGATGAAGCAGAAGAAGTAGAAGAAGGAGAAGGAGAAGGTGAAGTCAGGACGGTGAAGCAGAAGAAGCAGAAGAAGGAGAAGGAGAATGTGAAGTCTGGAGGGTGAATCAGAATAAGTAGAAGAAGGAGAAGGAGAAGGTCAAATCTGGAGGGTGAATCAGAAGAAGTAGAAGAAGGAGAAGGAGAAGGTGAAGTCTTGGAGGGTGAAGCAGAAGAAGTAGAAGAAGGAGAAGGAGAAGGTGAAGTCAGGAGGGTGAATCAGAAGAAGTAGAAGAAGGAGAAGGAGAAGGTGAAGTCAGGAGGGTGAATCAGAAGAAGCAGAAGAAGGAGAAGGAGAAGGTGAAGTCTGGAGGGTGAATCAGAAGAAGTAGAAGAAGGAGAAGGAGAAGGTGTTGTCTGGAGGGTGAATCAGAAGAAGTAGACGAAGGAGAAGGAGAAGGTGAAGTCTGGAGGGTGAATCAGAAGAAGCAGAAGAAGGAGAAGGAGAAGGTGAAGTCTGGAGGGTGAATCAGAAGAAGCAGAAGAAGGAGAAGGAGAAGGTGAAGTCTGGAGGGTGAAGCAGAAGAAGCAGAATAAGGAGAAGGAGAAGGTGAAGTCTGGAGGGTGAATCAGAAGAAGCAGAAAAAGGAGAAGGAGAAGGTGAAGTCTGAAGGGTGAATCAGAAGAAGTAGAAGAAGGAGAAGGAGAAGGTGAAGTCTGGAGGGTGAAGCAGAAGAAGTAGAAGAAGGAGAAGGAGAAGGTGAAGTCAGGAGGGTGAATCAGAAGAAGTAGAAGAAGGAGAAGGAGAAGGTGAAGTCTGGAGGGTGAATCAGAAGAATCAGAAGAAGGAGAAGGAGAAGGTGAAGTCTGGAGGGTGAATCAGAAGAAGCAGAAGAAAGAGAAGGAGAAGGTGAAGTCTGGAGGGTGAAGCAGAAGAAACAGAAGAAGGAGAAGGAGAAGGTGAAGACTGGAGGGTGAATCAGAAGAAGTAGAAGAAGGAGAAGGAGAAGGTGAAGTCTGGAGGGTGAATCAGAAGAAGTAGAAGAAGGAGAAGGAGAAGGTGATGTCTGGAGGGTGAATCAGAAGAAGCAGAAGAAGGAGAAGGTGAAGGTGAAGTCTGGAGGGTGAATCAGAAGAAGCAGAAGAAGGAGAAGGAGAAGATGAAGTCTGGAGGGTGAATCAGAAGAAGTAGAAGAAGGAGAAGGAGAAGGTGAGGTCTGGAGGGTGAATCAGAAGAAGCAGAAGAAGGAGAAGGAGAAGGTGAAGTCTGGAGGGTGAATCAGAAGAAGCAGAAGAAGGAGAAGGAGAAGGTGAAGTCTGGAGGGTGAATCAGAAGAAGCAGAAGAAGGATAAGGAGAAGGTGAAGTCAGGAGGGTGAATCAGAAGAAGCAGAAGAAGGAGAAGGAGAAGGTGAAGTTAGGAGGGTGAATCAGAAGAAGCAGAAGAAGGAGAAGGAGCAGGTGATGTCAGGGGGATGAAGCAGAAGAAGTAGAAGAAGGAGAAGGAGAAGGTGAAGTCAGGACGGTGAAGCAGAAGAAGCAGAAGAAGGAGAAGGAGAAGGTGAAGTCTGGAGGGTGAATCAGAAGAAGTAGAAGAAGGAGAAGGAGAAGGTGAAGTCTGGAGGGTGAATCAGAAGAAGCAGAAGAAGGAGAAGGAGAAGGTGAAGTCTGGAGGGTGAAGCAGAAGAAGCAGGAGAAGGAGAAGGAGAAGATGAAGTCTGGAGGGTGAATCAGAAGAAGTAGAAGCAGGAGAAGGAGAAGGTGATGTCTGGAGGGTGAATCAGAAGAAGCAGAAGAAGGAGAAGGAGAAGGTGTTGTCTGGAGGGTGAATCAGAAGAAGCAGAAGAAGGAGAAGGAGAAGGTGAAGTCTGGAGGGTGAATCAGAAGAAGCATAAGAAGGAGAATAAGAAGGTGAAGTCAGGAGGGAGAATCAGAAGAAGCAGAAGAAGGAGAAGGAGAAGGTGAAGTTAGGAGGGTGAATCAGAAGAAGCAGAAGAAGGAGAAGGAGAAGGTGAAGTCAGGGGGTGAAGCAGAAGAAGTAGAAGAAGGAGAAGGAGAAGGTGAAGTCAGGAGCGTGAAGCAGAAGAAGCAGAAGAAGGAGAAGGAGAAGGTGAAGTCTGGAGGGCGCAGCAGAAGAAGCAGAAGAAGGAGAAGGAGAAGGTGAAGTCTGGAGGGTGAAGCAGAAGAAGCAGAAGAAGGAGAAGGAGAAGGTGAAGTCTGGAGGGTGAATCAGAAGAAGCAGAAGAAGTAGAAGGAGAAGGTGATGTCTGGAGGGTGAATCAGAAGAAGTAGAAGAAGGAGAAGGAGAAGGTGAAATCTGGAGGGTGAATCAGAAGAAGCAGAAGAAGGAGAAGGAGAAGGTGAAGTCAGGAGGGTGAATCAGAAGAAGCAGAAGAAGGAGAAGGAGAAGGTGAAGTCTGGAGGGTGAATCAGAAGAAGCAGAAGAAGGAGATGGAGAAGGTGAAGACTGGAGGGTGAATCAGAAGAAGTAGAAGAAGGAGAAGGAGAAGGTGAAGTCTGGAGGGTGAATCAGAAGAAGTAGAAGAAGGAGAAGGAGAAGGCGAAGTCTGGAGGGTGAATCAGAAGAAGCAGAAGAAGGAGAAGGAGAAGGTGAAGTCTGGAGGGTGAATCAGAAGAAGCAGAAGAAGGAGAAGGAGAAGATGATGTCTGGAGTGTGAATCAGAAGAAGTGGAAGAAGGAGAAGGAGAAGGTGAGGTCTGGAGGGCGAATCAGAAGAAGAAGAAGAAGGAGAAGGTGAAGGTGAAGTCTGAAGGGTGAATCAGAAGATGCAGAAGAAGGAGAAGGAGAAGGTGAAGTCTGGAGGGTGAATCAGAAGAAGCAGAAGAAGGAGAAGGAGAAGGTGAAGTCTGGAGGGTGAATCAGAAGAAGCAGAAGAAGGAGAAGGAGAAGGTGAAGTCTGGAGGGTGAATCAGAAGAAGTAGAAGAAGGAGAAGGAGAAGGTGAAGTCTGGAGGGTGAATCAGAAGAAGTAGAAGAAGGAGAAGGAGAAGGTGAAGTCTGGAGGGTGAATCAGAAGAAGCAGAAGAAGGAGAAATAGAAGGTGATGTCTGGAGGGTGAATCAGAAGAAGCAGAAGAAGGAGAAGGAGAAGATGAAGTCTGGAGGGTGAATCAGAAGAAGTAGAAGAAGGAGAAGGAGAAGGTGAAGTCTGGAGGGTGAATCAGAAGAAGCAGAAGAAGGAGAAGGAGAAGGTGAAGTCTGGAGGGTGAAGCAGAAGAAGCAGAAGAAGGAGAAGGAGAAGGTGAAGTCTGGAGGGTGAATCAGAAGAAGCAGAAGAAGGAGAAGGAGAAGGTGAAGTCTGGAGGGTGAATCAGAAGAAGCAGAAGAAGGAGAAGGAGAAGGTGAAGTCTGGAGGGTGAATCAGAAGAAGTAGAAGAAGGAGAAGGAGAAGGTGAAGTCTGGAGGGTGAAGCAGAAGAAGTAGAAGAAGGAGAAGGAGAAGGTGAAGTCAGGAGGGTGAATCAGAAGAAGTAGAAGAAGGAGAAGGAGATGGTGAAGTCAGGAGGGTGAATCAGAAGAAGCAGAAGAAGGAGAAGGAGAAGGTGAAGTCTGGAAGGTGAATCAGATGAATCAGAAGAAGGAGAAGGAGAAGGTGAAGTCTGGAGGGTGAATCAGAAGAAGCAGAAGAAAGAGAAGGAGAAGGTGAAGTCTGGAGGGTGAAGCAGAAGAAGCAGAAGAAGGAGAAGGAGAAGGTGAAGGCTGGAGGGTGAATCAGAAGAAGTAGAAGAAGGAGAAGGAGAAGGTGAAGTCTGGAGGGTGAATCAGAAGAAGTAGAAGAAGGAGAAGGAGAAGGTGAAGTCTGGAGGGTGAATCAGAAGAAGCAGAAGAAGGAGAAGGAGAAGATGAAGTCTGGAGGGTGAATCAGAAGACGTAGAAGAAGGAGAAGGAGAAGGTGAGGTCTGGAGGGTGAATCAGAAGAAGCAGAAGAAGGAGAAGGAGGAGGTGAGGTCTGGAGGGTGAATCAGAAGAAGCAGAAGAAGGAGAAGGAGAAGGTGAAGTCTGGAGGGTGAATCAGAAGAAGCAGAAGAAGCAGAATCAGAAGGTGAAGTCAGGAGGGAGAATCAGAAGAAGCAGAAGAAGGAGAAGGAGAAGGTGAAGTTAGGAGGGTGAATCAGAAGAAGCAGAAGAAGGAGAAGGTGAAGGTGAAGTCAGGGGGTGAAGCAGAAGAAGTAGAAGAAGGAGAAGGAGAAGGTGAAGTCAGGAGGGTGAAGCAGAAGAAGCAGAAGAAGGAGAAGGAGAAGGTGAAGTCTGGAGGGCGCAGCAGAAGAAGCAGAAGAAGGAGAAGGAGAAGGTGAAGTCTGGAGGGTGAAGCAGAAGAAGGAGAAGGAGAAGGTGAAGTCTGGAGGGTGAATCAGAAGAAGTAGAAGAAGGAGAAGGAGAAGGTGATGTCAGGAGGGTGAAGCAGAAGAAACAGTAGAAGGAGAAGGAGAAGGTGAAGTCTGGAGGGTGAAGCAGAAGAAGCAGAAGAAGGAGAAGGAGAAGGTGAAGTCTGGAGGGCGAAGCAGAAGAAGCAGAAGAAGGAGAAGGAGAAGCTGAAGTCTGGAGGGTGAAGCAGAAGAAGCAGAAGAAGGAGAAGGAGAAGGTGAATTCTGGAGGTTGAATCAGAAGAAGTAGAAGAAGGAGAAGGAGAAGGTGAAGTCTGGAGGGTGAAGCAGAAGAAGTAGAAGAAGGAGAAGGAGAAGGTGAAGTCAGGAGGGTGAATCAGATGAAGTAGAAGAAGGAGAAGGAGAAGGTGAAGTCAGGAGGGTGAATCAGAAGAAGCAGAAGAAGGAGAAGGAGAAGGTGAAGTCTGGAGGGTGAATCAGAAGAATCAGAAGAAGGAGAAGGAGAAGGTGAAGTCTGGAGGGTGAATCAGAAGAAGCAGAAGAAAGAGAAGGAGAAGGTGAAGTCTGGAGGGTGAATCAGAAGAAGCAGAAGAAGGAGAAGGAGAAGGTGAAGTCAGCAGGGTGAATCAGAAGAAGCAGAAGAAAGAGAAGGAGAAGGTGAAGTTAGGAGGGTGAATCAGAAGAAGCAGAAGAAGGAGAAGGAGCAGGTGATGTCAGGGGGATGAAGCAGAAGAAGTAGAAGAAGGAGAAGGAGAAGGTGAAGTCAGGACGGTGAAGCAGAAGAAGCAGAAGAAGGAGAAGGAGAAGGTGAAGTCTGGAGGGTGAATCAGAAGAAGTAGAATAAGGAGAAGGAGAAGGTGAAGTCTGGAGGGTGAAGCAGAAGAAGTAGAAGAAGGAGAAGGAGAAGGTGAAGTCAGGAGGGTGAATCAGAAGAAGTAGAAGAAGGAGAAGGAGAAGGTGAAGTCAGGAGGGTGAATCAGAAGAAGCAGAAGAAGGAGAAGGAAAAGGTGAAGTCTGGAGGGTGATTCAGAAGAAGCAGAAGAAAGAGAAGGAGAAGGTGAAGTCTGGAGGGTGAATCAGAAGAAGTAGAAGAAGGAGAAGGAGAAGGTGAAGTCTGGAGTGTGAATCAGAAGAAGCAGAAGAAGGAGAAGGAGAAGGTGAAGTCTAGAGGGTGAATCAGAAGAAGCAGAATAAGGAGAAGGAGAAGGTGAAGTCCGGAGGGTGAATCAGAAGAAGCAGAAGAAGGAGAAGGAGAAGGTGAAGTCTGGAGGGTGAATCAGAAGAAGTAGAAGAAGGAGAAGGAGAAGGTGAAGTCTGGAGGGTGAAGCAGAAGAAGTAGAAGAAGGAGAAGGAGAAGGTGAAGTCAGGAGGGTGAATCAGAAGAAGTAGAAGAAGGAGAAGGAGAAGGTGAAGTCAGGAGGGTGAATCAGAAGAAGCAGAAGAAGGAGAAGGAGAAGGTGAAGTCTGGAGGGTGAATCAGAAGAATCAGAAGAAGGAGAAGGAGAAGGTGAAGTCTGGAGGGTGAATCAGAAGAAGCAGAGGAAGGAGAAGGAGAAGGTGAAGTCTGGAGGGTGAATCAGAAGAAGCAGAATAAGGAGAAGGAGAAGGTGAAGTCTGGAGGGTGAATCAGAAGAAGCAGAAGAAGGAGAAGGAGAAGATGAAGTCTGGAGGGTGAATCAGAAGAAGTAGAAGAAGGAGAAGGAGAAGGTGAAGTCTGGAGGGTGAAGCAGAAGAAGTAGAAGAAGGAGAAGGAGAAGGTGAAGTCAGGAGGGTGAATCAGAAGAAGCAGAAGAAGGAGAAGGAGAAGGTGAATTCTGGAGGGTGAATCAGAAGAATCAGAAGAAGGAGAAGTAGAAGGTGAAGTCTGGAGGGTGAATCAGAAGAAGCAGAAGAAAGAGAAGGAGAAGGTGAAGTCTGGAGGGTGAAGCAGAAGAAACAGAAGAAGGAGAAGGAGAAGGTAAAGACTGGAGGGTGAATCAGAAGAAGTAGAAGAAGGAGAAGGAGAAGGTGAAGTCTGGAGGGTGAATCAGAAGAAGTAGAAGAAGGAGAAGGTGAAGTCTGGAGGGTGAATCAGAAGAAGCAGAAGAAGGAGAAGGAGAAGGAGAAGTCTGGAGGGTGAATCAGAAGAAGCAGATGAAGTAGAAGGAGAAGGTGAAGTCTGGAGGGTGAAGCAGAAGAAGTAGAAGAAGGAGAAGGAGAAGGTGAAGTCAGGAGGGTGAATCAGAAGAAGTAGAAGAAGGAGCAGGAGAAGGTGAAGTCAGGAGGGTGAATCAGAAGAAGCAGAAGAAGGAGAAGGAGAAGGTGAAGTCTGGAGGGTGAATCAGAAGAATCAGAAGAAGGAGAAGGAGAAGGTGAAGTCTGGAGGGTGAATCAGAAGAAGCCGAAGAAGGAGAAGGAGAAGGTGAAGTCTGGAGGGTGAATCAGAAGAAGTAGAAGAAGGAGAAGGAGAAGGTGAAGTCTGGAGGGTGAAGCAGAAGAAGTAGAAGAAGGTGAAGGAGAAGGTGAAGTCAGGAGGGTGAATCAGAAGAAGTAGAAGAAGGAGAAGGAGAAGGTGAAGTCAGGAGGGTGAATCAGAAGAAGCAGAAGAAGGAGAAGGAGAAGGTGAAGTCTGGAGGGTGAATCAGAAGAAGTAGAAGAAGGAGAAGGAGAAGGTGTTGTCTGGAGGGTGAATCAGAAGAAGTAGACGAAGGAGAAGGAGAAGGTGAAGTCTGGAGGGTGAATCAGAAGAAGCAGAGGAAGGAGAAGGAGAAGGTGAAGTCTGGAGGGTGAATCAGAAGAAGCAGAAGAAGGAGAAGGAAAAGGTGAAGTCTGGAGGGTGAATCAGAAGAAGCAGAATAAGGAGAAGGAGAAGGTGAAGTCTGGAGGGTGAATCAGAAGAAGCAGAAAAAGGAGAAGGAGAAGGTGAAGTCTGAAGGGTGAATCAGAAGAAGTAGAAGAAGGAGAAGGAGAAGGTGAAGTCTGGAGGGTGAAGCAGAAGAAGTAGAAGAAGGAGAAGGAGAAGGTGAAGTCAGGAGGGTGAATCAGAAGAAGTAGAAGAAGGAGAAGGAGAAGGTGAAGTCAGGAGGGTGAATCAGAAGAAGCAGAAGAAGGAGAAGGAGAAGGTGAAGTCTGGAGGGTGAATCAGAAGAATCAGAAGAAGGAGAAGTAGAAGGTGAAGTCTGGAGGGTGAATCAGAAGAAGCAGAAGAAAGAGAAGGAGAAGGTGAAGTCTGGAGGGTGAATCAGAAGAAGCAGAAGAAGGAGAAGGATAAGGTGAAGTCAGCAGGGTGAATCAGAAGAAGCAGAAGAAGGAGAAGGAGAAGGTGAAGTTAGGAGGGTGAATCAGAAGAAGCAGAAGAAGGAGAAGGAGCAGGTGATGTCAGGGGGATGAAGCAGAAGAAGTAGAAGAAGGAGAAGGAGAAGGTGAAGTCAGGACGGTGAAGCAGAAGAAGCAGAAGAAGGAGAAGGAGAAGGTGAAGTCTGGAGGGTGAATCAGAAGAAGTAGAATAAGGAGAAGGAGAAGGTGAAGTCTGGAGGGTGAAGCAGAAGAAGTAGAAGAAGGAGAAGGAGAAGGTGAAGTCAGGAGGGTGAATCAGAAGAAGTAGAAGAAGGAGAAGGAGAAGGTGAAGTCAGGAGGGTGAATCAGAAGAAGCAGAAGAAGGAGAAGGAGAAGGTGAAGTCTGGAGGGTGAATCAGAAGAATCAGAAGAAGGAGAAGGAGAAGGTGAAGTCTGGAGGGTGAATCAGAAGAAGCAGAAGAAAGAGAAGGAGAAGGTGAAGTCTGGAGGGTGAATCAGAAGAAGTAGAAGAAGGAGAAGGAGAAGGTGAAGTCTGGAGTGTGAATCAGAAGAAGCAGAAGAAGGAGAAGGAGAAGGTGAAGTCTAGAGGGTGAATCAGAAGAAGCAGAATAAGGAGAAGGAGAAGGTGAAGTCCGGAGGGTGAATCAGAAGAAGCAGAAGAAGGAGAAGGAGAAGGTGAAGTCTGGAGGGTGAATCAGAAGAAGTAGAAGAAGGAGAAGGAGAAGGTGAAGTCTGGAGGGTGAAGCAGAAGAAGTAGAAGAAGGAGAAGGAGAAGGTGAAGTCAGGAGGGTGAATCAGAAGAAGTAGAAGAAGGAGAAGGAGAAGGTGAAGTCAGGAGGGTGAATCAGAAGAAGCAGAAGAAGGAGAAGGAGAAGGTGAAGTCTGGAGGGTGAATCAGAAGAATCAGAAGAAGGAGAAGGAGAAGGTGAAGTCTGGAGGGTGAATCAGAAGAAGCAGAGGAAGGAGAAGGAGAAGGTGAAGTCTGGAGGGTGAATCAGAAGAAGCAGAATAAGGAGAAGGAGAAGGTGAAGTCTGGAGGGTGAATCAGAAGAAGCAGAATAAGGAAAAGGAGAAGGTGAAGTCTGGAGGGTGAATCAGAAGGAGCAGAAGAAGAAGAAGGAGAAGATGAAGTCTGGAGGGTGAATCAGAAGAAGTAGAAGAAGGAGAAGGAGAAGGTGAAGTCTGGAGGGTGAAGCAGAAGAAGTTGAAGAAGGAGAAGGAGAAGGTGAAGTCAGGAGGGTGAATCAGAAGAAGCAGAAGAAGGAGAAGGAGAAGGTGAATTCTGGAGGGTGAATCAGAAGAATCAGAAGAAGGAGAAGTAGAAGGTGAAGTCTGGAGGGTGAATCAGAAGAAGCAGAAGAAAGGGAAGGAGAAGGTGAAGTCTGGAGGGTGAAGCAGAAGAAACAGAAGAAGGAGAAGGAGAAGGTGAAGACTGGAGGGTGAATCAGAAGAAGTAGAAGAAGGAGAAGGAGAAGGTGAAGTCTGGAGGGTGAATCAGAAGAAGTAGAAGAAGGAGAAGGAGAAGGTGAAGTCTGGAGGGTGAATCAGAAGAAGCAGAAGAAGGAGAAGGAGAAGGAGAAGTCTGGAGGGTGAATCAGAAGAAGCAGAAGAAGTAGAAGGAGAAGGTGAAGTCTGGAGGGTGAAGCAGAAGAAGTAGAAGAAGGAGAAGGAGAAGGTGAAGTCAGGAGGGTGAATCAGAAGAAGTAGAAGAAGGAGAAGGAGAAGGTGAAGTCAGGAGGGTGAATCAGAAGAAGCAGAAGAAGGAGAAGGAGAAGGTGAAGTCTGGAGGGTGAATCAGAAGAATCAGAAGAAGGAGAAGGAGAAGGTGAAGTCTGGAGGGTGAATCAGAAGAAGCCGAAGAAGGAGAAGGAGAAGGTGAAGTCTGGAGGGTGAATCAGAAGAAGCAGAAGAAGGAGAAGGAGAAGGTGAAGTCAGGAGGGTGAATCAGAAGAAGCAGAAGAAGGAGCAGGAGAAGGTGAAGTTAGGAGGGTGAATCAGAAGAAGCAGAAGAAGCAGAAGGAGCAGGTGATGTCAGCGGGATGAAGCAGAAGAAGTAGAAGAAGGAGAAGGAGAAGGTGAAGTCAGGACGGTGAAGCAGAAGAAGCAGAAGAAGGAGAAGGAGAATGTGAAGTCTGGAGGGTGAATCAGAATAAGTAGAAGAAGGAGAAGGAGAAGGTCAAATCTGGAGGGTGAATCAGAAGAAGTAGAAGAAGGAGAAGGAGAAGGTGAAGTTTGGAGCGTGAAGCAGAAGAAGTAGAAGAAGGATAAGGAGAAGGTGAAGTCAGGAGGGTGAATCAGAAGAAGTAGAAGAAGGAGAAGGAGAAGGTGAAGTCAGGAGGGTGAATCAGAAGAAGCAGAAGAAGGAGAAGGAGAAGGTGAAGTCTGGAGGGTGAATCAGAAGAAGTAGAAGAAGGAGAAGGAGAAGGTGTTGTCTGGAGGGTGAATCAGAAGAAGTAGACGAAGGAGAAGGAGAAGGTGAAGTCTGGAGGGTGAATCAGAAGAAGCAGAAGAAGGAGAAGGAGAAGGTGAAGTCTGGAGGGTGAATCAGAAGAAGCAGAAGAAGGAGAAGGAGAAGGGGAAGTCTGGAGGGTGAATCAGAAGAAGCAGAAAAAGGAGAAGGAGAAGGTGAAGTCTGAAGGGTGAATCAGAAGAAGTAGAAGAAGGAGAAGGAGAAGGTGAAGTCTGGAGGGTGAAGCAGAAGAAGTAGAAGAAGGAGAAGGAGAAGGTGAAGTCAGGAGGGTGAATCAGAAGAAGTAGAAGAAGGAGAAGGAGAAGGTGAGGTCAGGAGGGTGAATCAGATGAAGCAGAAGAAGGAGAAGGAGAAGGTGAAGTCTGGAGGGTGAATCAGAAGAATCAGAAGAAGGAGAAGGAGAAGGTGAAGTCTGGAGGGTGAATCAGAAGAAGCAGAAGAAAGAGAAGGAGAAGGTGAAGTCTGGAGGGTGAAGCAGAAGAAACAGAAGAAGGAGAAGGAGAAGGTGAAGACTGGAGGGTGAATCAGAAGAAGTAGAAGAAGGAGAAGGAGAAGGTGAAGTCTGGAGGGTGAATCAGAAGAAGTAGAAGAAGGAGAAGGAGAAGGTGATGTCTGGTGGGTGAATCAGAAGAAGCAGAAGAAGGAGAAGGTGAAGGTGAAGTCTGGAGGGTGAATCAGAAGAAGCAGAAGAAGGAGAAGGAGAAGATGAAGTCTGGAGGGTGAATCAGAAGAAGTAGAAGAAGGAGAAGGAGAAGGTGAGGTCTGGAGGGTGAATCAGAAGAAGCAGAAGAAGGAGAAGGAGAAGGTGAAGTCTGGAGGGTGAATCAGAAGAAGCAGAAGAAGGAGAAGGAGGAGGTGAAGTCTGGAGGGTGAATCAGAAGAAGCAGAAGAAGGAGAAGGAGAAGGTGAAGTCTAGAGGGTGAATCAGAAGACGCAGAATAAGGAGAAGGAGAAGGTGAAGTCCGGAGGGTGAATCAGAAGAAGCAGAAGAAGGAGAAGGAGAAGGTGAAGTCTGGAGGGTGAATCAGAAGAAGTAGAAGAAGGAGAAGGAGAAGGTGAAGTCTGGAGGGTGAAGCAGAAGAAGTAGAAGAAGGAGAAGGAGAAGGTGAAGTCAGGAGGGTGAATCAGAAGAAGTAGAAGAAGGAGAAGGAGAAGGTGAAGTCAGGAGGGTGAATCAGAAGAAGCAGAAGAAGGAGAAGGAGAAGGTGAAGTCTGGAGGGTGAATCAGAAGAAGTAGAAGAAGGAGAAGGAGAAGGTGAAGTCTGGAGGGTGAAGCAGAAGAAGTAGAAGAAGGAGAAGGAGAAGGTGAAGTCAGGAGGGTGAATCAGAAGAAGTAGAAGAAGGAGAAGGAGAAGGTGAAGTCAGGAGGGTGAATCAGAAGAAGTAGAAGAAGGAGAAGGAGAAGGTGAAGTCTGGAGGGTGAAGCAGAAGAAGTAGAAGAAGGAGAAGGAGAAGGTGAAGTCAGGAGGGTGAATCAGAAGAAGTAGAAGAAGGAGAAGGAGAAGGTGAAGTCAGGAGGGTGAATCAGAAGAAGTAGAAGAAGGAGAAGGAGAAGGTGAAGTCAGGAGGGTGAATCAGAAGAAGTAGAAGAAGGAGAAGGAGAAGGTGAAGTCAGGAGGGTGAATCAGAAGAAGCAGAAGAAGGAGAAGGAGAAGGTGAAGTCTGGAGGGTGAATCAGAAGAATCAGAAGAAGGAGAAGGAGAAGGTGAAGTCTGGAGGGTGAATCAGAAGAAGCAGAGGAAGGAGAAGGAGAAGGTGAAGTCTGGAGGGTGAATCAGAAGAAGCAGAATAAGGAAAAAGAGAAGGTGAAGTCTGGAGGGTGAATCAGAAGAAGCAGAAGAAGGAGAAGGAGAAGATGAAGTCTGGAGGGTGAATCAGAAGAAGTAGAAGAAGGAGAAGGAGAAGGTGAAGTCTGGAGGGTGAAGCAGAAGAAGTAGAAGAAGGAGAAGGAGAAGGTGAAGTCAGGAGGGTGAATCAGAAGAAGCAGAAGAAGGAGAAGGAGAAGGTGAATTCTGGAGGGTAAATCAGAAGAATCAGAAGAAGGAGAAGTAGAAGGTGAAGTCTGGAGGGTGAATCAGAAGAAGCAGAAGAAAGAGAAGGAGAAGGTGAAGTCTGGAGGGTGAAGCAGAAGAAACAGAAGAAGGAGAAGGAGAAGGTGAAGACTGGAGGGTGAATCAGAAGAAGTAGAAGAAGGAGAAGGAGAAGGTGAAGTCTGGAGGGTGAATCAGAAGAAGTAGAAGAAGGAGAAGGAGAAGGTGAAGTCTGGAGGGTGAATCAGAAGAAGCAGAAGAAGGAGAAGGAGAAGGAGAAGTCTGGAGGGTGAATCAGAAGAAGCAGAAGAAGTAGAAGGAGAAGGTGAAGTCTGGAGGGTGAAGCAGAAGAAGTAGAAGAAGGAGAAGGAGAAGGTGAAGTCAGGAGGGCGAATCAGAAGAAATAGAAGAAGGAGAAGGAGAAGGTGAAGTCAGGAGGGTGAATCAGAAGAAGCAGAAGAAGGAGAAGGAGAAGGTGAAGTCTGGAGGGTGAATCAGAAGAATCAGAAGAAGGAGAAAGAGAAGGTGAAGTCTGGAGGGTGAATCAGAAGAAGCCGAAGAAGGAGAAGGAGAAGGTGAAGTCTGGAGGGTGAATCAGAAGAAGCAGAAGAAGGAGAAGGAGAAGGTGAAGTCAGGAGGATGAATCAGAAGAAGCAGAAGAAGGAGAAGGAGAAGGTGAAGTTAGGAGGGTGAATCAGAAGAAGCAGAAGAAGGAGAAGGAGCAGGTGATGTCAGCGGGATGAAGCAGAAGAAGTAGAAAAGGAGAAGGAGAAGGTGAAGTCAGGACGGTGAAGCAGAAGAAGCAGAAGAAGGAGAAGGAGAATGTGAAGTCTGGAGGGTGAATCAGAATAAGTAGAAGAAGGAGAAGGAGAAGGTCAAATCTGGAGGGTGAATCAGAAGAAGTAGAAGAAGGAGAAGGAGAAGGTGAAGTCTGGAGGGTGAAGCAGAAGAAGTAGAAGAAGGAGAAGGAGAAGGTGAAGTCAGGAGGGTGAATCAGAAGAAGTAGAAGAAGGAGAAGGAGAAGGTGAAGTCAGGAGGGTGAATCAGAAGAAGCAGAAGAAGGAGAAGGAGAAGGTGAAGTCTGGAGGGTGAATCAGAAGAAGTAGAAGAAGGAGAAGGAGAAGGTGTTGTCTGGAGGGTGAATCAGAAGACGTAGACGAAGGAGAAGGAGAAGGTGAAGTCTGGAGGGTGAATCAGAAGAAGCAGAAGAAGGAGAAGGAGAAGGTGAAGTCTGGAGGGTGAATCAGAAGAAGCAGAAGAAGGAGAAGGAGAAGGTGAAGTCTGGAGGGTGAATCAGAAGAAGCAGAATAAGGAGAAGGAGAAGTTGAAGTCTGGAGGGTGAATCAGAAGAAGCAGAAAAAGGAGAAGGAGAAGGTGAAGTCTGAAGGGTGAATCAGAAGAAGTAGAAGAAGGAGAAGGAGAAGGTGAAGTCTGGAGGGTGAAGCAGAAGAAGTAGAAGAAGGAGAAGGAGAAGGTGAAGTCAGGAGGGTGAATCAGAAGAAGTAGAAGAAGGAGAAGGAGAAGGTGAAGTCAGGAGGGTGAATCAGAAGAAGCAGAAGAAGGAGAAGGAGAAGGTGAAGTCTGGAGGGTGAATCAGAAGAATCAGAAGAAGGAGAAGGAGAAGGTGAAGTCTGGAGGGTGAATCAGAAGAAGCAGAAGAAAGAGAAGGAGAAGGTGAAGTCTGGAGGGTGAAGCAGAAGAAACAGAAGAAGGAGAAGGAGAAGGTGAAGACTGGAGGGTGAATCAGAAGAAGTAGAAGAAGGAGAAGGAGAAGGTGAAGTCTGGAGGGTGAATCAGAAGAAGTAGAAGAAGGAGAAGGAGAAGGTGATGTCTGGAGGGTGAATCAGAAGAAGCAGAAGAAGGAGAAGGTGAAGGTGAAGTCTGGAGGGTGAATGAGAAGTAGCAGAAGAAGGAGAAGGAGAAGATGAAGTTTGGAGGGTGAATCAGAAGAAGTAGAAGAAGGAGAAGGAGAAGGTGAGGTCTGGAGGGTGAATCAGAAGAAGCAGATGAAGGAGAAGGAGAAGGTGAAGTCTGGAGGGTGAATCAGAAGAAGCAGAAGAAGGAGAAGGAGAAGGTGAAGTCTGGAGGGTGAATCAGAAGAAGCAGAAGAAGGAGAAGGAGAAGGTGAAGTCAGGAGGGTGAATCAGAAGAAGCAGAAGAAGGAGAAGGAGAAGGTGAAGTTAGGAGGGTGAATCAGAAGAAGCAGAAGAAGGAGAAGGAGCAGGTGATGTCAGGGGGATGAAGCAGAAGAAGTAGAAGAAGGAGAAGGAGAAGGTGAAGTCAGGACGGTGAAGCAGAAGAAGCAGAAGAAGGAGAAGGAGAAGGTGAAGTCTGGAGGGTGAATCAGAAGAAGTAGAAGAAGGAGAAGGAGAAGGTGAAGTCTGGAGGGTGAATCAGAAGAAGCAGAAGAAGGAGAAGGAGAAGGTGAAGTCTGGAGGGTGAAGCAGAAGAAGTCGAAGAAGGAGAAGGAGAAGGTGATGTCTGGAGGGTGAATCAGAAGAAGCAGAAGAAGGAGAAGGAGAAGGTGAGGTCTGGAGGGTGAATCAGAAGAAGCAGAAGAAGGAGAAGGAGGAGGTGAAGTCTGGAGGGTGAATCAGAAGAAGCAGAAGAAGGAGAATAAGAAGGTGAAGTCAGGAGGGAGAATCAGAAGAAGCAGAAGAAGGAGAAGGAGAAGGTGAAGTTAGGAGGGTGAATCAGAAGAAGCAGAAGAAGGAGAAGGAGAAGGTGAAGTCAGGGGGTGAAGCAGAAGAAGTAGAAGAAGGAGAAGGAGAAGGTGAAGTCAGGAGGGTGAAGCAGAAGAAGCAGAAGAAGGAGAAGGAGAAGGTGAAGTCTGGAGGGCGCAGCAGAAGAAGTAGAAGAAGGAGAAGGAGAAGGTGAAGTCTGGAGGGTGAAGCAGAAGAAGCAGAAGAAGGAGAAGGAGAAGGTGAAGTCTGGAGGGTGAATCAGAAGAAGCAGAAGAAGTAGAAGGAGAAGGTGATGTCTGGAGGGTGAATCAGAAGAAGTAGAAGAAGGAGAAGGAGAAGGTGAAATCTGGAGGGTGAATCAGAAGAAGCAGAAGAAGGAGAAGGAGAAGGTGAAGTCAGGAGGGTGAATCAGAAGAAGCAGAAGAAGGAGAAGGAGAAGGTGAAGTCTGGAGGGTGAATCAGAAGAAGCAGAAGAAGGAGATGGAGAAGGTGAAGACTGGAGGGTGAATCAGAAGAAGTAGAAGAAGGAGAAGGAGAAGGTGAAGTCTGGAGGGTGAATCAGAAGAAGTAGAAGAAGGAGAAGGAGAAGGCGAAGTCTGGAGGGTGAATCAGAAGAAGCAGAAGAAGGAGAAGGAGAAGGTGAAGTCTGGAGGGTGAATCAGAAGAAGCAGAAGAAGGAGAAGGAGAAGATGATGTCTGGAGTGTGAATCAGAAGAAGTGGAAGAAGGAGAAGGAGAAGGTGAGGTCTGGAGGGCGAATCAGAAGAAGAAGAAGAAGGAGAAGGAGAAGGTGAAGTCTGAAGGGTGAATCAGAAGATGCAGAAGAAGGAGAAGGAGAAGGTGAAGTCTGGAGGGTGAATCAGAAGAAGCAGAAGAAGGAGAAGGAGAAGGTGAAGTCTGGAGGGTGAATCAGAAGAAGCAGAAGAAGGAGAAGGAGAAGGTGATGTCTGGAGGGTGAATCAGAAGAGGTAGAAGAAGGAGAAGGAGAAGGTGAAGTCTGGAGGGTGAATCAGAAGAAGTAGAAGAAGGAGAAGGAGAAGGTGAAGTCTGGAGGGTGAATCAGAAGAAGCAGAAGAAGGAGAAGGAGAAGGTGATGTCTGGAGGGAGAATCAGAAGAAGCAGAAGAAGGAGAAGGAGAAGATGAAGTCTGGAGGGTGAATCAGAAGAAGTAGAAGAAGGAGAAGGAGAAGGTGAAGTCTGGAGGGTGAATCAGAAGAAGCAGAAGAAGGAGAAGGAGAAGGTGAAGTCTGGAGGGTGAAGCAGAAGAAGCAGAAGAAGGAGAAGGAGAAGGTGAAGTCTGGAGGGTGAATCAGAAGAAGCAGAAGAAGGAGAAGGAGAAGGTGAAGTCTGGAGGGTGAATCAGAAGAAGCAGAAGAAGGAGAAGGAGAAGGTGAAGTCTGGAGGGTGAATCAGAAGAAGTAGAAGAAGGAGAAGGAGAAGGTGAAGTCTGGAGGGTGAAGCAGAAGAAGTAGAAGAAGGAGAAGGAGAAGGTGAAGTCAGGAGGGTGAATCAGAAGAAGTAGAAGAAGGAGAAGGAGAAGGTGAAGTCAGGAGGGTGAATCAGAAGAAGCAGAAGAAGGAGAAGGAGAAGGTGAAGTCTGGAAGGTGAATCAGATGAATCAGAAGAAGGAGAAGGAGAAGGTGAAGTCTGGAGGGTGAATCAGAAGAAGCAGAAGAAAGAGAAGGAGAAGGTGAAGTCTGGAGGGTGAAGCAGAAGAAGCAGAAGAAGGAGAAGGAGAAGGTGAAGGCTGGAGGGTGAATCAGAAGAAGTAGAAGAAGGAGAAGGAGAAGGTGAAGTCTGGAGGGTGAATCAGAAGAAGTAGAAGAAGGAGAAGGAGAAGGTGAAGTCTGGAGGGTGAATCAGAAGAAGCAGAAGAAGGAGAAGGAGAAGGTGAAGTCTGGAGGGTGAAGCAGAAGAAGCAGAAGAAGGAGAAGGAGAAAATGAAGTCTGGAGGGTGAATCAGAAGACGTAGAAGAAGGAGAAGGAGAAGGTGAGGTCTGGAGGGTGAATCAGAAGAAGCAGAAGAAGGAGAAGGAGAAGGTGAGGTCTGGAGGGTGAATCAGAAGAAGCAGAAGAAGGAGAAGGAGAAGGTGAAGTCTGGAGGGTGAATCAGAAGAAGCAGAAGAAGGAGAATAAGAAGGTGAAGTCAGGAGGGAGAATCAGAAGAAGCAGAAGAAGGAGAAGGAGAAGGTGAAGTTAGGAGTGTGAATCAGAAGAAGCAGAAGAAGGAGAAGGAGAAGGTGAAGTCAGGGGGTGAAGCAGAAGAAGTAGAAGAAGGAGAAGGAGAAGGTGAAGTCAGGAGGGTGAAGCAGAAGAAGCAGAAGAAGGAGAAGGAGAAGGTGAAGTCTGGAGGGCGCAGCAGAAGAAGCAGAAGAAGGAGAAGGAGAAGGTGAAGTCTGGAGGGTGAAGCAGAAGAAGCAGAAGAAGGAGAAGGAGAAGGTGAAGTCTGGAGGGTGAATCAGAAGAAGTAGAAGAAGGAGAAGGAGAAGGTGATGTCAGGAGGGTGAAGCAGAAGAAACAGTAGAAGGAGAAGGAGAAGGTGAAGTCTGGAGGGTGAAGCAGAAGAAGCAGAAGAAGGAGAAGGAGAAGGTGAAGTCTGGAGGGCGAAGCAGAAGAAGCAGAAGAAGGAGAAGGAGAAGCTGAAGTGTGGAGGGTGAAGCAGAAGAAGCAGAAGAAGGAGAAGGAGAAGGTGAAGTCTGGAGGGTGAATCAGAAGAAGTAGAAGAAGGAGAAGGAGAAGGTGAAGTCAGGAGGGTGAAGCAGAAGAAGCAGAAGAAGGAGAAGGAGAAGGTGAAGTCTGGAGGGTGAAGCAGAAGAAGTAAAAAAGGAGAAGGAGAAGGTGAAGTCTGGAGGGAGAAGCAGAAGAAGTAGAAGAAGGAGAAGGAGAAGGTGAAGTCTGGAGGGTGAAACAGAAGAAGCAGAAGAAGGAGAAGGAGAAGGTGAAGTCTGGAGGGTGAATCAGAAGAAGCAGAAGAAGGAGAAGGAGAAGGTGAAGTCTGGAGGGTGAATCAGAAGAAGTAGAAGAAGGAGAAGGTGAAGGTGAAGTCTGGAGGGTGAATCAGAATAAGTAGAAGAAGGAGAAGGAGAAGGCGAAGACTGGTGGGTGAATCAGAAGAAGCAGAAGAAGGAGAAGGAGAAGATGAAGTCTGGAGGGTGAATCAGAAGAAGCAGAAGAAGGAGAAGGAGAAGGTGAGGTCTGGAGGGTGAATCAGAAGAAGCAGAAGAAGGAGAAGGAGAAGGTGAAGTCTGAAGGGTGAATCAGAAGAAGCAGAAGATGGAGAAGGAGAAGGTGAAGTCTGGAGGGTGAATCAGAAGAAGCAGAAGAAGGAGAAGGAGAAGGTGATGTCTGGAGGGTTAATCAGAAGAAGCAGAAGAAGGAGAAGGAGAAGGTGAAGTCTGGAGGGTGAATCAGAAGAAGCAGGATAAGGAGGAGAAGGTGAAGTCAGGAGAGTGAATCAGAAGAAGGAGAAGAAGGAGAAGGAGAAGGTGAAGTCAGGAGGGTGAATCAGAAGAAGCAGAAGAAGGAGAAGGAGAAGGTGAAGTCTGGAGGGTGAATCAGAAGAATCAGAAGAAGGAGAAGGAGAAGGTGAAGTCTGGAGGGTGAATCAGAAGAAGCAGAAGAAAGAGAAGGAGAAGGTGAAGTCTGGAGGGTGAAGCAGAAGAAGCAGAAGAAGGAGAAGGAGAAGGTGAAGACTGGAGGGTGAATCAGAAGAAGTAGAAGAAGGAGAAGGAGAAGTTGAAGTCTGGAGGGTGAATCAGAAGAAGTAGAAGAAGGAGAATGAGTAGGTGAAGTCTGGAGGGTGAATCAGAAGAAGCAGAAAAAGGAGAAGGAGAAGGTGAAGTCTGGAGGGTGAATCAGAAGAAGCAGAAGAAGGAGAAGGAGAAGATGAAGTCTGGAGCGTGAATCAGAAGAAGTAGAAGAAGGAGAAGGAGAAGGTGAGGTCTGGAGGGTGAATCAGAAGAATCAGAAGTAGGAGAAGGAGAAGGTGAAGTCTGGCGGGTGAATCAGAAGAAGCAGAAGAAGGAGAAGGAGCAGGTGAAGTCTGGAGGGAGAATCAGAAGAAGCAGAAGAAGGAGAAGGAGAAGGTGAAGTCAGGAGGGTGAATCAGAAGAAGCAGAAGAAGGAGAAGGTGAAGTTTGTAGGGTGAATCAGAAGAAGCAGAAGAAGGAGAAGGAGAAGGTGAAGTCAGGGGGGTGAAGCAGAAGAAGTAGAAGAAGGACAAGGAGAAGGTGAAGTCAGGAGGGTGAAGCAGAAGAAGCAGAAGAAGGAGAAGGAGAAGGTGAAGTCTGGAGGGCGCAGCAGAAGAAGCAGAAGAAGGAGCAGGAGAAGGTGAAGTCTGGACGGTGAAGCTGAAGAAGCAGAAGAAGGAGAAGGAGAAGGTGAAGTCTGGAGGGTGAATCAGAAGAAGTAGAAGAAGGAGAAGGAGAAGGTGAAGTCAGGAGGGTGAAGCAGAAGAAGCAGAAGAAGGAGAAGGAGAAGGTGAAGTCTGGAGGGTGAAGCAGAAGAAGCAGAAGAAGGAGAAGGAGAAGGTGAAGTCTGGAGGGCGAAGCAGAAGAAGCAGAAGAAGGAGAAGGGGAAGGTGAAGTCTGGAGGGTGAAGCAGAAGAAGCAGAAGAAGGTGAAGGAGAAGGTGAAGTCAGGAGGGTGAATCAGAAGAAGTAGAAGAAGGAGAAGGAGAAGGTGAAGTCTGGAGGATGAATCAGAAGAAGGAGAAGAAGGAGAAGGAGAAGGTGAAGTCTGGAGGGTGAATCAGAAGAAGCAGAAGAAGGAGAAGGAGAAGGTGAAGTCAGGAGGGTGAATCAGAAGAAGCAGAAGAAGGAGAAGGAGAAGGTGAAGTCTGGAGTGTGAATCAGAAGAAGCAGAAGAAGGAGAAGGAGAAGGTGAAGACTGGAGGGTGAATCAGAAGAAGTAGAAGAAGGAGAAGGAGAAGGTGAAGTCTGGAGGGAGAATCAGAAGAAGTAGAAGAAGGAGAAGGAGAAGGTGAAGACTGGAGGGTGAATCAGAAGAAGCAGAAGAAGGAGAAGGAGAAGGTGAAGTCTGGAGGGTGAATCAGAAGATGTAGAAGAAGGAGAAGGAGAAGGTGAAGTCTGGAGGGTGAATCAGAAGAAGCAGAAGAAGGAGAAGGTGAAGTCTGAAGGGTGAATCAGAAGAAGCAGAAGAAGGAGAAGGAGAAGGTGAAGTCTGGAGGGTGAATCAGAAGAAGCAGAAGAAGGAGAAGGAGAAGGTGAAGTTTGGAGGGTGACTCAGAAGAAGCAGAAGAAGGAGAAGGAGAAGGTGAAGTCTGGAGGGTGAATCAGAAGAAGAAGGATAAGGAGAAGGAGAAGGTGAAGTCTGGAGGGTGAATCAGAAGAAGCAGAAGAAGGAGAAGGAGAAGGTGAAGTCTGGAGGGTGAATCAGAAGAAGTAGAAGAAGGAGAAGGAGAAGGTGAAGTCTGGAGGGTGAAGCAGAAGAAGTAGAAGAAGGAGAAGGAAAAGGTGAAGTCAGGAGGGTGAATCAGAAGAAGTAGAAGAAGGAGAAGGAGAAGGTGAAGTCAGGAGGGTGAATCAGAAGAAGCAGAAGAAGGAGAAGGAGAAGGTGAAGTCTGGAGGGTGAATCAGAAGAATCAGAAGAAGGAGAAGGAGAAGGTGAAGTCTGGAGGGTGAATCAGAAGAAGGAGAAGAAAGAGAAGGAGAAGTTGAAGTCTGGAGGGAGAAGCAGAAGAAGCAGAAGAAGGAGAAGGAGAAGGTGAAGACTGGAGGGTGAATCAGAAGAAGTAGAAGAAGGAGAAGGAGAAGGTGAAGTCTGGAGGGTGAATCAGAAGAAGTAGAAGAAGAAGGAGAAGGTGAAGTCTGGAGGGTGAATCAGAAGAAGCAGAAGAAGGAGAAGGAGAAGGTGAAGTCTGGAGGGTGAATCTGAAGAAGCAGAAGAAGGAGAAGGAGAAGATGAAGTCTGGAGGGTGAATCAGAAGAAGTAGAAGAAGGAGAAGGAGAAGGTGAGGTCTGGAGGGTGAATCAGAAGAAGCAGAAGAAGGAGAAGGAGAAGTTGAAGTCTGGTGGGTGAATCAGAAGAAGCAGAAGAAGGAGAAGGAGAAGGAGAAGTCTGGAGGGTGAATCAGAAGAAGCAGAAGAAGGAGAAGGAGAAGGTGAAGTCAGGAGGGTGAATCAGAAGAAGCAGAAGAAGGAAAAGGAGAAGGTGAAGTTAGAAGGGTGAATCAGAAGAAGCAGAAGAAGGAGAAGGAGAAGGTGAAGTCAGGGGGTGAAGCAGAAGAAGTAGAAGAAGGACAAGGAGAAGGTGAAGTCAGGAGGGTGAAGCAGAAGAAGCAGAAGAAGGAGAAGGAGAAGGTGAAGTCTGGAGGGCGCAGCAGAAGAAGCAGAAGAAGGAGAAGGAGAAGGTGAAGTCTGGAGGGTGAAGCAGAAGAAGCAGAAGAAGGAGAAGGAGAAGGTGAAGTCTGGAGGGTGAATCAGAAGAAGTAGAAGAAGGAGAAGGAGAAGGTGAAGTCAGGAGGGTGAAGCAGAAGAAGCAGAAGAAGGAGAATGAGAAGGTGAAGTCTGGAGGGTGAAGCAGAAGAAGCAGAAGAAGGAGAAGGAGAAGGTGAAGTCTGGAGGGCGAAGCAGAAGAAGCAGAAGAAGGAGAAGGAGAAGGTGAAGTCTGGAGGGTGAAGCAGAAGAAGCAGAAGAAGGAGAAAGAGAAGGTGAAGTCAGGGGGTGAAGCAGAAGAAGTAGAAGAAGGAGAAGGAGAAGGTGAAGTCAGGAGGGTGAAGCAGAAGAAGCAGAAGAAGGAGAAGGAGAAGGGGAAGTCTGGAGGGTGAAGCAGAAGAAGCAGAATAAGGAGAAGGAGAAGGTGAAGTCTGGAGGGTGAAGCAGAAGAAGCAGAAGAAGGTGAAGGAGATGGTGAAGTCAGGAGGGTGAATCAGAAGAAGTAGAAGAAGGAGAAGGTGAAGTCTGGAGGGTGAATCAGAAGAAGTAGAAGAAGGAGAAGGAGAAGGTGAAGTCTGGAGGGTGAATCAGAAGAAGTAGAAGAAGGAGAAGGTGAAGTCTGGAGGGTGAATCAGAAGAAGCAGAAGAAGGAGAAGGAGAAGGTGAAGTCTGGAGGGAGAAGCAGAAGAAGTAGAAGAAGGAGAAGGAGAAGGTGAAGTCTGGAGGGTGAATCGGAAGAAGTAGAAGAAGGAGAAGGAGAAGGTGAAGTCTGGAGGGTGAATCAGAAGAAGTAGAAGTAGGAGAAGGAGAAGGTGAAGTCTGGAGGGTGAATCAGAAGAAGCAGAAGAAGGAGAAGGAGAAGGTGAAGTCTGGAGGGTGAATCAGAAGAAGTAGAAGAAGGAGAAGGAGAAGGTGCAGACTGGAGGGTGAATCAGAAGATGTAGGCGAAGGAGAAGGAGAAGGTGAAGTCTGGAGGGTGAATCAGAAGAAGCAGAAGTAGGAGAAGGGGAAGGTGAAGTCTGGAGGGTGAATCAGAAGAAGTAGAAGAAGGAGAAGGATAAGGTGAAGTCTGGAGGGTGAAACAGAAGAAGCAGAAGAAGGAGAAGGAGAAGGTGAAGTCTGGACGGTGAATCAGAAGAAGCAGAAGAAGGAGAAGGAGAAGGTGAAGTCTGGAGGGTGAATCAGAAGAAGCAGAAGAAGGAGAAGGTGAAGGTGAAGTCTGGAGGGTGAATCAGAAGAAGCAGAAGAAGTAGAAGGAGAAGGTGAAGTCTGGAGGGTGAATCAGAAGAAGTAGAAGAAGGAGAAGGAGAAGGTGATGTCTGGAGGGTGAATCAGAGGAAGCAGAAGAAGGAGAAGGAGAAGGTGAAGTCAGAAGGGTGAATCAGAAGAAGCAGAAGAAGGAGAAGGAGAAGGTGAAGTCTGGAGGGTGAATCAGAAGAAGCAGAAGAAGGAGAAGGAGAAGGTGAAGTCTGGAGGGAGAAGCAGAAGAAGTAGAAGAAGGAGAAGGAGAAGGTGAAGTCTGGAGGGTGAATCAGAAGAGGTAGAAGAAGGAGAAGGAGAAGGTGAAGTCTGGAGGGTGAATCGGAAGAAGTAGAAGAAGGAGAAGGAGAAGGTGAAGTCTGGAGGGTGAATCAGAAGAAGCAGAAGAAGGAGAAGGAGAAGGTGTAGTCTCGAGGGTGAATCAGAAGAAGTGGACGAAGGAGAAGGAGAAGGTGAAGTCTGGAGGGTGAATCAGAAGATGCAGAAGAAGGAAAAGGAGAAGGTGAAGTCTGGCGGGTGAATCAGAAGAAGTAGAAGAAGGAGAAGGAGAAGGTGAAGTCTGGAGGGTGAATCAGAAGAAGCAGAAGAAGGAGAAGGAGAAGGTGAAGTCTGGAGGGTGAATCGGAAGAAGTAGAAGAAGGAGAAGGAGAAGGTGAAGTCTGGAGGGTGAATCAGAAGAAGCAGAAGAAGGAGAAGGAGAAGGTGAAGTCTGGAGGGTGAATCAGAAGAAGCAGAAGAAGGAGAAGGAGAAGGTGTAGTCTCGAGGGTGAATCAGAAGAAGTGGACGAAGGAGAAGGAGAAGGTGAAGTCTGGAGGGTGAATCAGAAGATGCAGAAGAAGGAAAAGGAGAAGGTGAAGTCTGGCGGTTGAATCAGAAGAAGTAGAAGAAGGAGAAGGAGAAGGTGAAGTCTGGAGGGTGAATCAGAAGAAGCAGAAGAAGGAGAAGGAGAAGGTGAAGTCTGGAGGGTGAATCAGAAGAAGCAGAAGAAGGAGAAGGAGAAGGTGAAGTCTGGAGGGTGAATCAGAAGAAGCAGAAGAAGGAGAAGGAGAAGGTGAAGTCTGGAGGGTGAATCAGAAGAAGCAGAAATGGAGAAGGAGAAGGTGAAGTCTGGAGGGTGAATCAGAAGAAGTAGAAGAAGGAGAAGGAGAAGGTGAAGTCTGGAGGGTGAAGCAGAAGAAGCAGAAGAAGGAGAAGGAGAAGGTGAAGTCTGGAGGGCGAAGCAGAAGAAGCAGAAGAAGGAGAAGGAGAAGCTGAAGTCTGGAGGGTGAAGCAGAAGAAGCAGAAGAAGGAGAAGGAGAAGGTGAAGTCTGGAGGGTGAATCAGAAGAAGTAGAAGAAGGAGAAGGAGAAGGTGAAGTCAGGAGGGTGAAGCAGAAGAAGCAGAAGA
Organism: Somniosus microcephalus; assembly: GCF_052327205.1. Classification (NCBI taxonomy): domain Eukaryota; kingdom Metazoa; phylum Chordata; class Chondrichthyes; order Squaliformes; family Somniosidae; genus Somniosus; species Somniosus microcephalus. The sequence continues at coordinate 155,297 of NW_028225400.1, read as the reverse complement.
AGGAGAAGGAGAAGGTGAAGTCTGGAGGGTGAAGCAGAAGAAGTAAAAGAAGGAGAAGGAGAAGGTGAAGTCTGGAGGGAGAAGCAGAAGAAGTAGAAGAAGGAGAAGGAGAAGGTGAAGTCTGGAGGGTGAAACAGAAGAAGCAGAAGAAGGAGAAGGAGAAGGTGAAGTCTGGAGGGTGAATCAGAAGAAGCAGAAGAAGGAGAAGGAGAAGGTGAAGTCTGGAGGGTGAATCAGAAGAAGTAGAAGAAGGAGAAGGTGAAGGTGAAGTCTGGAGGGTGAATCAGAATAAGTAGAAGAAGGAGAAGGAGAAGAAGAAGACTGGTGGGTGAATCAGAAGAAGCAGAAGAAGGAGAAGGAGAAGATGAAGTCTGGAGGGTGAATCAGAAGAAGCAGAAGAAGGAGAAGGAGAAGGTGAGGTCTGGAGGGTGAATCAGAAGAAGCAGAAGAAGGAGAAGGAGAAGGTGAAGTCTGAAGGGTGAATCAGAAGAAGCAGAAGATGGAGAAGGATAAGGTGAAGTCTGGAGGGTGAATCAGAAGAAGCAGAAGAAGGAGAAGGAGAAGGTGAAGTCTGGAGGGTTAATCAGAAGAAGCAGAAGAAGGAGAAGGAGAAGGTGAGGTCTGGAGGGTGAATCAGAAGAAGCAGGATAAGGAGGAGAAGGTGAAGTCAGGAGGGTGAATCAGAAGAAGGAGAAGAAGGAGAAGGAGAAGGTGAAGTCAGGAGGGTGAATCAGAAGAAGCAGAAGAAGGAGAAGGAGAAGGTGAAGTCTGGAGGGTGAATCAGAAGAATCAGAAGAAGGAGAAGGAGAAGGTGAAGTCTGGAGGGTGAATCAGAAGAAGCAGAAGAAAGAGAAGGAGAAGGTGAACTCTGGAGGGTGAAGCAGAAGAAGCAGAAGAAGGAGAAGGAGAAGGTGAAGACTGGAGGGTGAATCAGAAGAAGTAGAAGAAGGAGAAGGAGAAGGTGAAGTCTGGAGGGTGAATCAGAAAAAGTAGAAGAAGGAGAAGGAGTAGGTGAAGTCTGGAGGGTGAATCAGAAGAAGCAGAAGAAGGAGAAGGAGAAGGTGCAGTCTGGAGGGTGAATCAGAAGAAGCAGAAGAAGGAGAAGGAGAAGATGAAGTCTGGAGCGTGAATCAGAAGAAGTAGAAGAAGGAGAAGGAGAAGGTGAGGTCTGGAGGGTGAATCAGAAGAACCAGAAGTAGGAGAAGGAGAAGGTGAAGTCTGGCGGGTGAATCAGAAGAAGCAGAAGAAGGAGAAGGAGCAGGTGAAGTCTGGAGGGAGAATCAGAAGAAGCAGAAGAAGGAGAAGGAGAAGGTGAAGTCAGGAGGGTGAATCAGAAGAAGCAGAAGAAGGAGAAGGTGAAGTTTGTAGGGTGAATCAGAAGAAGCAGAAGAAGGAGAAGGAGAAGGTGAAGTCAGGGGGGTGAAGCAGAAGAAGTAGAAGAAGGACAAGGAGAAGGTGAAGTCAGGAGGTTGAAGCAGAAGAAGCAGAAGAAGGAGAAGGAGAAGGTGAAGTCTGGAGGGCGCAGCAGAAGAAGCAGAAGAAGGAGAAGGAGAAGGTGAAGTCTGGACGGTGAAGCTGAAGAAGCAGAAGAAGGAGAAGGAGAAGGTGAAGTCTGGAGGGTGAATCAGAAGAAGTAGAAGAAGGAGAAGGAGAAGGTGAAGTCAGGAGGGTGAAGCAGAAGAAGCAGAAGAAGGAGAAGGAGAAGGTGAAGTCTGGAGGGTGAAGCAGAAGAAGCAGAAGAAGGAGAAGGAGAAGGTGAAGTCTGGAGGGCGAAGCAGAAGAAGCAGAAGAAGGAGAAGGGGAAGGTGAAGTCTGGAGGGTGAAGCAGAAGAAGCAGAAGAAGGTGAAGGAGAAGGTGAAGTCAGGAGGATGAATCAGAAGAAGTAGAAGAAGGAGAAGGAGAAGGTGAAGTCTGGAGGGTGAATCAGAAGAAGGAGAAGAAGGAGAAGGAGAAGGTGAAGTCTGGAGGGTGAATCAGAAGAAGCAGAAGAAGGAGAAGTAGAAGGTGAAGTCAGGAGGGTGAATCAGAAGAAGCAGAAGAAGGAGAAGGAGAAGGTGAAGACTGGAGGGTGAATCAGAAGAAGTAGAAGAAGGAGAAGCAGACGGTGAAGTCTGGAGGGAGAATCAGAAGAAGTAGAAGAAGGAGAAGGAGAAGGTGAAGACTGGAGGGTGAATCAGAAGAAGCAGAAGAAGGAGAAGGAGAAGGTGAAGTCTGGAGGGTGAATCAGAAGATGTAGAAGAAGGAGAAGGAGAAGGTGAAGTCTGGAGGGTGAATCAGAAGAAGCAGAAGAAGGAGAAGGTGAAGTCTGAAGGGTGAATCAGAAGAAGCAGAAGAAGGAGAAGGAGAAGGTGAAGTCTGGAGGGTGAATCAGAAGAAGCAGAAGAAGGAGAAGGAGAAGGTGAAGTTTGGAGGGTGACTCTGAAGAAGCAGAAGAAGGAGAAGGAGAAGGTGAAGTCTGGAGGGTGAATCAGAAGAAGAAGGATAAGGAGAAGGAGAAGGTGAAGTCTGGAGGGTGAATCAGAAGAAGCAGAAGAAGGAGAAGGAGAAGGTGAAGTCTGGAGGGTGAAGCAGAAGAAGTAGAAGAAGGAGAAGGAGAAGGTGAAGTCTGGAGGGTGAAGCAGAAGAAGTAGAAGAAGGAGAAGGAAAAGGTAAAGTCAGGAGGGTGAATCAGAAGAAGTAGAAGAAGGAGAAGGAGAAGGTGAAGTCAGGAGGGTGAATCAGAAGAATCAGAAGAAGGAGAAGGAGAAGGTGAAGTCTGGAGGGTGAATCAGAAGAAGGAGAAGAAAGAGAAGGAGAAGTTGAAGTCTGGAGGGTGAAGCAGAAGAAGCAGAAGAAGGAGAAGGAGAAGGTGAAGACTGGAGGGTGAATCAGAAGAAGTAGAAGAAGGAGAAGGAGAAGGTGAAGTCTGGAGGGTGAATCAGAAGAAGTAGAAGAAGAAGGAGAAGGTGAAGTCTGGACGGGGAATCAGAAGAAGCAGAAGAAGGAGAAGGAGAAGCTGAAGTCTGGAGGGTGAATCTGAAGAAGCAGAAGAAGGAGAAGGAGAAGATGAAGTCTGGAGGGTGAATCAGAAGAAGTAGAAGAAGGAGAAGGAGAAGGTGAGGTCTGGAGGGTGAATCAGAAGAAGCAGAAGAAGGAGAAGGAGAAGTTGAAGTCTGGTGGGTGAATCAGAAGAAGCAGAAGAAGGAGAAGGAGAAGGAGAAGTCTGGAGGGTGAATCAGAAGAAGCAGAAGAAGGAGAAGGAGAAGGTGAAGTCAGGAGGGTGAATCAGAAGAAGCAGAAGAAGGAAAAGGAGAAGGTGAAGTTAGAAGGGTGAATCAGAAGAAGCAGAAGAAGGAGAAGGAGAAGGTGAAGTCAGGGGGTGAAGCAGAAGAAGTAGAAGAAGGACAAGGAGAAGGTGAAGTCAGGAGGGTGAAGCAGAAGAAGCAGAAGAAGGAGAAGGAGAAGGTGAAGTCTGGAGGGCGCAGCAGAAGAAGCAGAAGAAGGAGAAGGAGAAGGTGAAGTCTGGAGGGTGAAGCAGAAGAAGCAGAAGAAGGAGAAGGAGAAGGTGAAGTCTGGAGGGTGAATCAGAAGAAGTAGAAGAAGGAGAAGGAGAAGGTGAAGTCAGGAGGGTGAAGCAGAAGAAGCAGAGGAAGGAGAAGGAGAAGGTGAAGTCTGGAGGGTGAAGCAGAAGAAGCAGAAGAAGGAGAAGGAGAAGGTGAAGTCTGGAGGGCGAAGCAGAAGAAGCAGAAGAAGGAGAAGGAGAAGGTGAAGTCTGGAGGGTGAAGCAGAAGAAGCAGAAGAAGGAGAAAGAGAAGGTGAAGTCAGGGGGGTGAAGCAGAAGAAGTAGAAGAAGGAGAAGGAGAAGGTGAAGTCAGGAGGGTGAAGCAGAAGAAGCAGAAGAAGGAGAAGGAGAAGGGGAAGTCTGGAGGGTGAAGCAGAAGAAGCAGAATAAGGAGAAGGAGAAGGTGAAGTCTGGAGGGTGAAGCAGAAGAAGCAGAAGAAGGTGAAGGAGATGGTGAAGTCAGGAGGGTGAATCAGAAGAAGTAGAAGAAGGAGAAGGAGAAGGTGAAGTCTGGAGGGTGAATCAGAAGAAGTAGAAGAAGGAGAAGGTGCAGTCTGGAGGGTGAATCAGAAGAAGCAGAAGAAGGAGAAGGAGAAGGTGAAGTCTGGAGGGAGAAGCAGAAGAAGTAGAAGAAGGAGAAGGAGAAGGTGAAGTCTGGAGGGTGAATCGGAAGAAGTAGAAGAAGGAGAAGGAGAAGGTGAAGTCTGGAGGGTGAATCAGAAGAAGTAGAAGAAGGAGAAGGAGAAGGTGAAGTCTGGAGGGTGAATCAGAAGAAGCAGAAGAAGGAGAAGGAGAAGGTGAAGTCTGGAGGGTGAATCAGAAGAAGTAGAAGAAGGAGAAGGAGAAGGTGTAGACTGGAGGGTGAATCAGAAGATGTAGACGAAGGAGAAGGAGAAGGTGAAGTCTGGAGGGTGAATCAGAAGAAGCAGAAGAAGGAAAAGGGGAAGGTGAAGTCTGGAGGGTGAATCAGAAGAAGTAGAAGAAGGAGAAGGATAAGGTGAAGTCTGGAGGGTGAATCAGAAGAAGCAGAAGAAGGAGAAGGAGAAGGTGAAGTCTGGACGGTGAATCAGAAGAAGCAGAAGAAGGAGAAGGAGAAGGTGAAGTCTGGAGGGTGAATCAGAAGAAGCAGAAGAAGGAGAAGGTGAAGGTGAAGTCTGGAGGGTGAATCAGAAGAAGCAGAAGAAGTAGAAGGAGAAGGTGAAGTCTGGAGGGTGAATCAGAAGAAGTAAAGAAGGAGAAGGAGAAGGTGATGTCTGGAGGGTGAATCAGAGGAAGCAGAAGAAGGAGAAGGAGAAGGTGAAGTCAGAAGGGTGAATCAGAAGAAGCAGAAGAAGGAGAAGGAGAAGGTGAAGTCTGGAGGGTGAATCAGAATAAGCAGAAGAAGGAGAAGGAGAAAGTGAAGTCTGGAGGGAGAAGCAGAAGAAGTAGAAGAAGGAGAAGGAGAAGGTGAAGTGTGGAGGGTGAATCAGAAGAGGTAGAAGAAGGAGAAGGAGAAGGTGAAGTCTGGAGGGTGAATCGGAAGAAGTAGAAGAAGGAGAAGGAGAAGGTGAAGTCTGGAGGGTGAATCAGAAGAAGCAGAAGAAGGAGAAGGAGAAGGTGTAGTCTCGAGGGTGAATCAGAAGAAGTGGACGAAGGAGAAGGAGAAGGTGAAGTCTGGAGGGTGAATCAGAAAATGCAGAAGAAGGAAAAGGAGAAGGTGAAGTCTGGCGGGTGAATCAGAAGAAGTAGAAGAAGGAGAAGGAGAAGGTGAAGTCTGGAGGGTGAATCAGAAGAAGCTGAAGAAGGAGAAGGAGAAGGTGAAGTCTGGAGGGTGAATCGGAAGAAGTAGAAGAAGGAGAAGGAGAAGGTGAAGTCTGGAGGGTGAATCAGAAGAAGCAGAAGAAGGAGAAGGAGAAGGTGAAGTCTGGAGGGTGAATCAGAAGAAGCAGAAGAAGGAGAAGGAGAAGGTGTAGTCTCGAGGGTGAATCAGAAGAAGTGGACGAAGGAGAAGGAGAAGGTGAAGTCTGGAGGGTGAATCAGAAGATGCAGAAGAAGGAAAAGGAGAAGGTGAAGTCTGGCGGGTGAATCAGAAGAAGTAGAAGAAGGAGAAGGAGAAGGTGAAGTCTGGAGGGTGAATCAGAAGAAGCAGAAGAAGGAGAAGGAGAAGGTGAAGTCTGGAGGGTGAATCAGAAGAAGCAGAAGAAGGAGAAGGAGAAGGTGAAGTCTGGAGGGTGAATCAGAAGAAGCAGAAGAAGGAGAAGGAGAAGGTGAAGTCTGGAGGGTGAATCAGAAGAAGCAGAAATGGAGAAGGAGAAGGTGAAGTCTGGAGGGTGAATCAGAAGAAGTAGAAGAAGGAGAAGGAGAAGGTGAAGTCTGGAGGGTGAATCAGAAGAAGCAGAAGAAGGAGAAGTAGAAGGTGAAGTCAGGAGGGTGAATCAGAAGAAGCAGAAGAAGGAGAAGGAGAAGGTGAAGTCTGGAGCGTGAATCAGAAGAAGCAGAAGAAGGAGAAGGAGAAGGTGAAGTCAGGAGGGTGAATCAGAAGAAGTAGAAGAAGGAGAAGGATAAGGTGAAGTCTGGAGGGTGAATCAGAAGAAGCAGAAGAAGGAGAAGGAGAAGGTGAAGTCAGGGGGGTGAAGCAGAAGAAGTAGAAGAAGGACAAGGAGAAGGCGAAGTCAGGAGGGTGAAGCAGAAGAAGCAGAAGAAGGAGAAGGAGAAGGTGAAGTCTGGAGGGCGCAGCAGAAGAAGCAAAAAAAAGGAGAAGGAGAAGGTGAAGTCTGGAGGGTGAAGCAGAAGAAGAAGAAGGAGAAGGAGAAGGTGAAGTCTGGAGGGTGAATCAGAAGAAGTAGAAGAAGGAGAAGGAGAAGGTGAAGTCAGGAGGGTGAAGCAGAAGAAGCAGAAGAAGGAGAAGGAGAAGGTGAAGTCTGGAAGGTGAAGCAGAAGAAGCAGAAGAAGGAGAAGGAGAAGGTGAAGTCTGGAGGGCGAAGCAGAAGAAGCAGAAGAAGGAGAAGGAGAAGGTGAAGTCTGGAGGGTGAAGCAGAAGAAGCAGAAGAAGGAGAAGGAGAAGGTGAAGTCAGGGGGGTGAAGCAGAAGAAGTAGAAGAAGGAGAAGGAGAAGGTGAAGTCAGGAGGGTGAAGCAGAAGAAGCAGAAGAAGGAGAAGGAGAAGGGGAAGTCTGGAGGGTGAAGCAGAAGAATCAGAATAAGGAGAAGGAGAAGTCTGAAGGGTGAATCAGAAGAAGCAGAAGAAGGAGAAGGAGAAGGTGAAGTCTGGAGGGTGAATCAGAAGAAGCAGAAGAAGGAGAAGGAGAAGGTGAAGTTTGGAGGGTGACTCTGAAGAAGCAGAAGAAGGAGAAGGAGAAGGTGAAGTCTGGAGGGTGAATCAGAAGAAGAAGGATAAGGAGAAGGAGAAGGTGAAGTCTGGAGGGTGAATCAGAAGAAGCAGAAGAAGGAGAAGGAGAAGGTGAAGTCTGGAGGGTGAAGCAGAAGAAGTAGAAGAAGGAGAAGGAGAAGGTGAAGTCTGGAGGGTGAAGCAGAAGAAGTAGAAGAAGGAGAAGGAAAAGGTAAAGTCAGGAGGGTGAATCAGAAGAAGTAGAAGAAGGAGAAGGAGAAGGTGAAGTCAGGAGGGTGAATCAGAAGAAGCAGAAGAAGGAGAAGGAGACGGTGAAGTCTGGAGGGTGAATCAGAAGAATCAGAAGAAGGAGAAGGAGAAGGTGAAGTCTGGAGGGTGAATCAGAAGAAGGAGAAGAAAGAGAAGGAGAAGTTGAAGTCTGGAGGGTGAAGCAGAAGAAGCAGAAGAAGGAGAAGGAGAAGGTGAAGACTGGAGGGTGAATCAGAAGAAGTAGAAGAAGGAGAAGGAGAAGGTGAAGTCTGGAGGGTGAATCAGAAGAAGTAGAAGAAGAAGGAGAAGGTGAAGTCTGGACGGGGAATCAGAAGAAGCAGAAGAAGGAGAAGGAGAAGGTGAAGTCTGGAGGGTGAATCTGAAGAAGCAGAAGAAGGAGAAGGAGAAGATGAAGTCTGGAGGGTGAATCAGAAGAAGTAGAAGAAGGAGAAGGAGAAGGTGAGGTCTGGAGGGTGAATCAGAAGAAGCAGAAGAAGGAGAAGGAGAAGTTGAAGTCTGGTGGGTGAATCAGAAGAAGCAGAAGAAGGAGAAGGAGAAGGAGAAGTCTGGAGGGTGAATCAGAAGAAGCAGAAGAAGGAGAAGGAGAAGTTGAAGTCAGGAGGGTGAATCAGAAGAAGCAGAAGAAGGAAAAGGAGAAGGTGAAGTTAGAAGGGTGAATCAGAAGAAGCAGAAGAAGGAGAAGGAGAAGGTGAAGTCAGGGGGTGAAGCAGAAGAAGTAGAAGAAGGACAAGGAGAAGGTGAAGTCAGGAGGGTGAAGCAGAAGAAGCAGAAGAAGGAGAAGGAGAAGGTGAAGTCTGGAGGGCGCAGCAGAAGAAGCAGAAGAAGGAGAAGGAGAAGGTGAAGTCTGGAGGGTGAAGCAGAAGAAGCAGAAGAAGGAGAAGGAGAAGGTGAAGTCTGGAGGGTGAATCAGAAGAAGTAGAAGAAGGAGAAGGAGAAGGTGAAGTCAGGAGGGTGAAGCAGAAGAAGCAGAAGAAGGAGAAGGAGAAGGTGAAGTCTGGAGGGTGAAGCAGAAGAAGCAGAAGAAGGAGAAGGAGAAGGTGAAGTCTGGAGGGCGAAGCAGAAGAAGCAGAAGAAGGAGAAGGAGAAGGTGAAGTCTGGAGGGTGAAGCAGAAGAAGCAGAAGAAGGAGAAAGAGAAGGTGAAGTCAGGGGGGTGAAGCAGAAGAAGTAGAAGAAGGAGAAGGAGAAGGTGAAGTCAGGAGGGTGAAGCAGAAGAAGCAGAAGAAGGAGAAGGAGAAGGGGAAGTCTGGAGGGTGAAGCAGAAGAAGCAGAATAAGGAGAAGGAGAAGGTGAAGTCTGGAGGGTGAAGCAGAAGAAGCAGAAGAAGGTGAAGGAGATGGTGAAGTCAGGAGGGTGAATCAGAAGAAGTAGAAGAAGGAGAAGGAGAAGGTGAAGTCTGGAGGGTGAATCAGAAGAAGTAGAAGAAGGAGAAGGTGCAGTCTGGAGGGTGAATCAGAAGAAGCAGAAGAAGGAGAAGGAGAAGGTGAAGTCTGGAGGGAGAAGCAGAAGAAGTAGAAGAAGGAGAAGGAGAAGGTGAAGTCTGGAGGGTGAATCGGAAGAAGTAGAAGAAGGAGAAGGAGAAGGTGAAGTCTGGAGGGTGAATCAGAAGAAGTAGAAGAAGGAGAAGGAGAAGGTGAAGTCTGGAGGGTGAATCAGAAGAAGCAGAAGAAGGAGAAGGAGAAGGTGAAGTCTGGAGGGTGAATCAGAAGAAGTAGAAGGAGAAGGAGAAGGTGTAGACTGGAGGGTGAATCAGAAGATGTAGACGAAGGAGAAGGAGAAGGTGAAGTCTGGAGGGTGAATCAGAAGAAGCAGAAGAAGGAAAAGGGGAAGGTGAAGTCTGGAGGGTGAATCAGAAGAAGTAGAAGAAGGAGAAGGATAAGGTGAAGTCTGGAGGGTGAATCAGAAGAAGCAGAAGAAGGAGAAGGAGAAGGTGAAGTCTGGACGGTGAATCAGAAGAAGCAGAAGAAGGAGAAGGAGAAGGTGAAGTCTGGAGGGTGAATCAGAAGAAGCAGAAGAAGGAGAAGGTGAAGGTGAAGTCTGGAGGGTGAATCAGAAGAAGCAGAAGAAGTAGAAGGAGAAGGTGAAGTCTGGAGGGTGAATCAGAAGAAGTAAAGAAGGAGAAGGAGAAGGTGATGTCTGGAGGGTGAATCAGAGGAAGCAGAAGAAGGAGAAGGAGAAGCTGAAGTCAGAAGGGTGAATCAGAAGAAGCAGAAGAAGGAGAAGGAGAAGGTGAAGTCTGGAGGGTGAATCAGAATAAGCAGAAGAAGGAGAAGGAGAAGGTGAAGTCTGGAGGGAGAAGCAGAAGAAGTAGAAGAAGGAGAAGGAGAAGGTGAAGTGTGGAGGGTGAATCAGAAGAGGTAGAAGAAGGAGAAGGAGAAGGTGAAGTCTGGAGGGTGAATCGGAAGAAGTAGAAGAAGGAGAAGGAGAAGGTGAAGTCTGGAGGGTGAATCAGAAGAAGCAGAAAAGGAGAAGGAGAAGGTGTAGTCTCGAGGGTGAATCAGAAGAAGTGGACGAAGGAGAAGGAGAAGGTGAAGTCTGGAGGGTGAATCAGAAAATGCAGAAGAAGGAAAAGGAGAAGGTGAAGTCTGGCGGGTGAATCAGAAGAAGTAGAAGAAGGAGAAGGAGAAGGTGAAGTCTGGAGGGTGAATCAGAAGAAGCTGAAGAAGGAGAAGGAGAAGGTGAAGTCTGGAGGGTGAATCGGAAGAAGTAGAAGAAGGAGAAGGAGAAGGTGAAGTCTGGAGGGTGAATCAGAAGAAGCAGAAGAAGGAGAAGGAGAAGGTGAAGTCTGGAGGGTGAATCAGAAGAAGCAGAAGAAGGAGAAGGAGAAGGTGTAGTCTCGAGGGTGAATCAGAAGAAGTGGACGAAGGAGAAGGAGAAGGTGAAGTCTGGAGGGTGAATCAGAAGATGCAGAAGAAGGAAAAGGAGAAGGTGAAGTCTGGCGGGTGAATCAGAAGAAGTAGAAGAAGGAGAAGGAGAAGGTGAAGTCTGGAGGGTGAATCAGAAGAAGCAGAAGAAGGAGAAGGAGAAGGTGAAGTCTGGAGGGTGAATCAGAAGAAGCAGAAGAAGGAGAAGGAGAAGGTGAAGTCTGGAGGGTGAATCAGAAGAAGCAGAAGAAGGAGAAGGAGAAGGTGAAGTCTGGAGGGTGAATCAGAAGAAGCAGAAATGGAGAAGGAGAAGGTGAAGTCTGGAGGGTGAATCAGAAGAAGTAGAAGAAGGAGAAGGAGAAGGTGAAGTCTGGAGGGTGAATCAGAAGAAGCAGAAGAAGGAGAAGTAGAAGGTGAAGTCAGGAGGGTGAATCAGAAGAAGCAGAAGAAGGAGAAGGAGAAGGTGAAGTCTGGAGTGTGAATCAGAAGAAGCAGAAGAAGGAGAAGGAGAAGGTGAAGTCAGGAGGGTGAATCAGAAGAAGCAGAAGAAGGAAAAGGAGAAGGTGAAGTTAGAAGGGTGAATCAGAAGAAGCAGAAGAAGGAGAAGGAGAAGGTGAAGTCAGGGGGGTGAAGCAGAAGAAGTAGAAGAAGGACAAGGAGAAGGTGAAGTCAGGAGGGTGAAGCAGAAGAAGCAGAAGAAGGAGAAGGAGAAGGTGAAGTCTGGAGGGCGCAGCAGAAGAAGCAAAAAAAAGGAGAAAGAGAAGGTGAAGTCTGGAGGGTGAAGCAGAAGAAGCAGAAGAAGGAGAAGGAGAAGGTGAAGTCTGGAGGGTGAATCAGAAGAAGTAGAAGAAGGAGAAGGAGAAGGTGAAGTCAGGAGGGTGAAGCAGAAGAAGCAGAAGAAGGAGAAGGAGAAGGTGAAGTCTGGAGGGTGAAGCAGAAGAAGCAGAAGAAGGAGAAGGAGAAGGTGAAGTCTGGAGGGCGAAGCAGAAGAAGCAGAAGAAGGAGAAGGAGAAGGTGAAGTCTGGAGGGTGAAGCAGAAGAAGCAGAAGAAGGAGAAGGAGAAGGTGAAGTCAGGGGGGTGAAGCAGAAGAAGTAGAAGAAGGAGAAGGAGAAGGTGAAGTCAGGAGGGTGAAGCAGAAGAAGCAGAAGAAGGAGAAGGAGAAGGGGAAGTCTGGAGGGTGAAGCAGAAGAAGCAGAATAAGGAGAAGGAGAAGGTGAAGTCTGGAGGGTGAAGCAGAAGAAGCAGAAGAAGGTGAAGGAGATGGTGAAGTCAGGAGGGTGAATCAGAAGAAGTAGAAGAAGGAGAAGGAGAAGGTGAAGTCTGGAGGGTGAATCAGAAGAAGTAGAAGAAGGAGAAGGAGAAGGTGAAGTCTGGAGGGTGAATCAGAAGAAGTAGAAGAAGGAGAAGGTGAAGTCTGGAGGGTGAATCAGAAGAAGCAGAAGAAGGAGAAGGAGAAGGTGAAGTCTGGAGGGAGAAGCAGAAGAAGTAGAAGAAGGAGAAGGAGAAGGTGAAGTCTGGAGGGTGAATCGGAAGAAGTAGAAGAAGGAGAAGGAGAAGGTGAAGTCTGGAGGGTGAATCAGAAGAAGTAGAAGAAGGAGAAGGAGAAGGTGAAGTCTGGAGGGTGAATCAGAAGAAGCAGAAGAAGGAGAAGGAGATGGTGAAGTCTGGAGGGTGAATCAGAAGAAGTAGAAGAAGGAGAAGGAGAAGGTGTAGACTGGAGGGTGAATCAGAAGAAGTAGACGAAGGAGAAGGAGAAGGTGAAGTCTGGAGGGTGAATCAGAAGAAGCAGAAGAAGGAGAAGGAGAAGGTGAAGTCTGGAGGGTGAATCAGAAGAAGCAGAAGAAGGAGAAGGAGAAGGTGAAGTCTGGAGGGTGAATCAGAAGAAGCAGAAGAAGGAGAAGGAGAAGGTGAAGTCAGAAGGGTGAATCAGAAGAAGCAGAAGAAGGAGAAGGAGAAGGTGAAGTCTGGAGGGTGAATCAGAAGAAGCAGAAGAAGGAGAAGGAGAAGGTGAAGTCTGGAGGGAGAAGCAGAAAAAGTAGAAGAAGGAGAAGGAGAAGGTGAAGTCTGGAGGGTGAATCAGAAGAAGTAGAAGAAGGAGAAGGAGAAGGTGAAGTCTGGAGGGTGAATCGGAAGAAGTAGAAGAAGGAGAAGGAGAAGGTGAAGTCTGGAGGGTGAATCAGAAGAAGCAGAAGAAGGAGAAGGAGAAGGTGAAGTCGTTAGTATGAATCAGAAGAAGTAGAAGAAGGAGAAGGAGAAGGTATAGTCTCGAGGGTGAATCAGAAGAAGTGGACGAAGGAGAAGGAGAAGGTGAAGTCTGGAGGGTGAATCAGAAGATGCAGAAGAAGGAGAAGGAGAAGGTGAAGTCTGGCGGGTGAATCAGAAGAAGCAGAAGAAGGAGAAGGAGAAGGTGAAGTCTGGAGGGTGAATCAGAAGAAGCAGAAGAAGGAGACGGAGAAGGTGAAGTCTGGAGGGTGAATCAGAAGAAGCAGAAGAAGGAGAAGGAGAAGGTGAAGTCTGGAGGGTGAATCAGAAGAAGCAGAAGAAGGAGAAGTAGAAGGTGAAGTCAGGAGGGTGAATCAGAAGAAGCAGAAGAAGGAGAAGTAGAAGGTGAAGTCTGGAGCGTGAATCAGAAGAAGCAGAAGAAGGAGAAGGAGAAGGTGAAGTCAGGAGGGTGAATCAGAAGAAGCAGAAGAAGGAAAAGGAGAAGGTGAAGTTAGAAGGGTGAATCAGAAGAAGCAGAAGAAGGAGAAGGAGAAGGTGAAGTCAGGGGGGTGAAGCAGAAGAAGTAGAAGAAGGACAAGGAGAAGGTGAAGTCAGGAGGGTGAAGCAGAAGAAGCAGAAGAAGGAGAAGGAGAAGGTGAAGTCTGGAGGGCGCAGCAGAAGAAGCAGAAGAAGGAGAAGGAGAAGGTGAAGTCTGGAGGGTGAAGCAGAAGAAGCAGAAGAAGGAGAAGGAGAAGGTGAAGTCTGGAGGGTGAATCAGAAGAAGTAGAAGAAGGAGAAGGAGAAGGTGAAGTCAGGAGGGTGAAGCAGAAGAAGTAGAAGAAGGAGAAGGAGAAGGTGTAGACTGGAGGGTGAATCAGAAGATGTAGACGAAGGAGAAGGAGAAGGTGAAGTCTGGAGGGTGAATCAGAAGAAGCAGAAGAAGGAAAAGGGGAAGGTGAAGTCTGGAGGGTGAATCAGAAGAAGTAGAAGAAGGAGAAGGATAAGGTGAAGTCTGGAGGGTGAATCAGAAGAAGCAGAAGAAGGAGAAGGAGAAGGTGAAGTCTGGACGGTGAATCAGAAGAAGCAGAAGAAGGAGAAGGAGAAGGTGAAGTCTGGAGGGTGAATCAGAAGAAGCAGAAGAAGGAGAAGGTGAAGGTGAAGTCTGGAGGGTGAATCAGAAGAAGCAGAAGAAGTAGAAGGAGAAGGTGAAGTCTGGAGGGTGAATCAGAAGAAGTAAAGAAGGAGAAGGAGAAGGTGATGTCTGGAGGGTGAATCAGAGGAAGCAGAAGAAGGAGAAGGAGAAGGTGAAGTCAGAAGGGTGAATCAGAAGAAGCAGAAGAAGGAGAAGGAGAAGGTGAAGTCTGGAGGGTGAATCAGAATAAGCAGAAGAAGGAGAAGGAGAAGGTGAAGTCTGGAGGGAGAAGCAGAAGAAGTAGAAGAAGGAGAAGGAGAAGGTGAAGTGTGGAGGGTGAATCAGAAGAGGTAGAAGAAGGAGAAGGAGAAGGTGAAGTCTGGAGGGTGAATCGGAAGAAGTAGAAGAAGGAGAAGGAGAAGGTGAAGTCTGGAGGGTGAATCAGAAGAAGCAGAAGAAGGAGAAGGAGAAGGTGTAGTCTCGAGGGTGAATCAGAAGAAGTGGACGAAGGAGAAGGAGAAGGTGAAGTCTGGAGGGTGAATCAGAAAATGCAGAAGAAGGAAAAGGAGAAGGTGAAGTCTGGCGGGTGAATCAGAAGAAGCAGAAGAAGGAGAAGGAGAAGGTGAAGTCAGGAGGGTGAATCAGAAGAAGCAGAAGAAGGAAAAGGAGAAGGTGAAGTTAGAAGGGTGAATCAGAAGAAGCAGAAGAAGGGAGAAGGAGAAGGTGAAGTCAGGGGGGTGAAGCAGAAGAAGTAGAAGAAGGACAAGGAGAAGGTGAAGTCAGGAGGGTGAAGCAGAAGAAGCAGAAGAAGGAGAAGGAGAAGGTGAAGTCTGGAGGGCGCAGCAGAAGAAGCAGAAGAAGGAGAAGGAGAAGGTGAAGTCTGGAGGGTGAAGCAGAAGAAGCAGAAGAAGGAGAGGAGAAGGTGAAGTCTGGAGGGTGAATCAGAAGAAGTAGAAGAAGGAGAAGGAGAAGGTGAAGTCAGGAGGGTGAAGCAGAAGAAGTAGAAGAAGGAGAAGGAGAAGGTGTAGACTGGAGGGTGAATCAGAAGATGTAGACGAAGGAGAAGGAGAAGGTGAAGTCTGGAGGGTGAATCAGAAGAAGCAGAAGAAGGAAAAGGGGAAGGTGAAGTCTGGAGGGTGAATCAGAAGAAGTAGAAGAAGGAGAAGGATAAGGTGAAGTCTGGAGGGTGAATCAGAAGAAGCAGAAGAAGGAGAAGGAGAAGGTGAAGTCTGGACGGTGAATCAGAAGAAGCAGAAGAAGGAGAAGGAGAAGGTGAAGTCTGGAGGGTGAATCAGAAGAAGCAGAAGAAGGAGAAGGTGAAGGTGAAGTCTGGAGGGTGAATCAGAAGAAGCAGAAGAAGTAGAAGGAGAAGGTGAAGTCTGGAGGGTGAATCAGAAGAAGTAAAGAAGGAGAAGGAGAAGGTGATGTCTGGAGGGTGAATCAGATGAAGCAGAAGAAGGAGAAGGAGAAGGTGAAGTCAGAAGGGTGAATCAGAAGAAGCAGAAGAAGGAGAAGGAGAAGGTGAAGTCTGGAGGGTGAATCAGAATAAGCAGAAGAAGGAGAAGGAGAAGGTGAAGTCTGGAGGGAGAAGCAGAAGAAGTAGAAGAAGGAGAAGGAGAAGGTGAAGTGTGGAGGGTGAATCAGAAGAGGTAGAAGAAGGAGAAGGAGAAGGTGAAGTCTGGAGGGTGAATCGGAAGAAGTAGAAGAAGGAGAAGGAGAAGGTGAAGTCTGGAGGGTGAATCAGAAGAAGCAGAAGAAGGAGAAGGAGAAGGTGTAGTCTCGAGGGTGAATCAGAAGAAGTGGACGAAGGAGAAGGAGAAGGTGAAGTCTGGAGGGTGAATCAGAAAATGCAGAAGAAGGAAAAGGAGAAGGTGAAGTCTGGCGGGTGAATCAGAAGAAGTAGAAGAAGGAGAAGGAGAAGGTGAAGTCTGGAGGGTGAATCAGAAGAAGCTGAAGAAGGAGAAGGAGAAGGTGAAGTCTGGAGGGTGAATCGGAAGAAGTAGAAGAAGGAGAAGGAGAAGGTGAAGTCTGGAGGGTGAATCAGAAGAAGCAGAAGAAGGAGAAGGAGAAGGTGAAGTCTGGAGGGTGAATCAGAAGAAGCAGAAGAAGGAGAAGGAGAAGGTGTAGTCTCGAGGGTGAATCAGAAGAAGTGGACGAAGGAGAAGGAGAAGGTGAAGTCTGGAGGGTGAATCAGAAGATGCAGAAGAAGGAAAAGGAGAAGGTGAAGTCTGGCGGGTGAATCAGAAGAAGTAGAAGAAGGAGAAGGAGAAGGTGAAGTCTGGAGGGTGAATCAGAAGAAGCAGAAGAAGGAGAAGGAGAAGGTGAAGTCTGGAGGGTGAATCAGAAGAAGCAGAAGAAGGAGAAGGAGAAGGTGAAGTCTGGAGGGTGAATCAGAAGAAGCAGAAGAAGGAGAAGGAGAAGGTGAAGTCTGGAGGGTGAATCAGAAGAAGCAGAAATGGAGAAGGAGAAGGTGAAGTCTGGAGGGTGAATCAGAAGAAGTAGAAGAAGGAGAAGGAGAAGGTGAAGTCTGGAGGGTGAATCAGAAGAAGCAGAAGAAGGAGAAGTAGAAGGTGAAGTCAGGAGGGTGAATCAGAAGAAGCAGAAGAAGGAGAAGGAGAAGGTGAAGTCTGGAGCGTGAATCAGAAGAAGCAGAAGAAGGAGAAGGAGAAGGTGAAGTCAGGAGGGTGAATCAGAAGAAGCAGAAGAAGGAAAAGGAGAAGGTGAAGTTAGAAGGGTGAATCAGAAGAAGCAGAAGAAGGAGAAGGAGAAGGTGAAGTCAGGGGGGTGAAGCAGAAGAAGTAGAAGAAGGACAAGGAGAAGGTGAAGTCAGGAGGGTGAAGCAGAAGAAGCAGAAGAAGGAGAAGGAGAAGGTGAAGTCTGGAGGGCGCAGCAGAAGAAGCAAAAAAAAGGAGAAGGAGAAGGTGAAGTCTGGAGGGTGAAGCAGAAGAAGAAGAAGGAGAAGGAGAAGGTGAAGTCTGGAGGGTGAATCAGAAGAAGTAGAAGAAGGAGAAGGAGAAGGTGAAGTCAGGAGGGTGAAGCAGAAGAAGCAGAAGAAGGAGAAGGAGAAGGTGAAGTCTGGAAGGTGAAGCAGAAGAAGCAGAAGAAGGAGAAGGAGAAGGTGAAGTCTGGAGGGCGAAGCAGAAGAAGCAGAAGAAGGAGAAGGAGAAGGTGAAGTCTGGAGGGTGAAGCAGAAGAAGCAGAAGAAGGAGAAGGAGAAGGTGAAGTCAGGGGGGTGAAGCAGAAGAAGTAGAAGAAGGAGAAGGAGAAGGTGAAGTCAGGAGGGTGAAGCAGAAGAAGCAGAAGAAGGAGAAGGAGAAGGGGAAGTCTGGAGGGTGAAGCAGAAGAAGCAGAATAAGGAGAAGGAGAAGTCTGAAGGGTGAATCAGAAGAAGCAGAAGAAGGAGAAGGAGAAGGTGAAGTCTGGAGGGTGAATCAGAAGAAGCAGAAGAAGGAGAAGGAGAAGGTGAAGTTTGGAGGGTGACTCTGAAGAAGCAGAAGAAGGAGAAGGAGAAGGTGAAGTCTGGAGGGTGAATCAGAAGAAGAAGGATAAGGAGAAGGAGAAGGTGAAGTCTGGAGGGTGAATCAGAAGAAGCAGAAGAAGGAGAAGGAGAAGGTGAAGTCTGGAGGGTGAAGCAGAAGAAGTAGAAGAAGGAGAAGGAGAAGGTGAAGTCTGGAGGGTGAAGCAGAAGAAGTAGAAGAAGGAGAAGGAAAAGGTAAAGTCAGGAGGGTGAATCAGAAGAAGTAGAAGAAGGAGAAGGAGAAGGTGAAGTCAGGAGGGTGAATCAGAAGAAGCAGAAGAAGGAGAAGGAGACGGTGAAGTCTGGAGGGTGAATCAGAAGAATCAGAAGAAGGAGAAGGAGAAGGTGAAGTCTGGAGGGTGAATCAGAAGAAGGAGAAGAAAGAGAAGGAGAAGTTGAAGTCTGGAGGGTGAAGCAGAAGAAGCAGAAGAAGGAGAAGGAGAAGGTGAAGACTGGAGGGTGAATCAGAAGAAGTAGAAGAAGGAGAAGGAGAAGGTGAAGTCTGGAGGGTGAATCAGAAGAAGTAGAAGAAGAAGGAGAAGGTGAAGTCTGGACGGGGAATCAGAAGAAGCAGAAGAAGGAGAAGGAGAAGGTGAAGTCTGGAGGGTGAATCTGAAGAAGCAGAAGAAGGAGAAGGAGAAGATGAAGTCTGGAGGGTGAATCAGAAGAAGTAGAAGAAGGAGAAGGAGAAGGTGAGGTCTGGAGGGTGAATCAGAAGAAGCAGAAGAAGGAGAAGGAGAAGTTGAAGTCTGGTGGGTGAATCAGAAGAAGCAGAAGAAGGAGAAGGAGAAGGAGAAGTCTGGAGGGTGAATCAGAAGAAGCAGAAGAAGGAGAAGGAGAAGTTGAAGTCAGGAGGGTGAATCAGAAGAAGCAGAAGAAGGAAAAGGAGAAGGTGAAGTTAGAAGGGTGAATCAGAAGAAGCAGAAGAAGGAGAAGGAGAAGGTGAAGTCAGGGGGTGAAGCAGAAGAAGTAGAAGAAGGACAAGGAGAAGGTGAAGTCAGGAGGGTGAAGCAGAAGAAGCAGAAGAAGGAGAAGGAGAAGGTGAAGTCTGGAGGGCGCAGCAGAAGAAGCAGAAGAAGGAGAAGGAGAAGGTGAAGTCTGGAGGGTGAAGCAGAAGAAGCAGAAGAAGGAGAAGGAGAAGGTGAAGTCTGGAGGGTGAATCAGAAGAAGTAGAAGAAGGAGAAGGAGAAGGTGAAGTCAGGAGGGTGAAGCAGAAGAAGCAGAAGAAGGAGAAGGAGAAGGTGAAGTCTGGAGGGTGAAGCAGAAGAAGCAGAAGAAGGAGAAGGAGAAGGTGAAGTCTGGAGGGCGAAGCAGAAGAAGCAGAAGAAGGAGAAGGAGAAGGTGAAGTCTGGAGGGTGAAGCAGAAGAAGCAGAAGAAGGAGAAAGAGAAGGTGAAGTCAGGGGGGTGAAGCAGAAGAAGTAGAAGAAGGAGAAGGAGAAGGTGAAGTCAGGAGGGTGAAGCAGAAGAAGCAGAAGAAGGAGAAGGAGAAGGGGAAGTCTGGAGGGTGAAGCAGAAGAAGCAGAATAAGGAGAAGGAGAAGGTGAAGTCTGGAGGGTGAAGCAGAAGAAGCAGAAGAAGGTGAAGGAGATGGTGAAGTCAGGAGGGTGAATCAGAAGAAGTAGAAGAAGGAGAAGGAGAAGGTGAAGTCTGGAGGGTGAATCAGAAGAAGTAGAAGAAGGAGAAGGTGCAGTCTGGAGGGTGAATCAGAAGAAGCAGAAGAAGGAGAAGGAGAAGGTGAAGTCTGGAGGGAGAAGCAGAAGAAGTAGAAGAAGGAGAAGGAGAAGGTGAAGTCTGGAGGGTGAATCGGAAGAAGTAGAAGAAGGAGAAGGAGAAGGTGAAGTCTGGAGGGTGAATCAGAAGAAGTAGAAGAAGGAGAAGGAGAAGGTGAAGTCTGGAGGGTGAATCAGAAGAAGCAGAAGAAGGAGAAGGAGAAGGTGAAGTCTGGAGGGTGAATCAGAAGAAGTAGAAGGAGAAGGAGAAGGTGTAGACTGGAGGGTGAATCAGAAGATGTAGACGAAGGAGAAGGAGAAGGTGAAGTCTGGAGGGTGAATCAGAAGAAGCAGAAGAAGGAAAAGGGGAAGGTGAAGTCTGGAGGGTGAATCAGAAGAAGTAGAAGAAGGAGAAGGATAAGGTGAAGTCTGGAGGGTGAATCAGAAGAAGCAGAAGAAGGAGAAGGAGAAGGTGAAGTCTGGACGGTGAATCAGAAGAAGCAGAAGAAGGAGAAGGAGAAGGTGAAGTCTGGAGGGTGAATCAGAAGAAGCAGAAGAAGGAGAAGGTGAAGGTGAAGTCTGGAGGGTGAATCAGAAGAAGCAGAAGAAGTAGAAGGAGAAGGTGAAGTCTGGAGGGTGAATCAGAAGAAGTAAAGAAGGAGAAGGAGAAGGTGATGTCTGGAGGGTGAATCAGAGGAAGCAGAAGAAGGAGAAGGAGAAGCTGAAGTCAGAAGGGTGAATCAGAAGAAGCAGAAGAAGGAGAAGGAGAAGGTGAAGTCTGGAGGGTGAATCAGAATAAGCAGAAGAAGGAGAAGGAGAAGGTGAAGTCTGGAGGGAGAAGCAGAAGAAGTATAAGAAGGAGAAGGAGAAGGTGAAGTGTGGAGGGTGAATCAGAAGAGGTAGAAGAAGGAGAAGGAGAAGGTGAAGTCTGGAGGGTGAATCGGAAGAAGTAGAAGAAGGAGAAGGAGAAGGTGAAGTCTGGAGGGTGAATCAGAAGAAGCAGAAGAAGGAGAAGGAGAAGGTGTAGTCTCGAGGGTGAATCAGAAGAAGTGGACGAAGGAGAAGGAGAAGGTGAAGTCTGGAGGGTGAATCAGAAAATGCAGAAGAAGGAAAAGGAGAAGGTGAAGTCTGGCGGGTGAATCAGAAGAAGTAGAAGAAGGAGAAGGAGAAGGTGAAGTCTGGAGGGTGAATCAGAAGAAGCTGAAGAAGGAGAAGGAGAAGGTGAAGTCTGGAGGGTGAATCGGAAGAAGTAGAAGAAGGAGAAGGAGAAGGTGAAGTCTGGAGGGTGAATCAGAAGAAGCAGAAGAAGGAGAAGGAGAAGGTGAAGTCTGGAGGGTGAATCAGAAGAAGCAGAAGAAGGAGAAGGAGAAGGTGTAGTCTCGAGGGTGAATCAGAAGAAGTGGACGAAGGAGAAGGAGAAGGTGAAGTCTGGAGGGTGAATCAGAAGATGCAGAAGAAGGAAAAGGAGAAGGTGAAGTCTGGCGGGTGAATCAGAAGAAGTAGAAGAAGGAGAAGGAGAAGGTGAAGTCTGGAGGGTGAATCAGAAGAAGCAGAAGAAGGAGAAGGAGAAGGTGAAGTCTGGAGGGTGAATCAGAAGAAGCAGAAGAAGGAGAAGGAGAAGGTGAAGTCTGGAGGGTGAATCAGAAGAAGCAGAAGAAGGAGAAGGAGAAGGTGAAGTCTGGAGGGTGAATCAGAAGAAGCAGAAATGGAGAAGGAGAAGGTGAAGTCTGGAGGGTGAATCAGAAGAAGTAGAAGAAGGAGAAGGAGAAGGTGAAGTCTGGAGGGTGAATCAGAAGAAGCAGAAGAAGGAGAAGTAGAAGGTGAAGTCAGGAGGGTGAATCAGAAGAAGCAGAAGAAGGAGAAGGAGAAGGTGAAGTCTGGAGTGTGAATCAGAAGAAGCAGAAGAAGGAGAAGGAGAAGGTGAAGTCAGGAGGGTGAATCAGAAGAAGCAGAAGAAGGAAAAGGAGAAGGTGAAGTTAGAAGGGTGAATCAGAAGAAGCAGAAGAAGGAGAAGGAGAAGGTGAAGTCAGGGGGGTGAAGCAGAAGAAGTAGAAGAAGGACAAGGAGAAGGTGAAGTCAGGAGGGTGAAGCAGAAGAAGCAGAAGAAGGAGAAGGAGAAGGTGAAGTCTGGAGGGCGCAGCAGAAGAAGCAAAAAAAAGGAGAAAGAGAAGGTGAAGTCTGGAGGGTGAAGCAGAAGAAGCAGAAGAAGGAGAAGGAGAAGGTGAAGTCTGGAGGGTGAATCAGAAGAAGTAGAAGAAGGAGAAGGAGAAGGTGAAGTCAGGAGGGTGAAGCAGAAGAAGCAGAAGAAGGAGAAGGAGAAGGTGAAGTCTGGAGGGTGAAGCAGAAGAAGCAGAAGAAGGAGAAGGAGAAGGTGAAGTCTGGAGGGCGAAGCAGAAGAAGCAGAAGAAGGAGAAGGAGAAGGTGAAGTCTGGAGGGTGAAGCAGAAGAAGCAGAAGAAGGAGAAGGAGAAGGTGAAGTCAGGGGGGTGAAGCAGAAGAAGTAGAAGAAGGAGAAGGAGAAGGTGAAGTCAGGAGGGTGAAGCAGAAGAAGCAGAAGAAGGAGAAGGAGAAGGGGAAGTCTGGAGGGTGAAGCAGAAGAAGCAGAATAAGGAGAAGGAGAAGGTGAAGTCTGGAGGGTGAAGCAGAAGAAGCAGAAGAAGGTGAAGGAGATGGTGAAGTCAGGAGGGTGAATCAGAAGAAGTAGAAGAAGGAGAAGGAGAAGGTGAAGTCTGGAGGGTGAATCAGAAGAAGTAGAAGAAGGAGAAGGAGAAGGTGAAGTCTGGAGGGTGAATCAGAAGAAGTAGAAGAAGGAGAAGGTGAAGTCTGGAGGGTGAATCAGAAGAAGCAGAAGAAGGAGAAGGAGAAGGTGAAGTCTGGAGGGAGAAGCAGAAGAAGTAGAAGAAGGAGAAGGAGAAGGTGAAGTCTGGAGGGTGAATCGGAAGAAGTAGAAGAAGGAGAAGGAGAAGGTGAAGTCTGGAGGGTGAATCAGAAGAAGTAGAAGAAGGAGAAGGAGAAGGTGAAGTCTGGAGGGTGAATCAGAAGAAGCAGAAGAAGGAGAAGGAGATGGTGAAGTCTGGAGGGTGAATCAGAAGAAGTAGAAGAAGGAGAAGGAGAAGGTGTAGACTGGAGGGTGAATCAGAAGAAGTAGACGAAGGAGAAGGAGAAGGTGAAGTCTGGAGGGTGAATCAGAAGAAGCAGAAGAAGGAGAAGGAGAAGGTGAAGTCTGGAGGGTGAATCAGAAGAAGCAGAAGAAGGAGAAGGAGAAGGTGAAGTCTGGAGGGTGAATCAGAAGAAGCAGAAGAAGGAGAAGGAGAAGGTGAAGTCAGAAGGGTGAATCAGAAGAAGCAGAAGAAGGAGAAGGAGAAGGTGAAGTCTGGAGGGTGAATCAGAAGAAGCAGAAGAAGGAGAAGGAGAAGGTGAAGTCTGGAGGGAGAAGCAGAAAAAGTAGAAGAAGGAGAAGGAGAAGGTGAAGTCTGGAGGGTGAATCAGAAGAAGTAGAAGAAGGAGAAGGAGAAGGTGAAGTCTGGAGGGTGAATCGGAAGAAGTAGAAGAAGGAGAAGGAGAAGGTGAAGTCTGGAGGGTGAATCAGAAGAAGCAGAAGAAGGAGAAGGAGAAGGTGAAGTCGTTAGTGTGAATCAGAAGAAGTAGAAGAAGGAGAAGGAGAAGGTATAGTCTCGAGGGTGAATCAGAAGAAGTGGACGAAGGAGAAGGAGAAGGTGAAGTCTGGAGGGTGAATCAGAAGATGCAGAAGAAGGAGAAGGAGAAGGTGAAGTCTGGCGGGTGAATCAGAAGAAGCAGAAGAAGGAGAAGGAGAAGGTGAAGTCTGGAGGGTGAATCAGAAGAAGCAGAAGAAGGAGACGGAGAAGGTGAAGTCTGGAGGGTGAATCAGAAGAAGCAGAAGAAGGAGAAGGAGAAGGTGAAGTCTGGAGGGTGAATCAGAAGAAGCAGAAGAAGGAGAAGTAGAAGGTGAAGTCAGGAGGGTGAATCAGAAGAAGCAGAAGAAGGAGAAGTAGAAGGTGAAGTCTGGAGCGTGAATCAGAAGAAGCAGAAGAAGGAGAAGGAGAAGGTGAAGTCAGGAGGGTGAATCAGAAGAAGCAGAAGAAGGAAAAGGAGAAGGTGAAGTTAGAAGGGTGAATCAGAAGAAGCAGAAGAAGGAGAAGGAGAAGGTGAAGTCAGGGGGGTGAAGCAGAAGAAGTAGAAGAAGGACAAGGAGAAGGTGAAGTCAGGAGGGTGAAGCAGAAGAAGCAGAAGAAGGAGAAGGAGAAGGTGAAGTCTGGAGGGCGCAGCAGAAGAAGCAGAAGAAGGAGAAGGAGAAGGTGAAGTCTGGAGGGTGAAGCAGAAGAAGCAGAAGAAGGAGAAGGAGAAGGTGAAGTCTGGAGGGTGAATCAGAAGAAGTAGAAGAAGGAGAAGGAGAAGGTGAAGTCAGGAGGGTGAAGCAGAAGAAGCAGAAGAAGGAGAAGGAGAAGGTGAAGTCTGGAGGGTGAAGCAGAAGAAGCAGAAGAAGGAGAAGGAGAAGGTGAAGTCTGGAGGGCGAAGCAGAAGAAGCAGAAGAAGGAGAAGGAGAAGGTGAAGTCTGGAGGGTGAAGCAGAAGAAGCAGAAGAAGGAGAAGGAGAAGGTGAAGTCAGGGGGTGAAGCAGAAGAAGTAGAAGAAGGAGAAGGAGAAGGTGAAGTCAGGAGGGTGAAGCAGAAGAAGCAGAAGAAGGAGAAGGAGAAGGGGAAGTCTGGAGGGTGAAGCAGAAGAAGCAGAATAAGGAGAAGGAGAAGGTGAAGTCTGGAGGGTGAAGCAGAAGAAGCAGAAGAAGGTGAAGGAGATGGTGAAGTCAGGAGGGTGAATCAGAAGAAGTAGAAGAAGGAGAAGGAGAAGGTGAAGTCTGGAGGGTGAATCAGAAGAAGTAGAAGAAGGAGAAGGAGAAGGTGAGTCTGGAGGGTGAATCAGAAGAAGTAGAAGAAGGAGAAGGTGAAGTCTGGAGGGTGAATCAGAAGAAGCAGAAGAAGGAGAAGGAGAAGGTGAAGTCTGGAGGGAGAAGCAGAAGAAGTAGAAGAAGGAGAAGGAGAAGGTGAAGTCTGGAGGGTGAATCGGAAGAAGTAGAAGAAGGAGAAGGAGAAGGTGAAGTCTGGAGGGTGAATCAGAAGAAGTAGAAGAAGGAGAATGAGAAGGTGAAGTCTGGAGGGTGAATCAGAAGAAGCAGAAGAAGGAGAAGGAGATGGTGAAGTCTGGAGGGTGAATCAGAAGAAGTAGAAGAAGGAGAAGGAGAAGGTGTAGACTGGAGGGTGAATCAGAAGAAGTAGACGAAGGAGAAGGAGAAGGTGAAGTCTGGAGGGTGAATCAGAAGAAGCAGAAGAAGGAGAAGGAGAAGGTGAAGTCTGGAGGGTGAATCAGAAGAAGTAGAAGAAGGAGAAGGAGAAGGTGAAGTCTGGAGGGTGAATCAGAAGAAGTAGAAGAAGGAGAAGGAGAAGGTGAAGTCTGCAGGGTGAATCGGAAGAAGTAGAAGAAGGAGAAGGAGAAGGTGAAGTCTGGAGGGTGAATCAGAAGAAGCAGAAGAAGGAGAAGGAGAAGGTGAAGTCGTTAGTGTGAATCAGAAGAAGTAGAAGAAGGAGAAGGAGAAGGTATAGTTTCGAGGGTGAATCAGAAGAAGTGGACGAAGGAGAAGGAGAAGGTGAAGTCTGGAGGGTGAATCAGAAGATGCAGAAGAAGGAGAAGGAGAAGGTGCAGTCTGGCGGGTGAATCAGAAGAAGCAGAAGAAGGAGAAGGAGAAGGTGAAGTCTGGAGGGTGAATCAGAAGAAGCAGAAGAAGGAGACGGAGAAGGTGAAGTCTGGAGGGTGAATCAGAAGAAGCAGAAGAAGGAGAAGGAGAAGGTGAAGTCTGGAGGGTGAATCAGAAGAAGTAGAAGAAGGAGAAGGAGAAGGTGAAGTCTGGAGGGTGAATCAGAAGAAGCAGAAGAAGGAGAAGGAGAAGGTGAAGTCAGGAGGGTGAATCAGAAGAAGCAGAAGAAGGAGAAGGAGAAGGTGAAGTCTGGAGGGTGAATCAGAAGAAGTAGAAGAAGGGGAAGGAGAAGGTGAAGTCTGGAGGGTGAATCAGAAGAAGCAGAAGAAGGAGAAGGAGAAGGTGAAGTCTGGAGGGTGAATCAGTAGAAGCAGAAGAAGGAGAAGGAGAAGGTGAAGTCTGGAGGGTGAATCAGAAGAAGCAGAAGAAGGAGAAGCAGAAGGTGAAGTCTGGAGGGTGAATCAGAAGAAGCAGAAGAAGTAGAAGGAGAAGGTGAAGTCTGGAGGGTGAATCAGAAGAAGTAGAAGAAGGAGAAGGAGAAGGTGATGTCTGGAGGGTGAATCAGAGGAAGCAGAAGAAGGAGAAGGAGAAGGTGAAGTCAGAAGGGTGAATCAGAAGAAGCAGAAGAAGGAGAAGGAGAAGGTGAAGTCTGGAGGGTGAATCAGAAGAAGCAGAAGAAGGAGAAGGAGAAGGTGAAGTCTGGAGGGAGAAGCAGAAAAAGTAGAAGAAGGAGAAGGAGAAGGTGAAGTCTGGAGGGTGAATCAGAAGAAGTAGAAGAAGGAGAAGGAGAAGGTGAAGTCTGGAGGGTGAATCGGAAGAAGTAGAAGAAGGAGAAGGAGAAGGTGAAGTCTGGAGGGTGAATCAGAAGAAGCAGAAGAAGGAGAAGGAGAAGGTGAAGTCGTTAGTGTGAATCAGAAGAAGTAGAAGAAGGAGAAGGAGAAGGTATAGTCTCGAGGGTGAATCAGAAGAAGTGGACGAAGGAGAAGGAGAAGGTGAAGTCTGGAGGGTGAATCAGAAGATGCAGAAGAAGGAGAAGGAGAAGGTGAAGTCTGGCGGGTGAATCAGAAGAAGCAGAAGAAGGAGAAGGAGAAGGTGAAGTCTGGAGGGTGAATCAGAAGAAGCAGAAGAAGGAGACGGAGAAGGTGAAGTCTGGAGGGTGAATCAGAAGAAGCAGAAGAAGGAGAAGGAGAAGGTGAAGTCTGGAGGGTGAATCAGAAGAAGTAGAAGAAGGAGAAGGAGAAGGTGAAGTCTGGAGGGTGAATCAGAAGAAGCAGAAGAAGGAGAAGGAGAAGGTGAAGTCAGGAGGGTGAATCAGAAGAAGCAGAAGAAGGAGAAGGAGAAGGTGAAGTCTGGAGGGTGAATCAGAAGAAGCAGAAGAAGGAGAAGGAGAAGGTGACGTCTGGAGGGTGAATCAGAAGAAGTAGAAGAAGGAGAAGGAGAAGTTGAAGTCTGGAGGGTGAAGCAGAAGAAGTAGAAGAAGGAGAAGGAGAAGGTGAAGTCAGGAGGGTGAATCAGAAGAAGCAGAAGAAGGAGAAAGGAGAAGGTGAAGTCTGGAGGGTGAATCAGAAGAATCAGAAGAAGGAGAAGGAGAAGGTGAAGTCTGGAGGGTGAATCAGAAGAAGCAGAAGAAAGAGAAGGAGAAGGTGAAGTCTGGAGAGTGAAGCAGAAGAAGCAGAAGAAGGAGAAGGGGAAGGTGAAGACTGGAGGGTAAATCAGAAGCTGTAGAAGAAGGAGAAGAAGAAGGTGAAGTCTGGAGGGTGAATCAGAAGAAGCAGAAGAAGGAGAAGGAGAAGATGAAATCTGGAGGGTGAATCAGAAGAAGTAGAAGAAGGAGAAGGAGAAGGTGAGATCTGGAGGGTGAATCAGAAGAAGCAGAAGAAGGAGAAGGAGATGGTGAAGTCTGGAGGGTGAAGCAGAAGAAGCAGAAGAAGGAGAAGGAGAAGGTGAAGTCAGGAGGGTGAAGCAGAAGAAGCAGAAGAAGGAGAAGGAGAAGGTGAAGTTTGGAGGGCGCAGCAGAAGAAGCAGAAGAAGGAAAAGGAGAAGGTGAAGTCTGGAGGGTGAAGCAGAAGAAGCAGAAGAAGGAGAAGCTGAAGGTGAAGTCTGGAGGGTGAATCAGAAGAAGTAGAAGAAGGAGAAGGAGAAGGTGAAGTCTGGAGGGTGAATCAGAAGAAGCAGAAGAAAGAGAAGGAGAAGGTGAAGTCTGGAGAGTGAAGCAGAAGAAGCAGAAGAAGGAGAAGGGGAAGGTGAAGACTGGAGGGTAAATCAGAAGCTGTAGAAGAAGGAGAAGAAGAAGGTGAAGTCTGGAGGGTGAATCAGAAGAAGCAGAAGAAGGAGAAGGAGAAGATGAAATCTGGAGGGTGAATCAGAAGAAGTAGAAGAAGGAGAAGGAGAAGGTGAGATCTGGAGGGTGAATCAGAAGAAGCAGAAGAAGGAGAAGGAGATGGTGAAGTCTGGAGGGTGAAGCAGAAGAAGCAGAAGAAGGAGAAGGAGAAGGTGAAGTCTGGAGGGCGAAGCAGAAGAAGCAGAAGAAGGAAAAGGAGAAGGTGAAGTCTGGAGGGTGAAGCAGAAGAAGCAGAAGAAGGAGAAGGAGAAGGTGAAGTCTGGAGGGTGAATCAGAAGAAGTAGAAGAAGGAGAAGGAGAAGGTGAAGTCAGGAGGGTGAAGCTGAAGAAGCAGAAGAAGGAGAAGGAGAAGGTGAAGTCTGGAGAGTGAAGCAGAAGAAGCAGAAGAAGGAGAAGGAGAAGGTGAAGTCTGGAGGGTGAAGCAGAAGAAGCAGAAGAAGGAGAAGGAGAAGGTGAAGTCAGGAGGGTGAATCAGAAGAAGTAGAAGAAGCAGAAGGAGAAGGTGAAGTCTGGAGGGTGAATCAGAAGAAGCAGAAGAAGGAGAAGGAGAAGGTGAAGTCAGGAGGGTGAATCAGAAGAAGCAGAAGAAGGAGAAGGAGAAGGTGAAGTCTGGAGGGTGAATCAGAAGAAGCAGAAGAAGGAGAAGGAGAAGGTGAAGTCTGGAGGGTGAATCAGAAGAAGTAGAAGAAGGAGAAGGAGAAGTTGAAGTCTGGAGGGTGAAGCAGAAGAAGTAGAAAAAGGAGAAGGAGAAGGCGAAGTCAGGAGGGTGAATCAGAAGAAGCAGAAGAAGGAGAAAGGAGAAGGTGAAGTCTGGAGGGTGAATCAGAAGAATCAGAAGAAGGAGAAGGAGAAGGTGAAGTCTGGAGGGTGAATCAGAAGAAGCAGAAGAAAGAGAAGGAGAAGGTGAAGTCTGGAGAGTGAAGCAGAAGAAGCAGAAGAAGGAGAAGGGGAAGGTGAAGACTGGAGGGTAAATCAGAAGCTGTAGAAGAAGGAGAAGGAGAAGGTGAAGTCTGGAGGGTGAATCAGAAGAAGCAGAAGAAGGAGAAGGAGAAGATGAAATCTGGAGGGTGAATCAGAAGAAGTAGAAGAAGGAGAAGGAGAAGGTGAGGTCTGGAGGGTGAATCAGAAGAAGCAGAAGAAGGAGAAGGAGATGGTGAAGTCTGGAGGGTGAATCAGAAGAAGCAGAAGAAGAAGAAGGAGAAGGTGAAGTCTGGAGGGTGAATCAGAAGAAGCAGAAGAAGGAGAAGGAGAAGGTGAAGTCAGGAGGGTGAATCAGAAGAAGCAGAAGAAGGAGAAGGAGAAGGTGAAGTTAGGAGGGTGAATCAGGAGAAGCAGAAGAAGGAGACGGAGAAGGTGAAGTCAGGGGGGTGAAGCAGAAGAAGTAGAAGAAGGAGAAGGAGAAGGTGAAGTCAGGAGGGTGAAGCAGAAGAAGCAGAAGAAGGAGAAGGAGAAGGTGAAGTCTGGAGGGCGCAGCAGAAGAAGCAGAAGAAGGAAAAAGAGAAGGTGAAGTCTGGAGGGTGAAGCAGAAGAAGCAGAAGAAGGAGAAGCTGAAGGTGAAGTCTGGAGGGTGAATCAGAAGAAGTAGAAGAAGGAGAAGGAGAAGGTGAAGTCAGGAGGGTGAAGCAGAAGAAGCAGAAGAAGGAGAAGGAGAAGGTGAAGTCTGGAGGGTGAAGCAGAAGAAGCAGAAGAAGGAGAAGGAGAAGGTGAAGTCTGGAGGGCGAAGCAGAAGAAGCAGAAGAAGGAAAAGGAGAAGGTGAAGTCTGGAGGGTGAAGCAGAAGAAGCAGAAGAAGGAGAAGGAGAAGGTGAAGTCTGGAGGGTGAATCAGAAGAAGTAGAAGAAGGAGAAGGAGAAGGTGAAGTCAGGAGGGTGAAGCAGAAGAAGCAGAAGAAGGAGAAGGAGAAGGTGAAGTCTGGAGAGTGAAGCAGAAGAAGCAGAAGAAGGAGAAGAAGAAGGTGAAGTCTGGAGGGTGAAGCAGAAGAAGCAGAAGAAGGAGAAGGAGAAGGTGAAGTCAGGACGGTGAATCAGAAGAAGTAGAAGAAGGAGAAGGAGAAGGTGAAGTCTGGAGGGTGAATCAGAAGAAGTAGAAGAAGGAGAAGGAGAAGGTGAAGTCTGGAGGGTGAATCAGAAGAAGTAGAAGAAGGAGAAGGAGAAGGTGAAGTCTGGAGGGTGAATCAAAAGAAGCAGAAGAAGGAGAAGGAGAAGGTAAAGTCTGGAGGGTGAATCAGAAGAAGTAGAAGAAGGAGAAGGAGAAGGTGATGTCTGGAGGGTGAATCAGAAGAAGTAGAAGAAGGAGAAGGAGAAGGTGAGGTCTGGAGGGTGAATCAGAAGAAGCAGAAGAAGGAGAAGGAGATGGTGAAGTCTGGAGGGTGAATCAGAAGAAGCAGAAGAAGAAGAAGGAGAAGGTGAAGTCTGGAGGGTGAATCAGAAGAAGCAGAAGAAGGAGAAGGAGAAGGTGAAGTCAGGAGGGTGAATCAGAAGAAGCAGAAGAAGGAGAAGGAGAAGGTGAAGTTAGGAGGGTGAATCAGGAGAAGCAGAAGAAGGAGACGGAGAAGGTGAAGTCAGGGGGGTGAAGCAGAAGAAGTAGAAGAAGGAGAAGGAGAAGGTGAAGTCAGGAGGGTGAAGCAGAAGAAGCAGAAGAAGGAGAAGGAGAAGGTGAAGTCTGGAGGGCGCAGCAGAAGAAGCAGAAGAAGGAAAAGGAGAAGGTGAAGTCTGGAGGGTGAAGCAGAAGAAGCAGAAGAAGGAGAAGCTGAAGGTGAAGTCTGGAGGGTGAATCAGAAGAAGTAGAAGAAGGAGAAGGAGAAGGTGAAGTCAGGAGGGTGAAGCATAAGAAGCAGAAGAAGGAGAAGGAGAAGGTGAAGTCTGGAGGGTGAAGCAGAAGAAGCAGAAGAAGGAGAAGGAGAAGGTGAAGTCTGGAGGGTGAAGCAGAAGAAGTAGAAGAAGGAGAAGGAGAAGGTGAAGTCAGGAGGGTGAAGCAGAAGAAGCAGAAGAAGGAGAAGGAGAAGGTGAAGTCTGGAGGGTGAAGCAGAAGAAGCAGAAGAAGGAGAAGGAGAAGGTGAAGTCTGGAGGGTGAATCAGAAGAAGTAGAAGAAGGAGAAGGAGAAGGTGAAGTCAGGAGGGTGAAGCAGAAGAAGCAGAAGAAGGAGAAGGAGAAGGTGAAGTCTGGAGAGTGAAGCAGAAGAAGCAGAAGAAGGAGAAGAAGAAGGTGAAGTCTGGAGGGTGAAGCAGAAGAAGCAGAAGAAGGAGAAGGAGAAGGTGAAGTCAGGACGGTGAATCAGAAGAAGTAGAAGAAGGAGAAGGAGAAGGTGAAGTCTGGAGGGTGAATCAGAAGAAGTAGAAGAAGGAGAAGGAGAAGGTGAAGTCTGGAGGGTGAATCAGAAGAAGTAGAAGAAGGAGAAGGAGAAGGTGAAGTCTGGAGGGTGAATCAAAAGAAGCAGAAGAAGGAGAAGGAGAAGGTAAAGTCTGGAGGGTGAATCAGAAGAAGTAGAAGAAGGAGAAGGAGAAGGTGATGTCTGGAGGGTGAATCAGAAGAAGCAGAAGAAGCAGAAGGAGAAGGTGAAGTCAGGAGGGTGAATCAGAAGAAGCAGAAGAAGGAGGAGGAGAAGGTGAAGTATTGAGGGAGAAGCAGAAGAAGTAGAAGAAGGAGAAGGAGAAGGTGAAGTCAGGAGGGTGAAGCAGAAGAAGCAGAAGAAGGAGAAGGAGAAGGTGAAGTCTGGAGGGTGAAGCAGAAGAAGCAGAAGAAGGAGAAGGAGAAGGTGAAGTCTGGAGGGCGAAGCAGAAGAAGCAGAAGAAGGAAAAGGAGAAGGTGAAGTCTGGAGGGTGAAGCAGAAGAAGCAGAAGAAGGAGAAGGAGAAGGTGAAGTCTGGAGGGTGAATCAGAAGAAGTAGAAGAAGGAGAAGGAGAAGGTGAAGTCAGGAGGGTGAAGCAGAAGAAGCAGAAGAAGGAGAAGGAGAAGGTGAAGTCTGGAGAGTGAAGCAGAAGAAGCAGAAGAAGGAGAAGGAGAAGGTGAAGTCTGGAGGGTGAAGCAGAAGAAGCAGAAGAAGGAGAAGGAGAAGGTGAAGTCAGGAGGGTGAATCAGAAGAAGTAGAAGAAGCAGAAGGAGAAGGTGAAGTCTGGAGGGTGAATCAGAAGAAGCAGAAGAAGGAGAAGGAGAAGGTGAAGTCAGGAGGGTGAATCAGAAGAAGCAGAAGAAGGAGAAGGAGAAGGTGAAGTCTGGAGGGTGAATCAGAAGAAGCAGAAGAAGGAGAAGGAGAAGGTGAAGTCTGGAGGGTGAATCAGAAGAAGTAGAAGAAGGAGAAGGAGAAGTTGAAGTCTGGAGGGTGAAGCAGAAGAAGTAGAAAAAGTAGAAGGAGAAGGTGAAGTCAGGAGGGTGAATCAGAAGAAGCAGAAGAAGGAGAAAGGAGAAGGTGAAGTCTGGAGGGTGAATCAGAAGAATCAGAAGAAGGAGAAGGAGAAGGTGAAGTCTGGACGGTGAATCAGAAGAAGCAGAAGAAAGAGAAGGAGAAGGTGAAGTCTGGAGAGTGAAGCAGAAGAAGCAGAAGAAGGAGAAGGGGAAGGTGAAGACTGGAGGGTAAATCAGAAGCTGTAGAAGAAGGAGAAGGAGAAGGTGAAGTCTGGAGGGTGAATCAGAAGAAGCAGAAGAAGGAGAAGGAGAAGATGAAATCTGGAGGGTGAATCAGAAGAAGCAGAAGAAGGAGAAGGAGAAGGTGAGGTCTGGAGGGTGAATCAGAAGAAGCAGAAGAAGGAGAAGGAGATGGTGAAGTCTGGAGGGTGAATCAGAAGAAGCAGAAGAAGAAGAAGGAGAAGGTGAAGTCTGGAGGGTGAATCAGAAGAAGCAGAAGAAGGAGAAGGAGAAGGTGAAGTCAGGAGGGTGAATCAGAAGAAGCAGAAGAAGGAGAAGGAGAAGGTGAAGTTAGGAGGGTGAATCAGGAGAAGCAGAAGAAGGAGACGGAGAAGGTGAAGTCAGGGGGGTGAAGCAGAAGAAGTAGAAGAAGGAGAAGGAGAAGGTGAAGTCAGGAGGGTGAAGCAGAAGAAGCAGAAGAAGGAGAAGGAGAAGGTGAAGTCTGGAGGGCGCAGCAGAAGAAGCAGAAGAAGGAAAAGAAGAAGGTGAAGTCTGGAGGGTGAAGCAGAAGAAGCAGAAGAAGGAGAAGCTGAAGGTGAAGTCTGGAGGGTGAATCAGAAGAAGTAGAAGAAGGAGAAGGAGAAGGTGAAGTCAGGAGGGTGAAGCAGAAGAAGCAGAAGAAGGAGAAGGAGAAGGTGAAGTCTGGAGGGTGAAGCAGAAGAAGCAGAAGAAGGAGAAGGAGAAGGTGAAGTCTGGAGGGCGAAGCAGAAGAAGCAGAAGAAGGAAAAGGAGAAGGTGAAGTCTGGAGGGTGAAGCAGAAGAAGCAGAAGAAGGAGAAGGAGAAGGTGAAGTCTGGAGGGTGAATCAGAAGAAGTAGAAGAAGGAGAAGGAGAAGGTGAAGTCAGGAGGGTGAAGCAGAAGAAGCAGAAGAAGGAGAAGGAGAAGGTGAAGTCTGGAGAGTGAAGCAGAAGATGCAGAAGAAGGAGAAGGAGAAGGTGAAGTCTGGAGGGTGAAGCAGAAGAAGCAGAAGAAGGAGAAGGAGAAGGTGAAGTCAGGACGGTGAATCAGAAGAAGTAGAAGAAGGAGAAGGAGAAGGTGAAGTCTGGAGGGTGAATCAGAAGAAGTAGAAGAAGGAGAAGGAGAAGGTGAAGTCTGGAGGGTGAATCAGAAGAAGTAGAAGAAGGAGAAGGAGAAGGTGAAGTCTGGAGGGTGAATCAGAAGAAGCAGAAGAAGGAGAAGGAGAAGGTAAAGTCTGGAGGGTGAATCAGAAGAAGTAGAAGAAGGAGAAGGAAAAGGTGATGTCTGGAGGGTGAATCAGAAGAAGCAGAAGAAGCAGAAGGAGAAGGTGAAGTCAGGAGGGTGAATCAGAAGAAGCAGAAGAAGGAGGAGGAGAAGGTGAAGTATTGAGGGAGAAGCAGAAGAAGTAGAAGAAGGAGAAGGAGAAGGTGAAGTCTGGAGGGTGAATCAGAAGAAGTAGAAGATGGAGAAGGAGAAGGTGAAGTCTGGAGGGTGAATCAGAAGAAGTAGAAGAAGGAGAAGGAGAAGGTGAAGTCTGGAGGGTGAATCAGAAGAAGCAGAAGAAGGAGAAGGAGAAGGTGAAGTCGTTATGGTGAATCAGAAGAAGTAGAAGAAGGAGAAGGAGAAGGTGTAGTCTGGAGGGTGAATCAGAAGAAGTAGACGAAGGAGAAGGAGAAGGTGAAGTCTGGAGGGTGAATCAGAAGAAGCAGAAGAAGGAGAAGGAGAAGGTGAAGTCTGGCGGGTGAATCACAAGAAGTAGAAGAAGGAGAAGGAGAAGGTGAAGTCTGGAGGGTGAATCAGAAGAAGCAGAAGAAGGAGAAGGAGAAGGTGATGTCTGGAGGGTGAATCAGAAGAAGCAGAAGAAGGAGAAGGAGAAGGTGAAGTCTGGAGGGTGAATCAGAAGAAGCAGAAGAAGGAGAAGGAGAAGGTGAAGTCTGGAGGGTGAATCAGAAGAAGCAGAAGAAGTAGAAGGAGAAGGTGAAGTCTGGAGGGTGAATCAGAAGAAGTAGAAGAAGGAGAAGGAGAAGGTGAAGTCTGGAGGGTGAATCAGAAGAAGCAAAAGAAGGAGAAGGAAAAGGTGAAGTCAGGAGGGTTAATCAGAAGAAGCAGAAGAAGGAGAAGGAGAAGGTGGAGTCTGGAGGGTGAATCAGAAGAAGCAGAAGAAGGAGAAGGAGAAGGTGAAGTCTGGAGGGTGAATCAGAAGAAGTAGAAGAAGGAGAAGGAGAAGGTGAAGTCTGGAGGGTGAAGCAGAAGAAGTAGAAGAAGGAGAAGGAGAAGGTGAAGTCAGGAGGGTGAATCAGAAGAAGTAGAAGAAGGAGAAGGAGAAGGTGAAGTCAGGAGGGTGAATCAGAAGAAGCAGAAGAAGGAGAAGGAGAAGGTGAAGTCTGGAGGGTGAATCAGAAGAATCAGAAGAAGGAGAAGGAGAAGGTGAAGTCTGGAGGGTGAATCAGAAGAAGCAGAAGAAAGAGAAGGAGAAGGTGAAGTCTGGAGGGTGAAGCAGAAGAAGCAGAAGAAGGAGAAGGAGAAGGTGAAGTCTGGAGGGAGAAGCAGAAAAAGTAGAAGAAGGAGAAGGAGAAGGTGAAGTCTGGAGGGTGAATCAGAAGAAGTAGAAGAAGGAGAAGGAGAAGGTGAAGTCTGGAGGGTGAATCGGAAGAAGTAGAAGAAGGAGAAGGAGAAGGTGAAGTCTGGAGGGTGAATCAGAAGAAGCAGAAGAAGGAGAAGGAGAAGGTGAAGTCGTTAGTGTGAATCAGAAGAAGTAGAAGAAGGAGAAGGAGAAGGAAAAGTCTCGAGGGTGAATCAGAAGAAGTGGACGAAGGAGAAGGAGAAGGTGAAGTCTGGAGGGTGAATCAGAAGATGCAGAAGACGGAGAAGGAGAAGGTGAAGTCTGGCGGGTGAATCAGAAGAAGTAGAAGAAGGAGAAGGAGAAGGTGAAGTCTGGAGGGTGAATCAGAAGAAGCAGAAGAAGGAGAAGGAGAAGGTGAAGTCTGGAGGGTGAATCAGAAGAAGCAGAAGAAGGAGAAGGAGAAGGTGAAGTCTGGAGGGTGAATCAGAAGAAGCAGAAGAAGGAGACGGAGAAGGTGAAGTCTGGAGGGTGAATCAGAAGAAGCAGAAGAAGGAGAAGGAGAAGGTGAAGTTTGGAGGGTGAATCAGAAGAAGTAGAAGAAGGAGAAGGAGATGGTGAAGTCTGGAGGGTGAATCAGAAGAAGCAGAAGAAGGAGAAGGAGAAGGTGAAGTCAGGAGGGTGAATCAGAAGAAGCAGAAGAAGGAGAAGGAGAAGGTGAAGTCTGGATGGTGAATCAGAAGAAGCAGAAGAAGGAGAAGGAGAAGGTGAAGTCTGGAGGGTGAATCAGAAGAAGTAGAAGAAGGAGAAGGAGAAGTTGAAGTCTGGAGGGTGAAGCAGAAGAAGTAGAAAAAGGAGAAGGAGAAGGTGAAGTCAGGAGGGTGAATCAGAAGAAGCAGAAGAAGGAGAAAGGAGAAGGTGAAGTCTGGAGGGTGAATCAGAAGAATCAGAAGAAGG
Organism: Somniosus microcephalus; assembly: GCF_052327205.1. Lineage (NCBI taxonomy): Eukaryota > Metazoa > Chordata > Chondrichthyes > Squaliformes > Somniosidae > Somniosus > Somniosus microcephalus. Next base: position 120,535 of record NW_028225400.1, on the reverse strand, counting down.
AGAAGGAGAAGGTGAAGTCTGGAGGGTGAATCAGAAGAAGCAGAAGAAAGAGAAGGAGAAGGTGAAGTCTGGAGAGTGAAGCAGAAGAAGCAGAAGAAGGAGAAGGGGAAGGTGAAGACTGGAGGGTAAATCAGAAGATGTAGAAGAAGGAGAAGCAGAAGGTGAAGTCTGGAGGGTGAATCAGAAGAAGTAGAAGAAGGAGAAGGAGAAGGTGAAGTCTGGAGGGTGAATCAGAAGAAGCAGAAGATGGAGAAGGAGAAGATGAAATCTGGAGGGTGAATCAGAAGAAGTAGAAGAAGGAGAAGGAGAAGGTGAGGTCTGGAGGGTGAATCAGAAGAAGCAGAAGAAGGAGAAGGAGATGGTGAAGTCTGGAGGGTGAATCAGAAGAAGCAGAAGAAGAAGAAGGAGAAGGTGAAGTCTGGAGGGTGAATCAGAAGAAGCAGAAGAAGGAGAAGGAGAAGGTGAAGTCAGGAGGGTGAATCAGAAGAAGCAGAAGAAGGAGAAGGAGAAGGTGAAGTTAGGAGGGTGAATCAGGAGAAGCAGAAGAAGGAGACGGAGAAGGTGAAGTCAGGGGGGTGAAGCAGAGGAAGTAGAAGAAGGAGAAGGAGAAGGTGAAGTCAGGAGGGTGAAGAAGAAGAAGGAGAAGGAGAAGGTGAAGTCTGGAGGGCGCAGCAGAAGAAGCAGAAGAAGGAAATGGAGAAGGTGAAGTCTGGAGGGTGAAGCAGAAGAAGCAGAAGAAGGAGAAGCTGAAGGTGAAGTCTGGAGGGTGAATCAGAAGAAGTAGAAGAAGGAGAAGGAGAAGGTGAAGTCAGGAGGGTGAAGCAGAAGAAGCAGAAGAAGGAGAAGGAGAAGGTGAAGTCTGGAGGGTGAAGCAGAAGAAGCAGAAGAAGGAGAAGGAGAAGGTGAAGTCTGGAGGGTGAATCAGAAGAAGTAGAAGAAGGAGAAGGAGAAGGTGAAGTCAGGAGGGTGAAGCAGAAGAAGCAGAAGAAGGAGAAGGAGAAGGTGAAGTCTGGAGAGTGAAGCAGAAGAAGCAGAAGAAGGAGAAGGAGAAGGTGAAGTCTGGAGGGTGAATCAGAAGAAGCAGAAGAAGGAGAAGGAGAAGGTGAAGTCTGGAGGGTGAATCTGAAGAAGCAGAAGAAGGAGAAGGAGAAGATGAAGTCTGGAGGGTGAATCAGAAGAAGTAGAAGAAGGAGAAGGAGAAGGTGAGGTCTGGAGGGTGAATCAGAAGAAGCAGAAGAAGGAGAAGGAGAAGTTGAAGTCTGGCGGGTGAATCAGAAGAAGCAGAAGAAGGAGAAGGAGAAGGTGAAGTCTGGAGGGTGAAGCAGAAGAAGTAGAAGAAGGAGAAGGAAAAGGTGACGTCAGGAGGGTGAATCAGAAGAGGTAGAAGAAGGAGAAGGAGAAGGTGAAGTCAGGACGGTGAATCAGAAGAAGCAGAAGAAGGAGATGGAGAAGGTGAAGTCTGGAGGGTGAATCAGAAGAATCAGAAGAAGGAGAAGGAGAAGGTGAAGTCTGGAGGGTGAATCAGAAGAAGGAGAAGAAAGAGAAGGAGAAGTTGAAGTCTGGAGGGTGAAGCAGAAGAAGCAGAAGAAGGAGAAGGAGAAGGTGAAGACTGGAGGGTGAAACAGAAGAAGTAGAAGAAGGAGAAGGAGAAGGTGAAGTCTGGAGGGTGAATCAGAAGAAGTAGAAGAAGGAGAAGGAGAAGGTGAAGTCTGGAGGGTGAATCAGAAGAAGCAGAAGAAGGAGAAGGAGAAGGTGAAGTCTGGAGGGTGAATCTGAAGAAGCAGAAGAAGGAGAAGGAGAAGATGAAGTCTGGAGGGTGAATCAGAAGAAGTAGAAGAAGGAGAAGGAGAAGGTGAGGTCTGGAGGGTGAATCAGAAGAAGCAGAAGAAGGAGAAGGAGAAGTTGAAGTCTGGCGGGTGAATCAGAAGAAGCAGAAGAAGGAGAAGGAGAAGGTGAAGTCTGGAGGGTGAATCAGAAGAAGCAGAAGAAGGAGAAGGAGAAGGTGAAGTCAGGAGGGTGAATCAGAAGAAGCAGAAGAAGGAGAAGGAGAAGGTGAAGTTAGAAGGGTGAATCAGAAGAAGCAGAAGAAGGAGAAGGAGAAGGTGAAGTCTGGAGGGTGAAGCAGAAGAAGCAGAAGAAGGAGAAAGAGAAGGTGAAGTCTGGAGGGTGAATCAGAAGAAGTAGAAGAAGGAGAAGGAGAAGGTGAAGTCAGGAGGGTGAAGCAGAAGAAGCAGAAGAAGGAGAAGGAGAAGGTGAAGTCTGGAGGGCGCAGCAGAAGAAGCAGCAGAAGGAGAAGGAGAAGGTGAAGTCTGGAGGGTGAAGCAGAAGAAGCAGAAGAAGGAGAAAGAGAAGGTGAAGTCTGGAGGGTGAATCAGAAGAAGTAGAAGAAGGAGAAGGAGAAGGTGAAGTCAGGAGGGTGAAGCAGAAGAAGCAGAAGAAGGAGAAGGAGAAGGTGAAGTCTGGAGGGTGAAGCAGAAGAAGCAGAAGAAGGAGAAGGAGAAGGTGAAGTCTGGAGGGCGAAGCAGAAGAAGCAGAAGAAGGAGAAGGAGAAGGTGAAGTCTGGAGGGTGAAGCAGAAGAAGCAGAAGAAGGAGAAGGAGAAGGTGAAGTCAGGGGGGTGAAGCAGAAGAAGTAGAAGAAGGAGAAGGAGAAGGTGAAGTCAGGAGGGTGAAGCAGAAGAAGCAGAAGAAGGAGAAGGAGAAGGGGAAGTCTGGAGGGTGAAGCAGAAGAAGCAGAATAAGGAGAAGGAGAAGGTGAAGTCTGGAGGGTGAAGCAGAAGAAGCAGAAGAAGGAGAAGGAGAAGGTGAAGTCTGGAGGGTTAAGCAGAAGAAGCAGAAGAAGGAGAAGGAGAAGGTGAAGTCAGGAGGGTGAAGCAGAAGAAGTAGAAGAAGGAGAAGGAGAAGGTGAAGTCTGGAGGGTGAATCAGAAGAAGTAGAAGAAGGAGAAGGAGAAGGTGTAGTCTGGAGGGTGAATCAGAAGAAGTAGACGAAGGAGAAGGAAAAGGTGAAGTCTGGAGGGTGAATCAGAAGAAGCAAAAGAAGGAGAAGGAGAAGGTGAAGTCTGGAGGGTGAATCAGAAGAAGTAGAAGAAGGAGAAGGAGAAGGTGAAGTCTGGAGGGTGAATCAGAAGAAGCAGAAGAAGGAGAAGGAGAAGTTGAAGTCTGGAGGGTGAATCAGAAGAAGCAGAAGAAGGAGAAGGAGAAGGTGATGTCTGGAGGGTGAATCAGAAGAAGCAGAAGAAGGAGAAGGAGAAGGTGAAGTCTGGAGGGTGAATCAGAAGAAGCAGAAGAAGTAGAAGAGGAAGGTGAAGTCTGGAGGGTGAATCAGAAGAAGTAGAAGAAGGAGAAGGAGAAGGTGAAGTCTGGAGGGTGAATCAGAAGAAGCAGAAGAAGGAGAAGGAGAAGGTGAAGTCAGGAGGGTGAATCAGAAGAAGCAGAAGAAGGAGAAGGAGAAGGTGAAGTCTGGAGGGTGAATCAGAAGAAGCAGAAGAAGGAGAAGGAAATGGTGAAGACTGGAGGGTGAATCAGAAGAAGTAGAAGAAGGAGAAGGAGAAGGTGAAGTCTGGAGGGTGAATCAGAAGAAGTAGAAGAAGGAGAAGGAGAAGGCGAAGTCTGGAGGGTGAATCAGAAGAAGCAGAAGAAGGAGAAGGAGAAGGTGAAGTCTGGAGGGTGAATCAGAAGAAGCAGAAGAAGGAGAAGGAGCAGATGAAGTCTGGAGGGTGAATCAGAAGAAGTAGAAGAAGGAGAAGGTGAAGTCTGGAGGGTGAATCAGAAGAAGCAGAAGAAGGAGAAGGAGAAGGTGAAGTCTGGAGGGTGAATCAGAAGAAGCAGAAGAAGGAGAAGGAGAAGGTGAAGTCTGGAGGGTGAATCAGAAGAAGCAGAAGAAGGAGAAGGAGAAGGTGAAGTCTGGAGGGTGAATCAGAAGAAGTAGAAGAAGGAGAAGGAGAAGGTGAAGTCTGGAGGGTGAATCAGAAGAAGTAGAAGAAGGAGAAGGAGAAGGTGAAGTCTGGAGGGTGAATCAGAAGAAGCAGAAGAAGGAGAAGGAGAAGGTGAAGTCTGGAGGGTGAATCAGAAGAAGCAGATGAAGGAGAAGGAGAAGATGAAGTCTGGAGGGTGAATCAGAAGAAGTAGAAGAAGGAGAAGGAGAAGGTGAAGTCTGGAGGGTGAATCAGAAGAAGCAGAAGAAGGAGAAGGAAAGGTGAAGTCTGGAGGGTGAATCAGAAGAAGCAGAATAAGGAGAAGGAGAAGGTGAAGTCTGGAGGGTGAATCAGAAGAAGCAGAAGAAGGAGAAGGAGAAGATGAAGTCTGGAGGGTGAATCAGAAGAAGCAGAATAAGGAGAAGGAGAAGGTGAAGTCTGGAGGGTGAATCAGAAGAAGCAGAAGAAGGAGAAGGAGAAGCAGAAGGTGAAGTCTGGAGGGTGAATCAGAAGAAGTAGAAGAAGGAGAAGGAGAAGGTGAAGTCTGGAGGGTGAAGCAGAAGAAGTAGAAGAAGGAGAAGTAGAAGGTGAAGTCAGGAGGGTGAATCAGAAGAAGTAGAAGAAGGAGAAGGAGAAGGTGAAGTCAGGAGGGTGAATCAGAAGAAGGAGAAGGAGAAGGTGAAGTCTGGAGGGTGAATCAGAAGAATCAGAAGAAGGAGACGGAGAAGGTGAAGTCTGGAGGGTGAATCAGAAGAAGCAGAAGAAAGAGAAGGAGAAGGTGAAGTCTGGAGGGTGAAGCAGAAGAAGCAGAAGAAGGAGAAGGAGAAGGTGAAGTCTGGAGGGTGAATCAGAAGAAGCAGAAGAAGGAGAAGGAGAAGGCGAAGTCAGGAGGGTGAATCAGAAGAAGCAGCAGAAGGAGAAGGAGAAGGTGAAGTTAGGAGAGTGAATCAGAAGAAGCAGAAGAAGGAGAAGGAGAAGGTGAAGTCAGGGGGGTGAAGCAGAAGAAGTAGAAGAAGGAGAAGGAGAAGGTGAAGTCAGGAGGGTTAAGCAGAAGAAGCAGAAGAAGGAGAAGGAGAAGGTGAAGTCTGGAAGGCGCAGCAGAAGAAGCAGAAGAAGGAGAAGGAGAAGGTGAAGTCTGGAGGGTGAAGCAGAAGAAGCAGAAGAAGGAGAAGGAGAAGGTGAAGTCTGGAGGGTGAATCAGAAGAAGAAGAAGAAGGAGAAGGAGAAGGTGAAGTCAGGAGGGTGAAGCAGAAGAAGCAGAAGAAGGAGAAGGAGAAGGTGAAGTCTGGAGGGTGAAGCAGATGAAGCAGAAGAAGGAGAAGGAGAAGGTGAAGTCTGGAGCGTGAAGCAGAAGAAGCAGAAGAAGGAGAAGGTGAAGTCTGGAGGGTGAATCAGCAGAAGTAGAAGAAGGAGAAGGAGAAGGTGAAGTCTGGAGGGTGAATCAGAAGAAGTAGAAGAAGGAGAAGGAGAAGGTGAAGTCTGGAGGGTGAATCAAAAGAAGCAGAAGAAGGAGAAGGAGAAGGTAAAGTCTGGAGGGTGAATCAGAAGAAGTAGAAGAAGGAGAAGGAGAAGGTGATGTCTGGAGGGTGAATCAGAAGAAGTAGAAGAAGGAGAAGGAGAAGGTGAGGTCTGGAGGGTGAATCAGAAGAAGCAGAAGAAGGAGAAGGAGATGGTGAAGTCTGGAGGGTGAATCAGAAGAAGCAGAAGAAGAAGAAGGAGAAGGTGAAGTCTGGAGGGTGAATCAGAAGAAGCAGAAGAAGGAGAAGGAGAAGGTGAAGTCAGGAGGGTGAATCAGAAGAAGCAGAAGAAGGAGAAGGAGAAGGTGAAGTTAGGAGGGTGAATCAGGAGAAGCAGAAGAAGGAGACGGAGAAGGTGAAGTCAGGGGGGTGAAGCAGAAGAAGTAGAAGAAGGAGAAGGAGAAGGTGAAGTCAGGAGGGTGAAGCAGAAGAAGCAGAAGAAGGAGAAGGAGAAGGTGAAGTCTGGAGGGCGCAGCAGAAGAAGCAGAAGAAGGAAAAGGAGAAGGTGAAGTCTGGAGGGTGAAGCAGAAGAAGCAGAAGAAGGAGAAGCTGAAGGTGAAGTCTGGAGGGTGAATCAGAAGAAGTAGAAGAAGGAGAAGGAGAAGGTGAAGTCAGGAGGGTGAAGCAGAAGAAGCAGAAGAAGGAGAAGGAGAAGGTGAAGTCTGGAGGGCGAAGCAGAAGAAGCAGAAGAAGGAAAAGGAGAAGGTGAAGTCTGGAGGGTGAAGCAGAAGAAGCAGAAGAAGGAGAAGGAGAAGGTGAAGTCTGGAGGGTGAATCAGAAGAAGTAGAAGAAGGAGAAGGAGAAGGTGAAGTCAGGAGGGTGAAGCAGAAGAAGCAGAAGAAGGAGAAGGAGAAGGTGAAGTCTGGAGAGTGAAGCAGAAGAAGCAGAAGAAGGAGAAGAAGAAGGTGAAGTCTGGAGGGTGAAGCAGAAGAAGCAGAAGAAGGAGAAGGAGAAGGTGAAGTCAGGACGGTGAATCAGAAGAAGTAGAAGAAGGAGAAGGAGAAGGTGAAGTCTGGAGGGTGAATCAGAAGAAGTAGAAGAAGGAGAAGGAGAAGGTGAAGTCTGGAGGGTGAATCAGAAGAAGTAGAAGAAGGAGAAGGAGAAGTTGAAGTCTGGAGGGTGAATCAAAAGAAGCAGAAGAAGGAGAAGGAGAAGGTAAAGTCTGGAGGGTGAATCAGAAGAAGTAGAAGAAGGAGAAGGAGAAGGTGATGTCTGGAGGGTGAATCAGAAGAAGCAGAAGAAGCAGAAGGAGAAGGTGAAGTCAGGAGGGTGAATCAGAAGAAGCAGAAGAAGGAGGAGGAGAAGGTGAAGTATTGAGGGAGAAGCAGAAGAAGTAGAAGAAGGAGAAGGAGAAGGTGAAGTCAGGAGGGTGAAGCAGAAGAAGCAGAAGAAGGAGAAGGAGAAGGTGAAGTCTGGAGGGTGAAGCAGAAGAAGCAGAAGAAGGAGAAGGAGAAGGTGAAGTCTGGAGGGCGAAGCAGAAGAAGCAGAAGAAGGAAAAGGAGAAGGTGAAGTCTGGAGGGTGAAGCAGAAGAAGCAGAAGAAGGAGAAGGAGAAGGTGAAGTCTGGAGGGTGAATCAGAAGAAGTAGAAGAAGGAGAAGGAGAAGGTGAAGTCAGGAGGGTGAAGCAGAAGAAGCAGAAGAAGGAGAAGGAGAAGGTGAAGTCTGGAGAGTGAAGCAGAAGAAGCAGAAGAAGGAGAAGGAGAAGGTGAAGTCTGGAGGGTGAAGCAGAAGAAGCAGAAGAAGGAGAAGGAGAAGGTGAAGTCAGGAGGGTGAATCAGAAGAAGTAGAAGAAGCAGAAGGAGAAGGTGAAGTCTGGAGGGTGAATCAGAAGAAGCAGAAGAAGGAGAAGGAGAAGGTGAAGTCAGGAGGGTGAATCAGAAGAAGCAGAAGAAGGAGAAGGAGAAGGTGAAGTCTGGAGGGTGAATCAGAAGAAGCAGAAGAAGGAGAAGGAGAAGGTGAAGTCTGGAGGGTGAATCAGAAGAAGTAGAAGAAGGAGAAGGAGAAGTTGAAGTCTGGAGGGTGAAGCAGAAGAAGTAGAAAAAGTAGAAGGAGAAGGTGAAGTCAGGAGGGTGAATCAGAAGAAGCAGAAGAAGGAGAAAGGAGAAGGTGAAGTCTGGAGGGTGAATCAGAAGAATCAGAAGAAGGAGAAGGAGAAGGTGAAGTCTGGACGGTGAATCAGAAGAAGCAGAAGAAAGAGAAGGAGAAGGTGAAGTCTGGAGAGTGAAGCAGAAGAAGCAGAAGAAGGAGAAGGGGAAGGTGAAGACTGGAGGGTAAATCAGAAGCTGTAGAAGAAGGAGAAGGAGAAGGTGAAGTCTGGAGGGTGAATCAGAAGAAGCAGAAGAAGGAGAAGGAGAAGATGAAATCTGGAGGGTGAATCAGAAGAAGCAGAAGAAGGAGAAGGAGAAGGTGAGGTCTGGAGGGTGAATCAGAAGAAGCAGAAGAAGGAGAAGGAGATGGTGAAGTCTGGAGGGTGAATCAGAAGAAGCAGAAGAAGAAGAAGGAGAAGGTGAAGTCTGGAGGGTGAATCAGAAGAAGCAGAAGAAGGAGAAGGAGAAGGTGAAGTCAGGAGGGTGAATCAGAAGAAGCAGAAGAAGGAGAAGGAGAAGGTGAAGTTAGGAGGGTGAATCAGGAGAAGCAGAAGAAGGAGACGGAGAAGGTGAAGTCAGGGGGGTGAAGCAGAAGAAGTAGAAGAAGGAGAAGGAGAAGGTGAAGTCAGGAGGGTGAAGCAGAAGAAGCAGAAGAAGGAGAAGGAGAAGGTGAAGTCTAAAGGGCGCAGCAGAAGAAGCAGAAGAAGGAAAAGAAGAAGGTGAAGTCTGGAGGGTGAAGCAGAAGAAGCAGAAGAAGGAGAAGCTGAAGGTGAAGTCTGGAGGGTGAATCAGAAGAAGTAGAAGAAGGAGAAGGAGAAGGTGAAGTCAGGAGGGTGAAGCAGAAGAAGCAGAAGAAGGAGAAGGAGAAGGTGAAGTCTGGAGGGTGAAGCAGAAGAAGCAGAAGAAGGAGAAGGAGAAGGTGAAGTCTGGAGGGCGAAGCAGAAGAAGCAGAAGAAGGAAAAGGAGAAGGTGAAGTCTGGAGGGTGAAGCAGAAGAAGCAGAAGAAGGAGAAGGAGAAGGTGAAGTCTGGAGGGTGAATCAGAAGAAGTAGAAGAAGGAGAAGGAGAAGGTGAAGTCAGGAGGGTGAAGCAGAAGAAGCAGAAGAAGGAGAAGGAGAAGGTGAAGTCTGGAGAGTGAAGCAGAAGATGCAGAAGAAGGAGAAGGAGAAGGTTAAGTCTGGAGGGTGAAGCAGAAGAAGCAGAAGAAGGAGAAGGAGAAGGTGAAGTCAGGACGGTGAATCAGAAGAAGTAGAAGAAGGAGAAGGAGAAGGTGAAGTCTGGAGGGTGAATCAGAAGAAGTAGAAGAAGGAGAAGGAGAAGGTGAAGTCTGGAGGGTGAATCAGAAGAAGTAGAAGAAGGAGAAGGAGAAGGTGAAGTCTGGAGGGTGAATCAGAAGAAGCAGAAGAAGGAGAAGGAGAAGGTAAAGTCTGGAGGGTGAATCAGAAGAAGTAGAAGAAGGAGAAGGAAAAGGTGATGTCTGGAGGGTGAATCAGAAGAAGCAGAAGAAGCAGAAGGAGAAGGTGAAGTCAGGAGGGTGAATCAGAAGAAGCAGAAGAAGGAGGAGGAGAAGGTGAAGTATTGAGGGAGAAGCAGAAGAAGTAGAAGAAGGAGAAGGAGAAGGTGAAGTCTGGAGGGTGAATCAGAAGAAGTAGAAGATGGAGAAGGAGAAGGTGAAGTCTGGAGGGTGAATCAGAAGAAGTAGAAGAAGGAGAAGGAGAAGGTGAAGTCTGGAGGGTGAATCAGAAGAAGCAGAAGAAGGAGAAGGAGAAGGTGAAGTCGTTATGGTGAATCAGAAGAAGTAGAAGAAGGAGAAGGAGAAGGTGTAGTCTGGAGGGTGAATCAGAAGAAGTAGACGAAGGAGAAGGAGAAGGTGAAGTCTGGAGGGTGAATCAGAAGAAGCAGAAGAAGGAGAAGGAGAAGGTGAAGTCTGGCGGGTGAATCACAAGAAGTAGAAGAAGGAGAAGGAGAAGGTGAAGTCTGGAGGGTGAATCAGAAGAAGCAGAAGAAGGAGAAGGAGAAGGTGAAGTCTGGAGGGTGAATCAGAAGAAGCAGAAGAAGGAGAAGGAGAAGGTGAAGTCTGGAGGGTGAATCAGAAGAAGCAGAAGAAGGAGAAGGAGAAGGTGAAGTCTGGAGGGTGAATCAGAAGAAGCAGAAGAAGTAGAAGGAGAAGGTGAAGTCTGGAGGGTGAATCAGAAGAAGTAGAAGAAGGAGAAGGAGAAGGTGAAGTCTGGAGGGTGAATCAGAAGAAGCAAAAGAAGGAGAAGGAAAAGGTGAAGTCAGGAGGGTTAATCAGAAGAAGCAGAAGAAGGAGAAGGAGAAGGTGGAGTCTGGAGGGTGAATCAGAAGAAGCAGAAGAAGGAGAAGGAGAAGGTGAAGTCTGGAGGGTGAATCAGAAGAAGTAGAAGAAGGAGAAGGAGAAGGTGAAGTCTGGAGGGTGAAGCAGAAGAAGTAGAAGAAGGAGAAGGAGAAGGTGAAGTCAGGAGGGTGAATCAGAAGAAGTAGAAGAAGGAGAAGGAGAAGGTGAAGTCAGGAGGGTGAATCAGAAGAAGCAGAAGAAGGAGAAGGAGAAGGTGAAGTCTGGAGGGTGAATCAGAAGAATCAGAAGAAGGAGAAGGAGAAGGTGAAGTCTGGAGGGTGAATCAGAAGAAGCAGAAGAAAGAGAAGGAGAAGGTGAAGTCTGGAGGGTGAAGCAGAAGAAGCAGAAGAAGGAGAAGGAGAAGGTGAAGTCTGGAGAGAAAAGTAGAAGAAGGAGAAGGAGAAGTCTGGAGGGTGAATCAGAAGAAGTAGAAGAAGGAGAAGGAGAAGGTGAAGTCTGGAGGGTGAATCGGAAGAAGTAGAAGAAGGAGAAGGAGAAGGTGAAGTCTGGAGGGTGAATCAGAAGAAGCAGAAGAAGGAGAAGGAGAAGGTGAAGTCGTTAGTGTGAATCAGAAGAAGTAGAAGAAGGAGAAGGAGAAGGAAAAGTCTCGAGGGTGAATCAGAAGAAGTGGACGAAGGAGAAGGAGAAGGTGAAGTCTGGAGGGTGAATCAGAAGATGCAGAATCAGAAGATGCAGAAGACGGAGAAGGAGAAGGTGAAGTCTGGCGGGTGAATCAGAAGAAGTAGAAGAAGGAGAAGGAGAAGGTGAAGTCTGGAGGGTGAATCAGAAGAAGCAGAAGAAGGAGAAGGAGAAGGTGAAGTCTGGAGGGTGAATCAGAAGAAGCAGAAGAAGGAGAAGGAGAAGGTGAAGTCTGGAGGGTGAATCAGAAGAAGCAGAAGAAGGAGACGGAGAAGGTGAAGTCTGGAGGGTGAATCAGAAGAAGCAGAAGAAGGAGAAGGAGAAGGTGAAGTTTGGAGGGTGAATCAGAAGAAGTAGAAGAAGGAGAAGGAGATGGTGAAGTCTGGAGGGTGAATCAGAAGAAGCAGAAGAAGGAGAAGGAGAAGGTGAAGTCAGGAGGGTGAATCAGAAGAAGCAGAAGAAGGAGAAGGAGAAGGTGAAGTCTGGATGGTGAATCAGAAGAAGCAGAAGAAGGAGAAGGAGAAGGTGAAGTCTGGAGGGTGAATCAGAAGAAGTAGAAGAAGGAGAAGGAGAAGTTGAAGTCTGGAGGGTGAAGCAGAAGAAGTAGAAAAAGGAGAAGGAGAAGGTGAAGTCAGGAGGGTGAATCAGAAGAAGCAGAAGAAGGAGAAAGGAGAAGGTGAAGTCTGGAGGGTGAATCAGAAGAATCAGAAGAAGGAGAAGGAGAAGGTGAAGTCTGGAGGGTGAATCAGAAGAAGCAGAAGAAAGAGAAGGAGAAGGTGAAGTCTGGAGAGTGAAGCAGAAGAAGCAGAAGAAGGAGAAGGGGAAGGTGAAGACTGGAGGGTAAATCAGAAGATGTAGAAGAAGGAGAAGCAGAAGGTGAAGTCTGGAGGGTGAATCAGAAGAAGTAGAAGAAGGAGAAGGAGAAGGTGAAGTCTGGAGGGTGAATCAGAAGAAGCAGAAGATGGAGAAGGAGAAGATGAAATCTGGAGGGTGAATCAGAAGAAGTAGAAGAAGGAGAAGGAGAAGGTGAGGTCTGGAGGGTGAATCAGAAGAAGCAGAAGAAGGAGAAGGAGATGGTGAAGTCTGGAGGGTGAATCAGAAGAAGCAGAAGAAGAAGAAGGAGAAGGTGAAGTCTGGAGGGTGAATCAGAAGAAGCAGAAGAAGGAGAAGGAGAAGGTGAAGTCAGGAGGGTGAATCAGAAGAAGCAGAAGAAGGAGAAGGAGAAGGTGAAGTTAGGAGGATGAATCAGGAGAAGCAGAAGAAGGAGACGGAGAAGGTGAAGTCAGGGGGGTGAAGCAGAGGAAGTAGAAGAAGGAGAAGGAGAAGGTGAAGTCAGGAGGGTGAAGAAGAAGAAGGAGAAGGAGAAGGTGAAGTCTGGAGGGCGCAGCAGAAGAAGCAGAAGAAGGAAATGGAGAAGGTGAAGTCTGGAGGGTGAAGCAGAAGAAGCAGAAGAAGGAGAAGGAGAAGGTGAAGTCAGGAGGGTGAAGCAGAAGAAGCAGAAGAAGGAGAAGGAGAAGGTGAAGTCTGGAGGGTGAAGCAGAAGAAGCAGAAGAAGGAGAAGGAGAAGGTGAAGTCTGGAGGGTGAATCAGAAGAAGTAGAAGAAGGAGAAGGAGAAGGTGAAGTCAGGAGGGTGAAGCAGAAGAAGCAGAAGAAGGAGAAGGAGAAGGTGAAGTCTGGAGAGTGAAGCAGAAGAAGCAGAAGAAGGAGAAGGAGAAGGTGAAGTCTGGAGGGTGAATCAGAAGAAGCAGAAGAAGGAGAAGGAGAAGGTGAAGTCTGGAGGGTGAATCTGAAGAAGCAGAAGAAGGAGAAGGAGAAGATGAAGTCTGGAGGGTGAATCAGACGAAGTAGAAGAAGGAGAAGGAGAAGGTGAGGTCTGGAGGGTGAATCAGAAGAAGCAGAAGAAGGAGAAGGAGAAGTTGAAGTCTGGCGGGTGAATCAGAAGAAGCAGAAGAAGGAGAAGGAGAAGTTGAAGTCTGGAGGGTGAAGCAGAAGAAGTAGAAGAAGGAGAAGGAAAAGGTGACGTCAGGAGGGTGAATCAGAAGAGGTAGAAGAAGGAGAAGGAGAAGGTGAAGTCAGGACGGTGAATCAGAAGAAGCAGAAGAAGGAGAAGGAGAAGGTGAAGTCTGGAGGGTGAATCAGAAGAATCAGAAGAAGGAGAAGGAGAAGGTGAAGTCTGGAGGGTGAATCAGAAGAAGGAGAAGAAAGAGAAGGAGAAGTTGAAGTCTGGAGGGTGAAGCAGAAGAAGCAGAAGAAGGAGAAGGAGAAGGTGAAGACTGGAGGGTGAAACAGAAGAAGTAGAAGAAGGAGAAGGAGAAGGTGAAGTCTGGAGGGTGAATCAGAAGAAGTAGAAGAAGGAGAAGGAGAAGGTGAAGTCTGGAGGGTGAATCAGAAGAAGCAGAAGAAGGAGAAGGAGAAGGTGAAGTCTGGAGGGTGAATCTGAAGAAGCAGAAGAAGGAGAAGGAGAAGATGAAGTCTGGAGGGTGAATCAGAAGAAGTAGAAGAAGGAGAAGGAGAAGGTGAGGTCTGGAGGGTGAATCAGAAGAAGCAGAAGAAGGAGAAGGAGAAGTTGAAGTCTGGCGGGTGAATCAGAAGAAGCAGAAGAAGGAGAAGGAGAAGGTGAAGTCTGGAGGGTGAATCAGAAGAAGCAGAAGAAGGAGAAGGAGAAGGTGAAGTCAGGAGGGTGAATCAGAAGAAGCAGAAGAAGGAGAAGGAGAAGGTGAAGTTAGAAGGGTGAATCAGAAGAAGCAGAAGAAGGAGAAGGAGAAGGTGAAGTCTGGAGGGTGAAGCAGAAGAAGCAGAAGAAGGAGAAAGAGAAGGTGAAGTCTGGAGGGTGAATCAGAAGAAGTAGAAGAAGGAGAAGGAGAAGGTGAAGTCAGGAGGGTGAAGCAGAAGAAGCAGAAGAAGGAGAAGGAGAAGGTGAAGTCTGGAGGGCGCAGCAGAAGAAGCAGCAGAAGGAGAAGGAGAAGGTGAAGTCTGGAGGGTGAAGCAGAAGAAGCAGAAGAAGGAGAAAGAGAAGGTGAAGTCTGGAGGGTGAATCAGAAGAAGTAGAAGAAGGAGAAGGAGAAGGTGAAGTCAGGAGGGTGAAGCAGAAGAAGCAGAAGAAGGAGAAGGAGAAGGTGAAGTCTGGAGGGTGAAGCAGAAGAAGCAGAAGAAGGAGAAGGAGAAGGTGAAGTCTGGAGGGCGAAGCAGAAGAAGCAGAAGAAGGAGAAGGAGAAGGTGAAGTCTGGAGGGTGAAGCAGAAGAAGCAGAAGAAGGAGAAGGAGAAGGTGAAGTCAGGGGGGTGAAGCAGAAGAAGTAGAAGAAGGAGAAGGAGAAGGTGAAGTCAGGAGGGTGAAGCAGAAGAAGCAGAAGAAGGAGAAGGAGAAGGGGAAGTCTGGAGGGTGAAGCAGAAGAAGCAGAATAAGGAGAAGGAGAAGGTGAAGTCTGGAGGGTGAAGCAGAAGAAGCAGAAGAAGGAGAAGGAGAAGGTGAAGTCTGGAGGGTTAAGCAGAAGAAGCAGAAGAAGGAGAAGGAGAAGGTGAAGTCAGGAGGGTGAAGCAGAAGAAGTAGAAGAAGGAGAAGGAGAAGGTGAAGTCTGGAGGGTGAATCAGAAGAAGTAGAAGAAGGAGAAGGAGAAGGTGTAGTCTGGAGGGTGAATCAGAAGAAGTAGACGAAGGAGAAGGAAAAGGTGAAGTCTGGAGGGTGAATCAGAAGAAGCAAAAGAAGGAGAAGGAGAAGGTGAAGTCTGGAGGGTGAATCAGAAGAAGTAGAAGAAGGAGAAGGAGAAGGTGAAGTCTGGAGGGTGAATCAGAAGAAGCAGAAGAAGGAGAAGGAGAAGTTGAAGTCTGGAGGGTGAATCAGAAGAAGCAGAAGAAGGAGAAGGAGAAGGTGATGTCTGGAGGGTGAATCAGAAGAAGCAGAAGAAGGAGAAGGAGAAGGTGAAGTCTGGAGGGTGAATCAGAAGAAGCAGAAGAAGTAGAAGAGGAAGGTGAAGTCTGGAGGGTGAATCAGAAGAAGTAGAAGAAGGAGAAGGAGAAGGTGAAGTCTGGAGGGTGAATCAGAAGAAGCAGAAGAAGGAGAAGGAGAAGGTGAAGTCAGGAGGGTGAATCAGAAGAAGCAGAAGAAGGAGAAGGAGAAGGTGAAGTCTGGAGGGTGAATCAGAAGAAGCAGAAGAAGGAGAAGGAGATGGTGAAGACTGGAGGGTGAATCAGAAGAAGTAGAAGAAGGAGAAGGAGAAGGTGAAGTCTGGAGGGTGAATCAGAAGAAGTAGAAGAAGGAGAAGGAGAAGGCGAAGTCTGGAGGGTGAATCAGAAGAAGCAGAAGAAGGAGAAGGAGAAGGTGAAGTCTGGAGGGTGAATCAGAAGAAGCAGAAGAAGGAGAAGGAGCAGATGAAGTCTGGAGGGTGAATCAGAAGAAGTAGAAGAAGGAGAAGGTGAAGTCTGGAGGGTGAATCAGAAGAAGCAGAAGAAGGAGAAGGAGAAGGTGAAGTCTGGAGGGTGAATCAGAAGAAGCAGAAGAAGGAGAAGGAGAAGGTGAAGTCTGGAGGGTGAATCAGAAGAAGCAGAAGAAGGAGAAGGAGAAGGTGAAGTCTGGAGGGTGAATCAGAAGAAGTAGAAGAAGGAGAAGGAGAAGGTGAAGTCTGGAGGGTGAATCAGAAGAAGTAGAAGAAGGAGAAGGAGAAGGTGAAGTCTGGAGGGTGAATCAGAAGAAGCAGAAGAAGGAGAAGGAGAAGGTGAAGTCTGGAGGGTGAATCAGAAGAAGCAGATGAAGGAGAAGGAGAAGATGAAGTCTGGAGGGTGAATCAGAAGAAGTAGAAGAAGGAGAAGGAGAAGGTGAAGTCTGGAGGGTGAATCAGAAGAAGCAGAAGAAGGAGAAGGAAAGGTGAAGTCTGGAGGGTGAATCAGAAGAAGCAGAATAAGGAGAAGGAGAAGGTGAAGTCTGGAGGGTGAATCAGAAGAAGCAGAAGAAGGAGAAGGAGAAGATGAAGTCTGGAGGGTGAATCAGAAGAAGCAGAATAAGGAGAAGGAGAAGGTGAAGTCTGGAGGGTGAATCAGAAGAAGCAGAAGAAGGAGAAGGAGAAGCAGAAGGTGAAGTCTGGAGGGTGAATCAGAAGAAGTAGAAGAAGGAGAAGGAGAAGGTGAAGTCTGGAGGGTGAAGCAGAAGAAGTAGAAGAAGGAGAAGTAGAAGGTGAAGTCAGGAGGGTGAATCAGAAGAAGTAGAAGAAGGAGAAGGAGAAGGTGAAGTCAGGAGGGTGAATCAGAAGAAGGAGAAGGAGAAGGTGAAGTCTGGAGGGTGAATCAGAAGAATCAGAAGAAGGAGACGGAGAAGGTGAAGTCTGGAGGGTGAATCAGAAGAAGCAGAAGAAAGAGAAGGAGAAGGTGAAGTCTGGAGGGTGAAGCAGAAGAAGCAGAAGAAGGAGAAGGAGAAGGTGAAGTCTGGAGGGTGAATCAGAAGAAGCAGAAGAAGGAGAAGGAGAAGGCGAAGTCAGGAGGGTGAATCAGAAGAAGCAGCAGAAGGAGAAGGAGAAGGTGAAGTTAGGAGAGTGAATCAGAAGAAGCAGAAGAAGGAGAAGGAGAAGGTGAAGTCAGGGGGGTGAAGCAGAAGAAGTAGAAGAAGGAGAAGGAGAAGGTGAAGTCAGGAGGGTTAAGCAGATGAAGCAGAAGAAGGAGAAGGAGAAGGTGAAGTCTGGAAGGCGCAGCAGAAGAAGGAGAAGAAGGAGAAGGTGAAGTCTGGAGGGTGAAGCAGAAGAAGCAGAAGAAGGAGAAGGAGAAGGTGAAGTCTGGAGGGTGAATCAGAAGAAGAAGAAGAAGGAGAAGGAGAAGGTGAAGTCAGGAGGGTGAAGCAGAAGAAGCAGAAGAAGGAGAAGGAGAAGGTGAAGTCTGGAGGGTGAAGCAGATGAAGCAGAAGAAGGAGAAGGAGAAGGTGAAGTCTGGAGCGTGAAGCAGAAGAAGCAGAAGAAGGAGAAGGTGAAGTCTGGAGGGTGAATCAGCAGAAGTAGAAGAAGGAGAAGGAGAAGGTGAAGTCAGGAGGGTGAAGCAGAAGAAGCAGAAGAAGGAGAAGGAGAAGGTGAAGTCTGGAGGGTGAAGCAGAAGAAGCAGAAGAAGGAGAAGGAGAAGGTGAGGTCTGGAGGGTGAAGCAGAAGAAGCAGAAGAAGGAGAAGGAGAAAGTGAAGTCAGGAGGGTGAATCATAAGAAGTAGAAGAAGGAGAAGGAAAAGGTGAAGTCTGGAGGGTGAATCAGAAGAAGTAGACGAAGGAGAAGTAGAAGGTGAAGTCTGGAGGGTGAATTAGAAGAAGCAGAAGAAGGAGAAGGAGAAGGTGAAGTCTGGAGGGTGAATGAGAAGAAGTAGAAGAAGGAGAAGGAGAAGGTGAAGTCTGGAGGGTGAATCAGAAGAAGCAGAAGAAGGAGAAGGAGAAAGTGAAGTCTGGAGGGGGAATCAGAAGAAGCAGAAGAAGGAGAAGGAGAAGGTGAAGTATGGAGGGTGAATCAGAAGAAGCAGAAGAAGGAGAAGGTGAAGTCTGGAGGGTGAATCAGAAGAAGCAGAAGAAGTAGAAGGAGAAGGTGAAGTCTGGAGGGTGAATCAGAAGAAGTAGAAGAAGGAGAAGGAGAAGGTGAAGTCTGGAGGGTGAATCAGAAAAAGCAGAAGAAGGAGAAGGAGAAGGTGAAGTCAGGAGGGTGAATCAGAAGAAGCAGAAGAAGGAGAAGGAGAAGGTGAAGTCTGGAGGGTGAATCAGAAGAAGCAGAAGAAGGAGAAGGAGGAGGTGAAGACTGGAGGGTGAATCAGAAGAAGTAGAAGAAGGAGAAGGAGATGGTGAAGTCTGGAGGGTGAATCAGAAGAAGTAGAAGAAGGAGAAGGAGAAGGCGAAGTCTGGAGTGTGAATCAGAAGAAGCAGAAGAAGGAGAAGGAGAAGGTGAAGTCTGGAGGGCGCAGCAGAAGAAGCAGAAGAAGGAGAAGGAGAAGGTGAAGTCTGGAGGGTGAAGCAGAAGAATCAGAAGAAGGAGAAGGAGAAGGTGAAGTCTGGAGGGTGAAGCAGAAGAAGTAGAAGAAGGAGAAGTAGAAGGTGAAGTCAGGAGGGTGAATCAGAAGAAGTAGAAGAAGGAGAAGGAGAAGGTGAAGTCAGGAGGGTGAATCAGAAGAAGGAGAAGGAGAAGGTGAAGTCTGGAGAGTGAATCAGAAGAATCAGAAGAAGGAGACGTAGAAGGTGAAGTCTGGAGGGTGAATCAGAAGAAGCAGAAGAAAGAGAAGGAGAAGGTGAAGTCTGGAGGGTGAAGCAGAAGAAGCAGAAGAAGGAGAAGGAGAAGGTGAAGTCTGGAGGGTGAATCAGAAGAAGCAGAAGAAGGAGAAGGAGAAGGCGAAGTCAGGAGGGTGAATCAGAAGAAGCAGCAGAAGGAGAAGGAGAAGGTGAAGTTAGGAGAGTGAATCAGAAGAAGCAGAAGAAGGAGAAGGAGAAGGTGAAGTCAGGGGGGTGAAGCAGAAGAAGTAGAAGAAGGAGAAGGAGAAGGTGAAGTCAGGAGGGTTAAGCAGAAGAAGCAGAAGAAGGAGAAGGAGAAGGTGAAGTCTGGAAGGCGCAGCAGAAGAAGCAGAAGAAGGAGAAGGAGAAGGTGAAGTCTGGAGGGTGAAGCAGAAGAAGCAGAAGAAGGAGAAGGAGAAGGTGAAGTCTGGAGGGTGAATCAGAAGAAGAAGAAGAAGGAGAAGGAGAAGGTGAAGTCAGGAGGGTGAAGCAGAAGAAGCAGAAGAAGGAGAAGGAGAAGGTGAAGTCTGGAGGGTGAAGCAGATGAAGCAGAAGAAGGAGAAGGAGAAGGTGAAGTCTGGAGCGTGAAGCAGAAGAAGCAGAAGAAGGAGAAGGTGAAGTCTGGAGGGTGAATCAGCAGAAGTAGAAGAAGGAGAAGGAGAAGGTGAAGTCAGGAGGGTGAAGCAGAAGAAGCAGAAGAAGGAGAAGGAGAAGGTGAAGTCTGGAGGGTGAAGCAGAAGAAGCAGAAGAAGGAGAAGGAGAAGGTGAAGTCTGGAGGGTGAAGCAGAAGAAGCAGAAGAAGGAGAAGGAGAAAGTGAAGTCAGGAGGGTGAATCATAAGAAGTAGAAGAAGGAGAAGGAAAAGGTGAAGTCTGGAGGGTGAATCAGAAGAAGTAGACGAAGGAGAAGTAGAAGGTGAAGTCTGGAGGGTGAATTAGAAGAAGCAGAAGAAGGAGAAGGAGAAGGTGAAGTCTGGAGGGTGAATGGGAAGAAGTAGAAGAAGGAGAAGGAGAAGGTGAAGTCTGGAGGGTGAATCAGAAGAAGCAGAAGAAGGAGAAGGAGAAAGTGAAGTCTGGAGGGTGAATCAGAAGAAGCAGAAGAAGGAGAAGGAGAAGGTGAAGTATGGAGGGTGAATCAGAAGAAGCAGAAGAAGGAGAAGGTGAAGTCTGGAGGGTGAATCAGAAGAAGCAGAAGAAGTAGAAGGAGAAGGTGAAGTCTGGAGGGTGAATCAGAAGAAGCAGAAGAAGGAGAAGGAGAAGGTGAAGTCTGGAGGGTGAATCAGAAGAAGAGGAAGAAGGAGAAGGAGAAGGTGAAGTCACGAGGGTGAAGCAGAAGAAGCAGAAGAAGTAGAAGGAGAAGGTGAAGTCTGGAGGGTGAAGCAGAAGAAGCAGAAGAAGGAGAAGGAGAAGGTGAAGTCTGGAGCGTGAAGCAGAGGAAGCAGAAGAAGGAGAAGGAGAAGGTGAAGTCTGGAGGGTGAATCAGAAGAAGTAGAAGAAGGAGAAGGAGAAGGTGAAGTCAGGAGGGTGAAGCAGAAGAAGCAGAAGAAGGAGAAGGAGAAGGTGAAGTCTGGAGGGTGAAGCAGAAGAAGCAGAAGAAGGAGAAGGAGAAAGTGAAGTCAGGAGGGTGAATCAGAATAAGTATAAGAAGGAGAAGGAGAAGGTGAAGTCTGGAGGGTGAATCAGAAGAAGTAGAAGAAGGAGAAGGAGAAGGTGAAGGCTGGAGGGTGAATCAGAAGAAGTAGAAGAAGGAGAAGGAGAAGGTGAAGTCTGGAGGGTGAATCAGAAGAAGCAGAAGAAGGAGAAGGAGAAGGTGAAGTCTGGAGGGAGAAGCAGAAGAAGAAGAAGAAGGAGAAGGAGAAGGTGAAGTCTGGAGGGTGAATCAGAAGAAGTAGAAGAAGGAGAAGGAAAAGGTGAAGTCTGGAGGGTGAATCAGAAGAAGTAGAAGAAGGAGAAGGAGAAGGTGAAGTCTGGAGGGTGAATCAGAAGAAGCAGAAGAAGGAGAAGGAGAAGGTGAAGTCTGGAGGGTGAATCAGAAGAAGTAGAAGAAGGAGAAGGAGAAGGTGTAGTCTGGAGGGTGAATCAGAAGAAGTAGACGAAGGAGAAGTAGAAGGTGAAGTCTGGAGGGTGAATCAGAAGAAGCAGAAGAAGGAGAAGGAGAAGGTGAAGTCTGGAGGGTGAATGAGAAGAAGTAGAAGAAGGAGAAGGAGAAGGTAAAGTCTGGAGGGTGAATCAGAAGAAGCAGAAGAAGGAGAAGGAGAAAGTGAAGTCTGGAGGGTGAATCAGAAGAAGCAGAAGAAGGAGAAGGAGAAGGTGAAGTATGGAGGGTGAATCAGAAGAAGCAGAAGAAGGAGAAGGAGAAGGTGAAGTCTGGAGGGTGAATCAGAAGAAGCAGAAGAAGTAGAAGGAGAAGGTGAAGTCTGGAGGGTGAATCAGAAGAAGTAGAAGAAGGAGAAGGAGAAGGTGAAGTCTGGAGGGTGAATCAGAAAAAGCAGAAGAAGGAGAAGGAGAAGGTGAAGTCAGGAGGGTGTATCAGAAGAAGCAGAAGAAGGAGGAGGAGAAGGTCAAGTCTGGAGGGTGAATCAGAAGAAGCAGAAGAAGGAGAAGGAGGAGGTGAAGACTGGAGGGTGAATCAGAAGAAGTAGAAGAAGGAGAAGGAGAAGGTGAAGTCTGGAGGGTGAATCAGAAGAAGTAGAAGAAGGAGAAGGAGAAGGTGAAGTCTGGAGGGTGAATCAGAAGAAGCAGAAGAAGGAGAAGGAGAAGGTGAAGTTTGGAGGGTGAATCAGAAGAAGTAGAAGAAGGAGAAGGTGAAGTCTGGAGGGTGAATCAGAAGAAGCAGAAGAAGGAGAAGGAGAAGGTGAAGCCTGGAGGGTGAATCAGAAGAAGCAGAAGAAGGAGAAGGAGAAGGTGAAGTCTGGAGGGTGAATCAGAAGAAGCAGAAGAAGGAGAAGGAGAAGGTGAAGTCTGGAGGGTGAATCAGAAGAAGCAGAAGAAGTAGAAGGAGAAGGTTATGTCTGGAGGGTGAATCAGAAGAAGTAGAAGAAGGAGAAGGAGAAGGTGAAATCTGGAGGGTGAATCAGAAGAAGCAGAAGAAGGAGAAGGAGAAGGTGAAGTCAGGAGGGTGAATCAGAAGAAGCAGAAGAAGGAGAAGGAGAAGGTGAAGTCTGGAGGGTGAATCAGAAGAAGCAGAAGAAGGAGATGGAGAAGGTGAAGACTGGAGGGTGAATCAGAAGAAGTAGAAGAAGGAGAAGGAGAAGGTGAAGTCTGGAGGGTGAATCAGAAGAAGTAGAAGAGGGAGAAGGAGAAGGCGAAGTCTGGAGTGTGAATCAGAAGAAGCTGAAGAAGGAGAAGGAGAAGGTGATGTCTGGAGGGTGAATCAGTAGAAGCAGAAGAAGGAGAAGGAGAAGATGAAGTCTGGAGGGTGAATCAGAAGAAGTAGAAGAAGGAGAAGGAGAAGGTGAGGTCGGGAGGGTGAATCAGAAGATGCAGAAGAAGGAGAAGGAGAAGGTGAAGTCTGAAGGGTGAATCAGAAGATGCAGAAGAAGGAGAAGGAGAAGGTGAAGTCTGGAGGGTGAATCAGAAGAAGCAGAAGAAGGAGAAGGAGAAGGTGAAGTCTGGAGGGTGTATCAGAAGAAGCAGAAGAAGGAGAAGGAGAAGGTGAAGTCTGGAGGGTGAATCAGAAGAAGTAGAAGGAGGAGAAGGAGAAGGTGAAGTCTGGAGGGTGAATCAGAAGAAGTAGAAGAAGGAGAAGGAGAAGGTGATATCTGGAGGGTGAATCAGAAGAAGCAGAAGAAGGAGAAGGAGAAGGTGATGTCTGGAGGGTGAATCAGAAGAAGCAGAAGAAGGAGAAGGAGAAGATGAAGTCTGGAGGGTGAATCGGAAGAAGTAGAAGAAGGAGAAGGAGAAGGTGAAGTCTGGAGGGTGAATCAGAAGAAGCAGAAGAAGGAGAAGGTGAAGTCTGGAGGGTGAAGCAGAAGAAGCAGAAGAAGGAGAAGGAGAAGGTGAAGTCTGGAGGGTGAATCAGAAGAAGCAGAATAAGGAGAAGGAGAAGGTGAAGTCTAGAGGGTGAATCAGAAGAAGCAGAAGAAGGAGAAGGAGAAGTTGAAGTCTGGAGGGTGAATCAGAAGAAGTAGAAGAAGGAGAAGGAGAAGGTGAAGTCTGGAGGGTGAAGCAGAAGAAGTAGAAGAAGGAGAAGGAGAAGGTGAAGTCAGGAGGGTGAATCAGTAGAAGTAGAAGAAGGAGAAGGAGAAGGTGAAGTCAGGAGGGTGAATCAGAAGAAGCAGAAGAAGGAGAAGGAGAAGGTGAAGTCTGGAAGGTGAATCAGAAGAATCAGAAGAAGGAGAAGGAGAAGGTGAAGTCTGGAGGGTGAATCAGAAGAAGCAGAAGAAAGAGAAGGAGAAGGTGAAGTCTGGAGGGTGAATCAGAAGAAGTAGAAGAAGGAGAAGGAGAAGGCGAAGTCTGGAGGGTGAATCAGAAGAAGCAGAAGAAGGAGAAGGAGAAGGTGAAGTCTGGAGGGTGAATCAGAAGAAGCAGAAGAAGGAGAAGGAGCAGATGAAGTCTGGAGGGTGAATCAGAAGAAGTAGAACAAGGAGAAGGTGAAGTCTGGAGGGTGAATCAGAAGAAGCAGAAGAAGGAGAAGGAGAAGGTGAATACTGAAGGGTGAATCAGAAGAAGCAGAAGAAGGAGAAGGAGAAGGTGAAGTCTGGAGGGTGTATCAGAAGAAGCAGAAGAAGGAGAAGGAGAAGGTGAAGTCTGGAGGGTGAATCAGAAGAAGCAGAAGAAGGAGAAGGAGAAGGTGAAGTCTGGAGGGTGAATCAGAAGAAGTAGAAGAAGGAGAAGGAGAAGGTGAAGTCTGGAGGGTGAATCAGAAGAAGTAGAAGAAGGAGAAGGAGAAGGTGACGTCTGGAGGGTGAATCAGAAGAAGCAGAAGAAGGAGAAGGAGAAGGTGAAGTCTGGAGGGTGAATCAGAAGAAGCAGAAGAAGGAGAAGGAGAAGATGAAGTCTGGAGGGTGAATCAGAAGAAGCAGAAGAAAGAGAAGGAGAAGGTGAAGTCTGAAGGGTGAATCAGAAGATGCAGAAGAAGGAGAAGGAGAAGGTGAAGTCTGGAGGGTGAATCAGAAAAAGCAGAAGAAGGAGAAGGAGAAGGTGAAGTCAGGAGGGTGAATCAGAAGAAGCAGAAGAAGGAGAAGGAGAAGGTGAAGTCTGGAGGGTGAATCAGAAGAAGCAGAAGAAGGAGAAGGAGGAGGTGAAGACTGGAGGGTGAATCAGAAGAAGTAGAAGAAGGAGAAGGAGATGGTGAAGTCTGGAGGGTGAATCAGAAGAAGTAGAAGAAGGAGAAGGAGAAGGCGAAGTCTGGAGTGTGAATCAGAAGAAGCAGAAGAAGGAGAAGGAGAAGGTGAAGTCTGGAGGGCGCAGCAGAAGAAGCAGAAGAAGGAGAAGGAGAAGGTGAAGTCTGGAGGGTGAAGCAGAAGAAGCAGAAGAAGGAGAAGGAGAAGGTGAAGTCTGGAGGGTGAATCAGAAGAAGAGGAAGAAGGAGAAGGAGAAGGTGAAGTCACGAGGGTGAAGCAGAAGAAGCAGAAGAAGTAGAAGGAGAAGGTGAAGTCTGGAGGGTGAAGCAGAAGAAGCAGAAGAAGGAGAAGGAGAAGGTGAAGTCTGGAGCGTGAAGCAGAGGAAGCAGAAGAAGGAGAAGGAGAAGGTGAAGTCTGGAGGGTGAATCAGAAGAAGTAGAAGAAGGAGAAGGAGAAGGTGAAGTCAGGAGGGTGAAGCAGAAGAAGCAGAAGAAGGAGAAGGAGAAGGTGAAGTCTGGAGGGTGAAGCAGAAGAAGCAGAAGAAGGAGAAGGAGAAGGTGAAGTCTGGAGGGTGAAGCAGAAGAAGCAGAAGAAGGAGAAGGAGAAAGTGAAGTCAGGAGGGTGAATCAGAATAAGTATAAGAAGGAGAAGGAGAAGGTGAAGTCTGGAGGGTGAATCAGAAGAAGTAGAAGAAGGAGAAGGAGAAGGTGAAGGCTGGAGGGTGAATCAGAAGAAGTAGAAGAAGGAGAAGGAGAAGGTGAAGTCTGGAGGGTGAATCAGAAGAAGCAGAAGAAGGATAAGGAGAAGGTGAAGTCTGGAGGGAGAAGCAGAAGAAGAAGAAGAAGGAGAAGGAGAAGGTGAAGTCTGGAGGGTGAATCAGAAGAAGTAGAAGAAGGAGAAGGAAAAGGTGAAGTCTGGAGGGTGAATCAGAAGAAGTAGAAGAAGGAGAAGGAGAAGGTGAAGTCTGGAGGGTGAATCAGAAGAAGCAGAAGAAGGAGAAGGAGAAAGTGAAGTCTGGAGGGTGAATCAGAAGAAGCAGAAGAAGGAGAAGGAGAAGGTGAAGTATGGGGGGTGAAACTTAAGAAGCAGAAGAAGGAGAAGGAGAAGGTGAAGTCTGGAGGGTGAATCAGAAGAAGCAGAAGAAGTAGAAGGAGAAGGTGAAGTCTGGAGGGTGAATCAGAAGAAGTAGAAGAAGGAGAAGGAGAAGGTGAAGTCTGGAGGGTGAATCAGAAAAAGCAGAAGAAGGAGAAGGAGAAGGTGAAGTCAGGAGGGTGAATCAGAAGAAGCAGAAGAAGGAGGAGGAGAAGGTGAAGTCTGGAGGGTGAATCAGAAGAAGCAGAAGAAGGAGAAGGAGGAGGTGAAGACTGGAGGGTGAATCAGAAGAAGTAGAAGAAGGAGAAGGAGAAGGTGAAGTCTGGAAGTTGAATCAGAAGAAGCAGAAGAAGGAGAAGGAGGAGGTGAAGACTGGAGGGTGAATCAGAAGAAGTAGAAGAAGGAGAAGGAGAAGGTGAAGTCTGGAGGGTGAATCAGAAGAAGCAGAAGAAGGAGAAGGAGAAGGTGAAGTTTGGAGGGTGAATCAGAAGAAGTAGAAGAAGGAGAAGGTGAAGTCTGGAGGGTGAATCAGAAGAAGCAGAAGAAGGAGAAGGAGAAGGTGAAGCCTGGAGGGTGAATCAGAAGAAGCAGAAGAAGGAGAAGGAGAAGGTGAAGTCTGGAGGGTGAATCAGAAGAAGCAGAAGAAGGAGAAGGAGAAGGTGAAGTCTGGAGGGTGAATCAGAAGAAGCAGAAGAAGTAGAAGGAGAAGGTTATGTCTGGAGGGTGAATCAGAAGAAGTAGAAGAAGGAGAAGGAGAAGATGAAATCTGGAGGGTGAATCAGAAGAAGCAGAAGAAGGAGAAGGAGAAGGTGAAGTCAGGAGGGTGAATCAGAAGAAGCAGAAGAAGGAGAAGGAGAAGGTGAAGTCTGGAGGGTGAATCAGAAGAAGCAGTAGAAGGAGATGGAGAAGGTGAAGACTGGAGGGTGAATCAGAAGAAGTAGAAGAAGGAGAAGGAGAAGGTGAAGTCTGGAGGGTGAATCAGAAGAAGTAGAAGAGGGAGAAGGAGAAGGCGAAGTCTGGAGTGTGAATCAGAAGAAGCTGAAGAAGGAGAAGGAGAAGGTGATGTCTGGAGGGTGAATCAGAAGAAGTAGAAGGAGGAGAAGGAGAAGGTGAAGTCTGGAGGGTGAATCAGAAGAAGTAGAAGAAGGAGAAGGAGAAGGTGATGTCTGGAGGGTGAATCAGAAGAAGCAGAAGAAGGAGAAGGAGAAGATGAAGTCTGGAGGGTGAATCGGAAGAAGTAGAAGAAGGAGAAGGAGAAGGTGAAGTCTGGAGGGTGAATCAGTAGAAGTAGAAGAAGGAGAAGGAGAAGGTGAAGTCAGGAGGGTGAATCAGAAGAAGCAGAAGAAGGAGAAGGAGAAGGTGAAGTCTGGAAGGTGAATCAGAAGAATCAGAAGAAGGAGAAGGAGAAGGTGAAGTCTGGAGGGTGAATCAGAAGAAGTAGAAGGAGGAGAAGGAGAAGGTGAAGTCTGGAGGGTGAATCAGAAGAAGTAGAAGAAGGAGAAGGAGAAGGTGATATCTGGAGGGTGAATCAGAAGAAGCAGAAGAAGGAGAAGGAGAAGGTGATGTCTGGAGGGTGAATCAGAAGAAGCAGAAGAAGGAGAAGGAGAAGATGAAGTCTGGAGGGTGAATCGGAAGAAGTAGAAGAAGGAGAAGGAGAAGGTGAAGTCTGGAGGGTGAATCAGAAGAAGCAGAAGAAGGAGAAGGTGAAGTCTGGAGGGTGAAGCAGAAGAAGCAGAAGAAGGAGAAGGAGAAGGTGAAGTCTGGAGGGTGAATCAGAAGAAGCAGAATAAGGAGAAGGAGAAGGTGAAGTCTAGAGGGTGAATCAGAAGAAGCAGAAGAAGGAGAAGGAGAAGGTGAAGTCTGGAGGGTGAATCAGAAGAAGTAGAAGAAGGAGAAGGAGAAGGTGAAGTCTGGAGGGTGAAGCAGAAGAAGTAGAAGAAGGAGAAGGAGAAGGTGAAGTCAGGAGGGTGAATCAGTAGAAGTAGAAGAAGGAGAAGGAGAAGGTGAAGTCAGGAGGGTGAATCAGAAGAAGCAGAAGAAGGAGAAGGAGAAGGTGAAGTCTGGAAGGTGAATCAGAAGAATCAGAAGAAGGAGAAGGAGAAGGTGAAGTCTGGAGGGTGAATCAGAAGAAGCAGAAGAAAGAGAAGGAGAAGGTGAAGTCTGGAGGGTGAATCAGAAGAAGTAGAAGAAGGAGAAGGAGAAGGCGAAGTCTGGAGGGTGAATCAGAAGAAGCAGAAGAAGGAGAAGGAGAAGGTGAAGTCTGGAGGGTGAATCAGAAGAAGCAGAAGAAGGAGAAGGAGCAGATGAAGTCTGGAGGGTGAATCAGAAGAAGTAGAAGAAGGAGAAGGTGAAGTCTGGAGGGTGAATCAGAAGAAGCAGAAGAAGGAGAAGGAGAAGGTGAATACTGAAGGGTGAATCAGAAGAAGCAGAAGAAGGAGAAGGAGAAGGTGATGTCTGGAGGGTGAATCAGAAGAAGCAGAAGAAGGAGAAGGAGAAGGTGAAGTCTGGAGGGTGAATCAGAAGAAGCAGAAGAAGGAGAAGGAGAAGGTGAAGTCTGGAGGGTGAATCAGAAGAAGTAGAAGAAGGAGAAGGAGAAGGTGAAGGCTGGAGGGTGAATCAGAAGAAGTAGAAGAAGGAGAAGGAGAAGGTGAAGTCTGGAGGGTGAATCAGAAGAAGCAGAAGAAGGAGAAGGAGAAGGTGAAGTCTGGAGGGTGAATCAGAAGAAGCAGAAGAAGGAGAAGGAGAAGATGAAGTCTGGAGGGTGAATCAGAAGAAGTAGAAGAAGGAGAAGGAGAAGGGGAAGTCTGGAGGGTGAATCAGAAGAAGCAGAAGAAGCAGAAGGAAAGGTGAAGTCTGGAGGGTGTATCAGAAGAAGCAGAATAAGGAGAAGGAGAAGGTGAAGTCTGGAGGGTGAATCAGAAGAAGCAGAAGAAGGAGAAGGAGAAGATGAAGTCTGGAGGGTGAATCAGAAGAAGCAGAATAAGGAGAAGGAGAAGGTGAAGTCTGGAGGGTGAATCAGAAGAAGCAGAAGAAGGAGAAGGAGAAGCAGAAGGTGAAGTCTGGAGGGTGAATCAGAAGAAGTAGAAGAAGGAGAAGGAGAAGGTGAAGTCTGGAGGGTGAAGCAGAAGAAGTAGAAGAAGGAGAAGTAGAAGGTGAAGTCAGGAGGGTGAATCAGAAGAAGTAGAAGAAGGAGAAGGAGAAGGTGAAGTCAGGAGGGTGAATCAGACGAAGGAGAAGGAGAAGGTGAAGTCTGGAGGGTGAATCAGAAGAATCAGAAGAAGGAGAAGGAGAAGGTGAAGTCTGGAGGGTGAATCAGAAGAAGCAGAAGAAAGAGAAGGAGAAGGTGAAGTCTGGAGGGTGAAGCAGAAGAAGCAGAAGAAGCAGAAGGAGAAGGTGAAGACTGGAGGGTGAATCAGAAGAAGTAGAAGCAGGAGAAGGAGAAGGTGAAGTCTGGGGGCTAATCAGAAGAAGTAGAAGAAGGAGAAGGAGAAGGTGAAGTCTGGAGGGTGAATCAGAAGAAGCAGAAGAAGGAGAAGGAGAAGGTGAAGTCTGGAGGGTGAATCAGAAGAAGCAGAAGAAGGAGAAGGAGAAGATGAAGTCTGGAGGGTGAATCAGAAGAAGTAGAAGAAGGAGAAGGAGAAGGTGAGGTCTGGAGGGTGAATCAGAAGAAGCAGAAGAAGGAGAAGGAGAAGGTGAAGTCTGGAGGGTGAATCAGAAGAAGCAGAAGAAGGAGAAGGAGAAGGTGAAGTCTGGAGGGTGAATCAGAAGAAGCAGAAGAAGGAGAAGGAGAAGGCGAAGTCAGGAGGGTGAATCAGAAGAAGCAGCAGAAGGAGAAGGAGAAGGTGAAGTTAGGAGAGTGAATCAGAAGAAGCAGAAGAAGGAGAAGGAGAAGGTGAAGTCAGGGGGGTGAAGCAGAAGAAGTAGAAGTAGATGAAGGAGAAGGTGAAGTCAGGAGGGTGAAGCAGAAGAAGCAGAAGAAGGAGAAGGAGAAGGTGAAGTCTGGAAGGCGCAGCAGAAGAAGCAGAAGAAGGAGAAGGAGAAGGTGAAGTCTGGAGGGTGAAGCAGAAGAAGCAGAAGAAGGAGAAGGAGAAGGTGAAGTCTGGAGGGTGAATCAGAAGAAGAAGAAGAAGGAGAAGGAGAAGGTGAAGTCAGGAGGGTGAAGCAGAAGAAGCAGAAGAAGGAGAAGGAGAAGGTGAAGTCTGGAGGGTGAAGCAGAAGAAGCAGAAGAAGGAGAAGGAGAAGGTGAAGTCTGGAGCGTGAAGCAGAAGAAGCAGAAGAAGGAGAAGGAGAAGGTGAAGTCTGGAGGGTGAATCAGCAGAAGTAGAAGAAGGAGAAGGAGAAGGTGAAGTCAGGAGGGTGAAGCAGAAGAAGCAGAAGAAGGAGAAGGAGAAGGTGAAGTCTGAAGGGTGAAGCAGAAGAAGCAGAAGAAGGAGAAGGAGAAGGTGAAGTCTGGAGGGGGAAGCAGAAGAAGCAGAAGAAGGAGAAGGAGAAAGTGAAGCCAGGCGGGTGAATCAGAAGAAGTAGAAGAAGGAGAAGGAAAAGGTGAAGTCTGGAGGGTGAATCAGAAGAAGTAGACGAAGGAGAAGTAGAAGGTGAAGTCTGGAGGGTGTATTAGAAGAAGCAGAAGAAGGAGAAGGAGAAGGTGAAGACTGGAGGGTGAATGAGAAGAAGTAGAAGAAGGAGAAGGAGAAGGTGAAGTCTGGAGGGTGAATCAGAAGAAGCAGAAGAAGGAGAAGGAGAAAGTGAAGTCTGGAGGGTGAATCAGAAGAAGCAGAAGAAGGAGAAGGAGAAGGTGAAGTATGAGGGTGAATCAGAAGAAGCAGAAGAAGGAGAAGGAGAAGGTGAATTCTGGAGGGTGAATCAGAAGAAGCAGAAGAAGTAGAAGGAGAAGGTGAAGTCTGGAGGGTGAATCAGAAGAATTAGAAGAAGGAGAAGGAGAAGGTGAAGTCTGGAGGGTGAATCAGAAGAAGCAGAAGAAGGAGAAGGAGAAGGTGAAGTTTGGAGGGTGAATCAGAAGAAGTAGAAGAAGGAGAAGGTGAAGTCTGGAGGGTGAATCAGAAGAAGCAGAAGAAGGAGAAGGAGAAGGTGAAGCCTGGAGGGTGAATCAGAAGAAGCAGAAGAAGGAGAAGGAGAAGGTGAAGTCTGGAGGGTGAATCAGAAGAAGCAGAAGAAGGAGAAGGAGAAGGTGAAGTCTGGAGGGTGAATCAGAAGAAGCAGAAGAAGTAGAAGGAGAAGGTTATGTCTGGAGGGTGAATCAGAAGAAGTAGAAGAAGGAGAAGGAGAAGGTGAAATCTGGAGGGTGAATCAGAAGAAGCAGAAGAAGGAGAAGGAGAAGGTGAAGTCAGGAGGGTGAATCAGAAGAAGCAGAAGAAGGAGAAGGAGAAGGTGAAGTCTGGAGGGTGAATCAGAAGAAGCAGAAGAAGGAGATGGAGAAGGTGAAGACTGGAGGGTGAATCAGAAGAAGTAGAAGAAGGAGAAGGAGAAGGTGAAGTCTGGAGGGTGAATCAGAAGAAGTAGAAGAGGGAGAAGGAGAAGGCGAAGTCTGGAGTGTGAATCAGAAGAAGCTGAAGAAGGAGAAGGAGAAGGTGATGTCTGGAGGGTGAATCAGTAGAAGCAGAAGAAGGAGAAGGAGAAGATGAAGTCTGGAGGGTGAATCAGAAGAAGTAGAAGAAGGAGAAGGAGAAGGTGAGGTCTGGAGGGTGAATCAGAAGAAGCAGAAGAAGGAGAAGGAGAAGGTGAAGTCTGAAGGGTGAATCAGAAGATGCAGAAGAAGGAGAAGGAGAAGGTGAAGTCTGGTGGGTGAATCAGAAGAAGCAGAAGAAGGAGAAGGAGAAGGTGAAGTCTGGAGGGTGAATCAGAAGAAGCAGAAGAAGGAGAAGGAGAAGGTGAAGTCTGGAGGGTGAATCAGAAGAAGTAGAAGGAGGAGAAGGAGAAGGTGAAGTCTGGAGGGTGTATCAGAAGAAGTAGAAGAAGGAGAAGGAGAAGGTGATATCTGGAGGGTGAATCAGAAGAAGCAGAAGAAGGAGAAGGAGAAGGTGATGTCTGGAGGGTGAATCAGAAGAAGCAGAAGAAGGAGAAGGAGAAGATGAAGTCTGGAGGGTGAATCGGAAGAAGTAGAAGAAGGAGAAGGAGAAGGTGAAGTCTGGAGGGTGAATCAGAAGAAGCAGAAGAAGGAGAAGGTGAAGTCTGGAGGGTGAAGCAGAAGAAGCAGAAGAAGGAGAAGGAGAAGGTGAAGTCTGGAGGGTGAATCAGAAGAAGCAGAATAAGGAGAAGGAGAAGGTGAAGTCTAGAGGGTGAATCAGAAGAAGCAGAAGAAGGAGAAGGAGAAGGTGAAGTCTGGAGGGTGAATCAGAAGAAGTAGAAGAAGGAGAAGGAGAAGGTGAAGTCTGGAGGGTGAAGCAGAAGAAGTAGAAGAAGGAGAAGGTCAAGTCAGGAGGGTGAATCAGTAGAAGTAGAAGAAGGAGAAGGAGAAGGTGAAGTCAGGAGGGTGAATCAGAAGAAGCAGAAGAAGGAGAAGGAGAAGGTGAAGTCTGGAAGGTGAATCAGAAGAATCAGAAGAAGGAGAAGGAGAAGGTGAAGTCTGGAGGGTGAATCAGAAGAAGCAGAAGAAAGAGAAGGAGAAGGTGAAGACTGGAGGGTGAATCAGAAGAAGTAGAAGAAGGAGAAGGAGAAGGCGAAGTCTGGAGGGTGAATCAGAAGAAGCAGAAGAAGGAGAAGGAGAAGGTGAAGTCTGGAGGGTGAATCAGAAGAAGCAGAAGAAGGAGAAGGAGCAGATGAAGTCTGGAGGGTGAATCAGAAGAAGTAGAAGAAGGAGAAGGTGAAGTCTGGAGGGTGAATCAGAAGAAGCAGAAGAAGGAGAAGGAGAAGGTGAATACTGAAGGGTGAATCAGAAGAAGCAGAAGAAGGAGAAGGAGAAGGTGAAGTCTGGAGGGTGAATCAGAAGAAGCAGAAGAAGGAGAAGGAGAAGGTGAAGTCTGGAGGGTGAATCAGAAGAAGCAGAAGAAGGAGAAGGAGAAGGTGAAGTCTGGAGGGTGAATCAGAAGAAGTAGAAGAAGGAGAAGGAGAAGGTGAAGTCTGGAGGGTGAATCAGAAGAAGTAGAAGAAGGAGAAGGAGAAGGTGAAGTCTGGAGGGTGAATCAGAAGAAGCAGAAGAAGGAGAAGGAGAAGGTGAAGTCTGGAGGGTGAATCAGAAGAAGCAGAAGAAGGAGAAGGAGAAGATGAAGTCTGGAGGGTGAATCAGAAGAAGTAGAAGAAGGAGAAGGAGAAGGGGAAGTAAGGAGGGTGAATCAGAAGAAGCAGAAGAAGGAGAAGGAAAGGTGAAGTCTGGAGGGTGAATCAGAAGAAGCAGAATAAGGAGAAGGAGAAGGTGAAGTCTGGAGGGTGAATCAGAAGAAGCAGAAGAAGGAGAAGGAGAAGATGAAGTCTGGAGGGTGAATCAGAAGAAGCAGAATAAGGAGAAGGAGAAGGTGAAGTCAGGAGGGTGAATCAGAAGAAGCAGAAGAAGGAGAAGGAGAAGCAGAAGGTGAAGTCTGGAGGGTGAATCAGAAGAAGTAGAAGAAGGAGAAGGAGAAGGTGAAGTCTGGAGGGTGAAGCAGAAGAAGTAGAAGAAGGAGAAGTAGAAGGTGAAGTCAGGAGGGTGAATTAGAAGAAGTAGAAGAAGGAGAAGGAGAAGGTGAAGTCAGGAGGGTGAATCAGAAGAAGGAGAAGGAGAAGGTGAAGTCTGGAGGGTGAATCAGAAGAATCAGAAGAAGGAGAAGGAGAAGGTGAATTCTGGAGGGTGAATCAGAAGAAGCAGAAGAAAGAGAAGGAGAAGGTGAAGTCTGGAGGGTGAATCAGAAGAAGCAGAAGAAGGAGAAGGAGAAGATGAAGTCTGGAGGGTGAATCAGAAGAAGTAGAAGAAGGAGAAGGAGAAGGTGAGGTCTGGAGGGTGAATCAGAAGAAGCAGAAGAAGCAGAAGGAGAAGGTGAAGACTGGAGGGTGAATCAGAAGAAGTAGAAGCAGGAGAAGGAGAAGGTGAAGTCTGGGGGCTAATCAGAAGAAGTAGAAGAAGGAGAAGGAGAAGGTGAAGTCTGGAGGGTGAATCAGAAGAAGCAGAAGAAGGAGAAGGAGAAGGTGAAGTCTGGAGGGTGAATCAGAAGAAGCAGAAGAAGGAGAAGGAGAAGATGAAGTCTGGAGGGTGAATCAGAAGAAGTAGAAGAAGGAGAAGGAGAAGGTGAGGTCTGGAGGGTGAATCAGAAGAAGCAGAAGAAGGAGAAGGAGAAGGTGAAGTCTGGAGGGTGAATCAGAAGAAGCAGAAGAAGGAGAATGAGAAGGTGAAGTCTGGAGGGTGAATCAGAAGAAGCAGAAGAAGGAGAAGGAGAAGGCGAAGTCAGGAGGGTGAATCAGAAGAAGCAGCAGAAGGAGAAGGAGAAGGTGAAGTTAGGAGAGTGAATCAGAAGAAGCAGAAGAAGGAGAAGGAGAAGGTGAAGTCAGGGGGGTGAAGCAGAAGAAGTAGAAGAAGGAGAAGGAGAAGGTGAAGTCAGGAGGGTGAAGCAGAAGAAGCAGAAGAAGGAGAAGGAGAAGGTGAAGTCTGGAAGGCGCAGCAGAAGAAGCAGAAGAAGGAGAAGGAGAAGGTGAAGTCTGGAGGGTGAAGCAGAAGAAGCAGAAGAAGGAGAAGGAGAAGGTGAAGTCTGGAGGGTGAATCAGAAGAAGAAGAAGAAGGAGAAGGAGAAGGTGAAGTCAGGAGGGTGAAGCAGAAGAAGCAGAAGAAGGAGAAGGAGAAGGTGAAGTCTGGAGGGTGAAGCAGAAGAAGCAGAAGAAGCAGAAGGAGAAGGTGAAGTCTGGAGCGTGAAGCAGAAGAAGCAGAAGAAGGAGAAGGAGAAGGTGAAGTCTGGAGGGTGAATCAGCAGAAGTAGAAGAAGGAGAAGGAGAAGGTGAAGTCAGGAGGGTGAAGCAGAAGAAGCAGAAGAAGGAGAAGGAGAAGGTGAAGTCTGAAGGGTGAAGCAGAAGAAGCAGAAGAAGGAGAAGGAGAAGGTGAAGTCTGGAGGGTGAAGCAGAAGAAGCAGAAGAAGGAAAAGGAGAAAGTGAAGCCAGGCGGGTGAATCAGAAGAAGTAGAAGAAGGAGAAGGAAAAGGTGAAGTCTGGAGGGTGAATCAGAAGAAGTAGACGAAGGAGAAGTAGAAGGTGAAGTCTGGAGGGTGAATTAGAAGAAGCAGAAGAAGGAGAAGGAGAAGGTGAAGACTGGAGGGTGAATGAGAAGAAGTAGAAGAAGGAGAAGGAGAAGGTGAAGTCTGGAGGGTGAATCAGAAGAAGCAGAAGAAGGAGAAGGAGAAAGTGAAGTCTGGAGGGTGAATCAGAAGAAGCAGAAGAAGGAGAAGGAGAAGGTGAAGTATGGAGGGTGAATCAGAAGAAGCA
This sequence comes from Somniosus microcephalus, assembly GCF_052327205.1. Taxonomy (NCBI): domain Eukaryota; kingdom Metazoa; phylum Chordata; class Chondrichthyes; order Squaliformes; family Somniosidae; genus Somniosus; species Somniosus microcephalus. The sequence goes on along the minus strand of NW_028225400.1, from coordinate 87,045 downwards.
GAAGAAGGAGAAGGAGAAGGTGAATTCTGGAGGGTGAATCAGAAGAAGCAGAAGAAGTAGAAGGAGAAGGTGAAGTCTGGAGGGTGAATCAGAAGAAGTAGAAGAAGGAGAAGGAGAAGGTGAAGTCTGGAGGGTGAATCAGAAAAAGCAGAAGAAGGAGAAGGAGAAGGTGAAGTCAGGAGGGTGAATCAGAAGAAGCAGAAGAAGGAGATGGAGAAGGTGAAGTCTGGAGGGTGAATCAGAAGAAGCAGAAGAAGGAGAAGGAGGAGGTGAAGACTGGAGGGTGAATCAGAAGAAGTAGAAGAAGGAGAAGGAGAAGATGAAGTCTGGAGGGTGTATCAGAAGAAGTAGAAGAAGGAGAAGGAGAAGGCGAAGTCTGGAGGGTGAATCAGAAGAAGCAGAAGAAGGAGAAGGAGAAGGTGAAGTCTGGAGGGCGCAGCAGAAGAGGCAGAAGAAGGAGAAGGAGAAGGTGAAGTCTGGAGGGTGAAGCAGAAGAAGCAGAAGAAGGAGAAGGTGAAGTCTGGAGGGTGAAGCAGAAGAAGCAGAAGAAGGAGAAGGAGAAGGTGAAGTCTGGAGGGTGAATCAGAAGAAGCAGAATAAGGAGAAGGAGAAGGTGAAGTCTAGAGGGTGAATCAGAAGAAGCAAAAGAAGGAGAAGGAGAAGGTGAAGTCTGGAGGGTGAATCAGAAGAAGTAGAAGAAGGAGAAGGAGAAGGTGAAGTCTGGAGGGTGAAGCAGAAGAAGTAGAAGAAGGAGAAGGAGAAGGTGAAGTCAGGAGGGTGAATCAGTAGAAGTAGAAGAAGGAGAAGGAGAAGGTGAAGTCAGGAGGGTGAATCAGAAGAATCAGAAGAAGGAGAAGGAGAAGGTGAAGTCTGGAAGGTGAATCAGAAGAATCAGAAGAAGGAGAAGGAGAAGGTGAAGTCTGGAGGGTGAATCAGAAGAAGCAGAAGAAAGAGAAGGAGAAGGTGAAGTCTGGAGGGTGAATCAGAAGAAGTAGAAGAAGGAGAAGGAGAAGGCGAAGTCTGGAGGGTGAATCAGAAGAAGCAGAAGAAGGAGAAGGAGAAGGTGAAGTCTGGAGGGTGAATCAGAAGAAGCAGAAGAAGGAGAAGGAGCAGATGAAGTCTGGAGGGTGAATCAGAAGAAGTAGAAGAAGGAGAAGGTGAAGTCTGGAGGGTGAATCAGAAGAAGCAGAAGAAGGAGAAGGAGAAGGTGAATACTGAAGGGTGAATCAGAAGAAGCAGAAGAAGGAGAAGGAGAAGGTGAAGTCTGGAGGGTGAATCAGAAGAAGCAGAAGAAGGAGAAGGAGAAGGTGAAGTCTGGAGGGTGAATCAGAAGAAGCAGAAGAAGGAGAAGGAGAAGGTGAAGTCTGGAGGGTGAATCAGAAGAAGTAGAAGAAGGAGAAGGAGAAGGTGAAGTCTGGAGGGTGAATCAGAAGAAGCAGCAGAAGGAGAAGGAGAAGGTGAAGTTAGGAGAGTGAATCAGAAGAAGCAGAAGAAGGAGAAGGAGAAGGTGAAGTCAGGGGGGTGAAGCAGAAGAAGTAGAAGAAGGAGAAGGAGAAGGTGAAGTCAGGAGGGTGAAGCAGAAGAAGCAGAAGAAGGAGAAGGAGAAGGTGAAGTCTGGAAGGCGCAGCAGAAGAAGCAGAAGAAGGAGAAGGAGAAGGTGAAGTCTGGAGGGTGAAGCAGAAGAAGCAGAAGAAGGAGAAGGAGAAGGTGAAGTCTGGAGGGTGAATCAGAAGAAGAAGAAGAAGGAGAAGGAGAAGGTGAAGTCAGGAGGGTGAAGCAGAAGAAGCAGAAGAAGGAGAAGGAGAAGGTGAAGTCTGGAGGGTGAAGCAGAAGAAGCAGAAGAAGCAGAAGGAGAAGGTGAAGTCTGGAGCGTGAAGCAGAAGAAGCAGAAGAAGGAGAAGGAGAAGGTGAAGTCTGGAGGGTGAATCAGCAGAAGTAGAAGAAGGAGAAGGAGAAGGTGAAGTCAGGAGGGTGAAGCAGAAGAAGCAGAAGAAGGAGAAGGAGAAGGTGAAGTCTGAAGGGTGAAGCAGAAGAAGCAGAAGAAGGAGAAGGAGAAGGTGAAGTCTGGAGGGTGAAGCAGAAGAAGCAGAAGAAGGAAAAGGAGAAAGTGAAGCCAGGCGGGTGAATCAGAAGAAGTAGAAGAAGGAGAAGGAAAAGGTGAAGTCTGGAGGGTGAATCAGAAGAAGTAGACGAAGGAGAAGTAGAAGGTGAAGTCTGGAGGGTGAATTAGAAGAAGCAGAAGAAGGAGAAGGAGAAGGTGAAGACTGGAGGGTGAATGAGAAGAAGTAGAAGAAGGAGAAGGAGAAGGTGAAGTCTGGAGGGTGAATCAGAAGAAGCAGAAGAAGGAGAAGGAGAAAGTGAAGTCTGGAGGGTGAATCAGAAGAAGCAGAAGAAGGAGAAGGAGAAGGTGAAGTATGGAGGGTGAATCAGAAGAAGCAGAAGAAGGAGAAGGAGAAGGTGAATTCTGGAGGGTGAATCAGAAGAAGCAGAAGAAGTAGAAGGAGAAGGTGAAGTCTGGAGGGTGAATCAGAAGAAGTAGAAGAAGGAGAAGGAGAAGGTGAAGTCTGGAGGGTGAATCAGAAAAAGCAGAAGAAGGAGAAGGAGAAGGTGAAGTCAGGAGGGTGAATCAGAAGAAGCAGAAGAAGGAGATGGAGAAGGTGAAGTCTGGAGGGTGAATCAGAAGAAGCAGAAGAAGGAGAAGGAGGAGGTGAAGACTGGAGGGTGAATCAGAAGAAGTAGAAGAAGGAGAAGGAGAAGATGAAGTCTGGAGGGTGTATCAGAAGAAGTAGAAGAAGGAGAAGGAGAAGGCGAAGTCTGGAGGGTGAATCAGAAGAAGCAGAAGAAGGAGAAGGAGAAGGTGAAGTCTGGAGGGCGCAGCAGAAGAGGCAGAAGAAGGAGAAGGAGAAGGTGAAGTCTGGAGGGTGAAGCAGAAGAAGCAGAAGAAGGAGAAGGTGAAGTCTGGAGGGTGAAGCAGAAGAAGCAGAAGAAGGAGAAGGAGAAGGTGAAGTCTGGAGGGTGAATCAGAAGAAGCAGAATAAGGAGAAGGAGAAGGTGAAGTCTAGAGGGTGAATCAGAAGAAGCAAAAGAAGGAGAAGGAGAAGGTGAAGTCTGGAGGGTGAATCAGAAGAAGTAGAAGAAGGAGAAGGAGAAGGTGAAGTCTGGAGGGTGAAGCAGAAGAAGTAGAAGAAGGAGAAGGAGAAGGTGAAGTCAGGAGGGTGAATCAGTAGAAGTAGAAGAAGGAGAAGGAGAAGGTGAAGTCAGGAGGGTGAATCAGAAGAATCAGAAGAAGGAGAAGGAGAAGGTGAAGTCTGGAAGGTGAATCAGAAGAATCAGAAGAAGGAGAAGGAGAAGGTGAAGTCTGGAGGGTGAATCAGAAGAAGCAGAAGAAAGAGAAGGAGAAGGTGAAGTCTGGAGGGTGAATCAGAAGAAGTAGAAGAAGGAGAAGGAGAAGGCGAAGTCTGGAGGGTGAATCAGAAGAAGCAGAAGAAGGAGAAGGAGAAGGTGAAGTCTGGAGGGTGAATCAGAAGAAGCAGAAGAAGGAGAAGGAGCAGATGAAGTCTGGAGGGTGAATCAGAAGAAGTAGAAGAAGGAGAAGGTGAAGTCTGGAGGGTGAATCAGAAGAAGCAGAAGAAGGAGAAGGAGAAGGTGAATACTGAAGGGTGAATCAGAAGAAGCAGAAGAAGGAGAAGGAGAAGGTGAAGTCTGGAGGGTGAATCAGAAGAAGCAGAAGAAGGAGAAGGAGAAGGTGAAGTCTGGAGGGTGAATCAGAAGAAGCAGAAGAAGGAGAAGGAGAAGGTGAAGTCTGGAGGGTGAATCAGAAGAAGTAGAAGAAGGAGAAGGAGAAGGTGAAGTCTGGAGGGTGAATCAGAAGAAGTAGAAGAAGGAGAAGGAGAAGGTGAAGTCTGGAGGGTGAATCAGAAGAAGCAGAAGAAGGAGAAGGAGAAGGTGAAGTCTGGAGGGTGAATCAGAAGAAGCAGAAGAAGGAGAAGGAGAAGATGAAGTCTGGAGGGTGAATCAGAAGAAGTAGAAGAAGGAGAAGGAGAAGGGGAAGTCTGGAGGGTGAATCAGAAGAAGCAGAAGAAGGAGAAGGAAAGGTGAAGTCTGGAGGGTGAATCAGAAGAAGCAGAATAAGGAGAAGGAGAAGGTGAAGTCTGGAGGGTGAATCAGAAGAAGCAGAAGAAGGAGAAGGAGAAGATGAAGTCTGGAGGGTGAATCAGAAGAAGCTGAATAAGGAGAAGGAGAAGGTGAAGTCTGGAGGGTGAATCAGAAGAAGCAGAAGAAGGAGAAGGAGAAGGAGAAGGTGAAGTCTGGAGGGTGAATCAGAAGAAGTAGAAGAAGGAGAAGGAGAAGGTGAAGTCAGGAGGGTGAATCAGAAGAAGGAGAAGGAGAAGGTGAAGTCTGGAGGGTGAATCAGAAGAATCAGAAGAAGGAGAAGGAGAAGGTGAAGTCTGGAGGGTGAATCAGAAGAAGCAGAAGAAAGAGAAGGAGAAGGTGAAGTCTGGAGGGTGAAGCAGAAGAAGCAGAAGAAGCAGAAGGAGAAGGTGAAGACTGGAGGGTGAATCAGAAGAAGTAGAAGCAGGAGAAGGAGAAGGTGAAGTCTGGGGGCTAATCAGAAGAAGTAGAAGAAGGAGAAGGAGAAGGTGAAGTCTGGAGGGTGAATCAGAAGAAGCAGAAGAAGGAGAAGGAGAAGGTGAAGTCTGGAGGGTGAATCAGAAGAAGCAGAAGAAGGAGAAGGAGAAGATGAAGTCTGGAGGGTGAATCAGAAGAAGTAGAAGAAGGAGAAGGAGAAGGTGAGGTCTGGAGGGTGAATCAGAAGAAGCAGAAGAAGGAGAAGGAGAAGGTGAAGTCTGGAGGGTGAATCAGAAGAAGCAGAAGAAGGAGAAGGAGAAGGTGAAGTCTGGAGGGTGAATCAGAAGAAGCAGAAGAAGGAGAAGGAGAAGGCGAAGTCAGGAGGGTGAATCAGAAGAAGCAGCAGAAGGAGAAGGAGAAGGTGAAGTTAGGAGAGTGAATCAGAAGAAGCAGAAGAAGGAGAAGGAGAAGGTGAAGTCAGGGGGGTGAAGCAGAAGAAGTAGAAGAAGGAGAAGGAGAAGGTGAAGTCAGGAGGGTGAAGCAGAAGAAGCAGAAGAAGGAGAAGGAGAAGGTGAAGTCTGGAAGGCGCAGCAGAAGAAGCAGAAGAAGGAGAAGGAGAAGGTGAAGTCTGGAGGGTGAAGCAGAAGAAGCAGAAGAAGGAGAAGGAGAAGGTGAAGTCTGGAGGGTGAATCAGAAGAAGAAGAAGAAGGAGAAGGAGAAGGTGAAGTCAGGAGGGTGAAGCAGAAGAAGCAGAAGAAGGAGAAGGAGAAGGTGAAGTCTGGAGGGTGAAGCAGAAGAAGCAGAAGAAGGAGAAGGAGAAGGTGAAGTCTGGAGCGTGAAGCAGAAGAAGCAGAAGAAGGAGAAGGAGAAGGTGAAGTCTGGAGGGTGAATCAGCAGAAGTAGAAGAAGGAGAAGGAGAAGGTGAAGTCAGGAGGGTGAAGCAGAAGAAGCAGAAGAAGGAGAAGGAGAAGGTGAAGTCTGAAGGGTGAAGCAGAAGAAGCAGAAGAAGGAGAAGGAGAAGGTGAAGTCTGGAGGGTGAAGCAGAAGAAGCAGAAGAAGGAGAAGGAGAAAGTGAAGCCAGGAGGGTGAATCAGAAGAAGTAGAAGAAGGAGAAGGAAAAGGTGAAGTCTGGAGGGTGAATCAGAAGAAGTAGACGAAGGAGAAGTAGAAGGTGAAGTCTGGAGGGTGAATTAGAAGAAGCAGAAGAAGGAGAAGGAGAAGGTGAAGACTGGAGGGTGAATGAGAAGAAGTAGAAGAAGGAGAAGGAGAAGGTGAAGTCTGGAGGGTGAATCAGAAGAAGCAGAAGAAGGAGAAGGAGAAAGTGAAGTCTGGAGGGTGAATCAGAAGAAGCAGAAGAAGGAGAAGGAGAAGGTGAAGTATGGAGGGTGAATCAGAAGAAGCAGAAGAAGGAGAAGGAGAAGGTGAATTCTGGAGGGTGAATCAGAAGAAGCAGAAGAAGTAGAAGGAGAAGGTGAAGTCTGGAGGGTGAATCAGAAGAAGTAGAAGAAGGAGAAGGAGAAGGTGAAGTCTGGAGGGTGAATCAGAAAAAGCAGAAGAAGGAGAAGGAGAAGGTGAAGTCAGGAGGGTGAATCAGAAGAAGCAGAAGAAGGAGATGGAGAAGGTGAAGTCTGGAGGGTGAATCAGAAGAAGCAGAAGAAGGAGAAGGAGGAGGTGAAGACTGGAGGGTGAATCAGAAGAAGTAGAAGAAGGAGAAGGAGAAGATGAAGTCTGGAGGGTGAATCAGAAGAAGTAGAAGAAGGAGAAGGAGAAGGCGAAGTCTGGAGGGTGAGTCAGAAGAAGCAGAAGAAGGAGAAGGAGAAGGTGAAGTCTGGAGGGCGCAGCAGAAGAAGCAGAAGAAGGAGAAGGAGAAGGTGAAGTCTGGAGGGTGAAGCAGAAGAAGCAGAAGAAGGAGAAGGAGAAGGTGAAGTCTGGAGGGTGAATCAGAAGAAGAAGAAGAAGGAGAAGGAGAAGGTGAAGTCACGAGGGTGAAGCAGAAGAAGCAGAAGAAGTAGAAGGAGAAGGTGAAGTCTGGAGGGTGAAGCAGAAGAAGCAGAAGAAGGAGAAGGAGAAGGTGAAGTCTGGAGCGTGAAGCAGAGGAAGCAGAAGAAGGAGAAGGAGAAGGTGAAGTCTGGAGGGTGAATCAGAAGAAGTAGACGAAGGAGAAGAAGAAGGTGAAGTCTGGAGGGTGAATCAGAAGAAGCAGAAGAAGGAGAAGGAGAAGGTGAAGTCTGGAGGGTGAATGAGAAGAAGTAGAAGAAGGAGAAGGAGAAGGTGAAGTCTGGAGGGTGAATCAGAAGAAGCAGAAGAAGGAGAAGGAGAAAGTGAAGTCTGGAGGGTGAATCAGAAGAAGCAGAAGAAGGAGAAGGAGAAGGTGAAGTATGGAGGGTGAATCAGAAGAAGCAGAAGAAGGAGAAGGAGAAGGTGAAGTCTGGAGGGTGAAACAGAAGAAGCAGAAGAAGTAGAAGGAGAAGGTGAAGTCTGGAGGGTGAATCAGAAGAAGTAGAAGAAGGAGAAGGAGAAGGTGAAGTCTGGAGGGTGAATCAGAAAAAGCAGAATAAGGAGAAGGAGCAGGTGAAGTCAGGAGGGTGAATCAGAAGAAGCAGAAGAAGGAGGAGGAGAAGGTGAAGTCTGGAGGGTGAATCAGAAGAAGCAGAAGAAGGAGAAGGAGGAGGTGAAGACTGGAGGGTGAATCAGAAGAAGTAGAAGAAGGAGAAGGAGAAGGTGAAGTCTGGAGGGTGAATCAGAAGAAGCAGAAGAAGGAGAAGGAGGAGGTGAAGACTGGAGGGTGAATCAGAAGAAGTAGAAGAAGGAGAAGGAGAAGGTGAAGTCTGGAGGGTGAATCTGAAGAAGCAGAAGAAGGAGAAGGAGAAGGTGAAGTTTGGAGGGTGAATCAGAAGAAGTAGAAGAAGGAGAAGGTGAAGTCTGGAGGGTGAATCAGAAGAAGCTGAAGAAGGAGAAGGAGAAGGTGAAGTCTGGAGGGTGAATCAGAAGAAGCAGAAGAAGGAGAAGGAGAAGGTGAAGTCTGGAGGGTGAATCAGAAGAAGCAGAAGAAGGAGAAGGAGAAGGTGAAGTCTAGAGGGTGAATCAGAAGAAGCAGAAGAAGTAGAAGGAGAAGGTTATGTCTGGAGGGTGAATCAGAAGAAGTAGAAGAAGGAGAAGGAGAAGGTGAAATCTGGAGGGTGAATCAGAAGAAGCAGAAGAAGGAGAAGGAGATGGTGAAGTCAGGAGGGTGAATCAGAAGAAGCAGAAGAAGGAGAAGGAGAAGGTGAAGTCTGGAGGGTGAATCAGAAGAAGCAGAAGAAGGAGATGGAGAAGGTGAAGACTGGAGGGTGAATCAGAAGAAGTAGAAGAAGGAGAAGGAGAAGGTGAAGTCTGGAGGGTGAATCAGAAGAAGTAGAAGAGGGAGAAGGAGAAGGCGAAGTCTGGAGGGTGAATCAGAAGAAGCTGAAGAAGGAGAAGGAGAAGGTGATGTCTGGAGGGTGAATCAGTAGAAGCAGAAGAAGGAGAAGGAGAAGATGAAGTCTAGAGGGTGAATCAGAAGAAGTAGAAGAAGGAGAAGGAGAAGGTGAGGTCTGGAGGGTGAATCAGAAGAAGCAGAAGAAGGAGAAGGAGAAGGTGAAGTCTGAAGGGTGAATCAGAAGATGCAGAAGAAGGAGAAGGAGAAGGTGAAGTCTGGAGGGTGTATCAGAAGAAGCAGAAGAAGGAGAAGGAGAAGGTGAAGTCTGGAGGGTGAATCAGAAGAAGCAGAAGAAGGAGAAGGAGAAGGTGAAGTCTGGATGGTGAATCAGAAGAAGTAGAAGGAGGAGAAGGAGAAGGTGAAGTCTGGAGGGTGAATCAGAAGAAGTAGAAGAAGGAGAAGGAGAAGGTGATATCTGGAGGGTGAATCAGAAGAAGCAGAAGAAGGAGAAGGAGAAGGTGATGTCTGGAGGGTGAATCAGAAGAAGCAGAAGAAGGAGAAGGAGAAGATGAAGTCTGGAGGGTGAATCAGAAGAAGCAGAAGAAGGAGAAGGAGAAGGTGAAGTCTGGAGGGTGAATCAGAAGAAGCAGAAGAAGGAGAAGGAGAAGGTGAAGTCTGGAGGGTGAAGCAGAAGAAGCAGAAGAAGGAGAAGGAGAAGGTGAAGTCTGGAGGGTGAATCTGAAGAAGCAGAATAAGGAGAAGGAGAAGGTGAAGTCTAGAGGGTGAATCAGAAGAAGCAGAAGAAGGAGAAGGAGAAGGTGAAGTCTGGAGGGTGAATCAGAAGAAGTAGAAGAAGGAGAAGGAGAAGGTGAAGTCTGGAGGGTGAAGCAGAAGAAGTAGAAGAAGGAGAAGGAGAAGGTGAAGTCAGGAGGGTGAATCAGTAGAAGTAGAAGAAGGAGAAGGAGAAGGTGAAGTCAGGAGGGTGAATCAGAAGAAGCAGAAGAAGGAGAAGGAGAAGGTGAAGTCTGGAAGGTGAATCAAAAGAATCAGAAGAAGGTGAAGGAGAAGGTGAAGTCTGGAGGGTGAATCAGAAGAAGCAGAAGAAAGAGAAGGAGAAGGTGAAGTCTGGAGGGTGAAGCAGAAGAAGCAGAAGAAGGAGAAGGAGAAGGTGAAAGCTGGAGGGTGAATCAGAAGAAGTAGAAGAAGGAGAAGGAGAAGGTGAAGTCTGGAGGGTGAATCAGAAGAAGTAGAAGAAGGAGAAGGAGAAGGTGATGTCTGGAGGGTGAATCAGAAGAAGCAGAAGAAGGAGAAGGAGAAGGTGAAGTCTGGAGGGTGAATCAGAAGAAGCAGAAGAAGGAGAAGGAGACGATGAAGTCTGGAGGGTGAATCAGAAGAAGTAGAAGAAGGAGAAGGAGAAGGTGAGGTCTGGAGGGTGAATCAGAAGAAGCAGAAGAAGGAGAAGGAGAAGGTGAAGTCTGGAGGGTGAATCAGAAGAAGCAGAAGAAGGAGAAGGAGAAGGTGAAGTCTGGAGGGTGAATCAGAAGAAGCAGAAGAAGGAGAAGGAGAAGGTGAAGTCAGGAGGGAGAATCAGAAGAAGCAGAAGAAGGAGAAGGAGAAGGTGAAGTTAGGAGGGTGAATCAGAAGAAGCAGAAGAAGGAGAAGGAGAAGGTGAAGTCAGGGGGGTGAAGCAGAAGAAGTAGAAGAAGGAGAAGGAGAAGGTGAAGTCAGGAGGGTGAAGCTGAAGAAGCAGAAGGAGGAGAAGGAGAAGGTGAAGTCTGAAGGGTGAATCAGAAGAAGCAGAAGAAGTAGAAGGAGAAGGTGAAGTCTGGAGGGTGAATCAGAAGAAGTAGAAGAAGGAGAAGGAGAAGGTGAAGTCTGGAGGGTGAATCAGAAGAAGCAGAAGAAGGAGAAGGAGAAAGTGAAGTCTGGAGGGTGAATCAGAAGAAGCAGAAGAAGGAGAAGGAGAAGGTGAAGTATGGAGGGTGAATCAGAAGAAGCAGAAGAAGGAGAAGGAGAAGGTGAATTCTGGAGGGTGAATCAGAAGAAGCAGAAGAAGTAGAAGGAGAAGGTGAAGTCTGGAGGGTGAATCAGAAGAAGTAGAAGAAGGAGAAGGAGAAGGTGAAGTCTGGAGGGTGAATCAGAAAAAGCAGAAGAAGGAGAAGGAGAAGGTGAAGTCAGGAGGGTGAATCAGAAGAAGCAGAAGAAGGAGATGGAGAAGGTGAAGTCTGGAGGGTGAATCAGAAGAAGCAGAAGAAGGAGAAGGAGGAGGTGAAGACTGGAGGGTGAATCAGAAGAAGTAGAAGAAGGAGAAGGAGAAGATGAAGTCTGGAGGGTGAATCAGAAGAAGTAGAAGAAGGAGAAGGAGAAGGCGAAGTCTGGAGGGTGAATCAGAAGAAGCAGAAGAAGGAGAAGGAGAAGGTGAAGTCTGGAGGGCGCAGCAGAAGAAGCAGAAGAAGGAGAAGGAGAAGGTGAAGTCTGGAGGGTGAAGCAGAAGAAGCAGAAGAAGGAGAAGGAGAAGGTGAAGTCTGGAGGGTGAATCAGAAGAAGAAGAAGAAGGAGAAGGAGAAGGTGAAGTCACGAGGGTGAAGCAGAAGAAGCAGAAGAAGTAGAAGGAGAAGGTGAAGTCTGGAGGGTGAAGCAGAAGAAGCAGAAGAAGGAGAAGGAGAAGGTGAAGTCTGGAGGGTGAATCAGAAGAAGTAGACGAAGGAGAAGTAGAAGGTGAAGTCTGGAGGGTGAATCAGAAGAAGAAGCAGAAGAAGGAGAAGGAGAAGGTGAAGTCTGGAGGGTGAATCAGAAGAAGTAGAAGAAGGAGAAGGAGAAGATGAAGTCTGGAGGGTGAATCAGAAGAAGTAGAAGAAGGAGAAGGAGAAGGTGAAGTCTGGAGGGTGAATCAGAAGAAGCAGAAGAAGGAGAAGGAGAAAGTGAAGTCTGGAGGGTGAATCAGAAGAAGCAGAAGAAGGAGAAGGAGAAGGTGAAGTATGGAGGGTGAATCAGAAGAAGCAGAAGAAGGAGAAGGAGAAGGTGAAGTCTGGAGGGTGAAGCAGAAGAAGTAGAAGGAGAAGGTGAAGTCTGGAGGGTGAATCAGAAGAAGTAGAAGAAGGAGAAGGAGAAGGTGAAGTCTGGAGGGTGAATCAGAAAAAGCAGAATAAGGAGAAGGAGCAGGTGAAGTCAGGAGGGTGAATCAGAAGAAGCAGAAGAAGGAGGAGGAGAAGGTGAAGTCTGGAGGGTGAATCAGAAGAAGCAGAAGAAGGAGAAGGAGGAGGTGAAGACTGGAGGGTGAATCAGAAGAAGTAGAAGAAGGAGAAGGAGAAGGTGAAGTCTGGAGGGTGAATCAGAAGAAGCAGAAGAAGGAGAAGGAGGAGGTGAAGACTGGAGGGTGAATCAGAAGAAGTAGAAGAAGGAGAAGGAGAAGGTGAAGTCTGGAGGGTGAATCTGAAGAAGCAGAAGAAGGAGAAGGAGAAGGTGAAGTTTGGAGGGTGAATCAGAAGAAGTAGAAGAAGGAGAAGGAGAAGGTGAAGTCTGGAGGGTGAATCAGAAGAAGTAGAAGAAGGAGAAGGAGAAGGTGAAATCTGGAGGGTGAATCAGAAGAAGCAGAAGAAGGAGAAGGAGAAGGTGAAGTCAGGAGGGTGAATCAGAAGAAGCAGAAGAAGGAGAAGGAGAAGGTGAAGTCTGGAGGGTGAATCAGAAGAATCAGAAGAAGGAGATGGAGAAGGTGAAGACTGGAGGGTGAATCAGAAGAAGTAGAAGAAGGAGAAGGAGAAGGTGAAGTCTGGAGGGTGAATCAGAAGAAGTAGAAGAGGGAGAAGGAGAAGGCGATGTCTGGAGGGTGAATCAGAAGAAGCTGAAGAAGGAGAAGGAGAAGGTGATGTCTGGAGGGTGAATCAGTAGAAGCAGAAGAAGGAGAAGGAGAAGATGAAGTCTGGAGGGTGAATCAGAAGAAGTAGAAGAAGGAGAAGGAGAAGGTGAGGTCTGGAGGGTGAATCAGAAGAAGCAGAAGAAGGAGAAGGAGAAGGTGAAGTCTGAAGGGTGAATCAGAAGATGCAGAAGAAGGAGAAGGAGAAGGTGAAGTCTGGAGGGTGAATCAGAAGAAGCAGAAGAAGGAGAAGGAGAAGGTGAAGTCTGGAGGGTGAATCAGAAGAAGCAGAAGAAGGAGAAGGAGAAGGTGAAGTCTGGATGGTGAATCAGAAGAAGTAGAAGGAGGAGAAGGAGAAGGTGAAGTCTGGAGGGTGAATCAGAAGAAGTAGAAGAAGGAGAAGGAGAAGGTGATATCTGGAGGGTGAATCAGAAGAAGCAGAAGAAGGAGAAGGAGAAGGTGATGTCTGGAGGGTGAATCAGAAGAAGCAGAAGAAGGAGAAGGAGAAGATGAAGTCTGGAGGGTGAATCAGAAGAAGCAGAAGAAGGAGAAGGAGAAGGTGAAGTCTGGAGGGTGAATCAGAAGAAGCAGAAGAAGGAGAAGGAGAAGGTGAAGTCTGGAGGGTGAAGCAGAAGAAGCAGAAGAAGGAGAAGGAGAAGGTGAAGTCTGGAGGGTGAATCAGAAGAAGCAGAATAAGGAGAAGGAGAAGGTGAAGTCTAGAGGGTGAATCAGAAGAAGCAGAAGAAGGAGAAGGAGAAGGTGAAGTCTGGAGGGTGAATCAGAAGAAGTAGAAGAAGGAGAAGGAGAAGGTGAAGTCTGGAGGGTGAAGCAGAAGAAGTAGAAGAAGGAGAAGGAGAAGGTGAAGTCAGGAGGGTGAATCAGTAGAAGTAGAAGAAGGAGAAGGAGAAGGTGAAGTCAGGAGGGTGAATCAGAAGAAGCAGAAGAAGGAGAAGGAGAAGGTGAAGTCTGGAAGGTGAATCAAAAGAATCAGAAGAAGGAGAAGGAGAAGGTGAAGTCTGGAGGGTGAATCAGAAGAAGCAGAAGAAAGAGAAGGAGAAGGTGAAGTCTGGAGGGTGAAGCAGAAGAAGCAGAAGAAGGAGAAGGAGAAGGTGAAAGCTGGAGGGTGAATCAGAAGAAGTAGAAGAAGGAGAAGGAGAAGGTGAAGTCTGGAGGGTGAATCAGAAGAAGTAGAAGAAGGAGAAGGAGAAGGTGATGTCTGGAGGGTGAATCAGAAGAAGCAGAAGAAGGAGAAGGAGAAGGTGAAGTCTGGAGGGTGAATCAGAAGAAGCAGAAGAAGGAGAAGGAGACGATGAAGTCTGGAGGGTGAATCAGAAGAAGTAGAAGAAGGAGAAGGAGAAGGTGAGGTCTGGAGGGTGAATCAGAAGAAGCAGAAGAAGGAGAAGGAGAAGGTGAAGTCTGGAGGGTGAATCAGAAGAAGCAGAAGAAGGAGAAGGAGAAGGTGAAGTCTGGAGGGTGAATCAGAAGAAGCAGAAGAAGGAGAAGGAGAAGGTGAAGTCAGGAGGGAGAATCAGAAGAAGCAGAAGAAGGAGAAGGAGAAGGTGAAGTTAGGAGGGTGAATCAGAAGAAGCAGAAGAAGGAGAAGGAGAAGGTGAAGTCAGGGGGGTGAAGCAGAAGAAGTAGAAGAAGGAGAAGGAGAAGGTGAAGTCAGGAGGGTGAAGCTGAAGAAGCAGAAGAAGGAGAAGGAGAAGGTGAATTCTGGAGGGCGCAGCAGAAGAAGCAGAAGAAGGAGAAGGAGAAGGTGAAGTCTGGAGGGTGAAGCATAAGAAGCAGAAGAAGGAGAAGGAGAAAGTGAAGTCTGGAGGGTGAATCAGAAGAAGTAGAAGAAGGAGAAGGAGAAGGTGATGTCAGGAGGGTGAAGCAGAAGAAGCAGGAGAAGGAGAAGGAGAAGGTGAAGTCTGGAGGGTGAAGCAGAAGAAGCAGAAGAAGGAGAAGGAGAAGCTGAAGTCTGGAGGGTGAAGCAGAAGAAGCAGAACAAGGAGAAGGAGAAGGTGAAGTCTGGAGGGTGAAGCAGGAGAAGCAGAAGAAGGAGAAGGAGAAAGTGAAGTCAGGAGGGTGAATCAGAAGAAGTAGAAGAAGGAGAAGGAGAAGGTAAAGTCTGGAGGGTGAATCAGAAGAAGTAGAAGAAGGAGAAGGAGAAGCTGAAGGCTGGAGGGTGAATCAGAAGTAGTAGAAGAAGGAGAAGGAGAAGGTGAAGTCTGGAGGGTGAATCAGAAGAAGCAGAAGAAGGAGAAGGAGAAGTTGAAGTCTGGAGGGAGAAGCAGAAGAAGAAGAAGAAGGAGAAGGAGAAGGTGAAGTCTGGAGGGTGAATCAGAAGAAGTAGAAGAAGGAGAAGGAAAAGGTGAAGTCTGGAGGGTGAATCAGAAGAGGTAGAAGAAGGAGAAGGAGAAGGTGAAGTCTGGAGGGTGAATCAGAAGAAGCAGAAGAAGGAGAAGGAGAAGGTGAAGTCTGGAGGGTGAATCAGAAGAAGTAGAAGAAGGAGAAGGAGAAGGTGTAGTCTGGAGGGTGAATCAGCAGAAGTAGACGAAGGAGAAGTAGAAGGTGAAGTCTGGAGGGTGAATCAGAAGAAGCAGAAGAAGGAGAAGGAGAAGGTGAAGTCTGGAGGGTGAATGAGAAGAAGTAGAAGAAGGAGAAGGAGAAGGTGAAGTCTGGAGGGTGAAGCAGAAGAAGCAGAAGAAGGAGAAGGAGAAAGTGAAGTCTGGAGGGTGAATCAGAAGAAGCAGAAGAAGGAGAAGGAGAAGGTGATGTCTGGAGGGTGAATCAGAAGAAGTAGAAGAAGGAGAAGGAGAAGGTGTAGTCTGGAGGGTGAATCAGAAGAAGTAGACGAAGGAGAAGTAGAAGGTGAAGTCTGGAGGGTGAATCAGAAGAAGCAGAAGAAGGAGAAGGAGAAGGTGAAGTCTGGAGGGTTAATGAGAAGAAGTAGAAGAAGGAGAAGGAGAAGGTGAAGTCTGGAGGGTGAATCAGAAGAAGCAGAAGAAGGAGAAGGAGAAAGTGAAGTCTGGAGGGTGAATCAGAAGAAGCAGAAGAAGGAGAAGGAGAAGGTGAAGTATGGAGGGTGAATCAGAAGAAGCAGAAGAAGGAGAAGGAGAAGGTGAAGTCTGGAGGGTGAATCAGAAGAAGCAGAAGAAGTAGAAGGAGAAGGTGAAGTCTGGAGGGTGAATCAGAAGAAGTAGAAGAAGGAGAAGGAGAAGGTGAAGTCTGGAGGGTGAATCAGAAAAAGCAGAAGAAGGAGAAGGAGAAGGTGAAGTCAGGAGGGTGAATCAGAAGAAGCAGAAGAAGGAGGAGGAGAAGGTGAAGTCTGGAGGGTGAATCAGAAGAAGCAGAAGAAGGAGAAGGAGGAGGTGAAGACTGGAGGGTGAATCAGAAGAAGTAGAAGAAGGAGAAGGAGAAGGTGAAGTCTGGAGGGTGAATCAGAAGAAGCAGAAGAAGGAGAAGGAGGAGGTGAAGACTGGAGGGTGAATCAGAAGAAGTAGAAGAAGGAGAAGGAGAAGGTGAAGTCTGGAGGGTGAATCAGAAGAAGCAGAAGAAGGAGAAGGAGAAGGTGAAGTTTGGAGGGTGAATCAGAAGAAGTAGAAGAAGGAGAAGGTGAAGTCTGGAGGGTGAATCAGAAGAAGCTGAAGAAGGAGAAGGAGAAGGTGAAGTCTGGAGGGTGAATCAGAAGAAGCAGAAGAAGGAGAAGGAGAAGGTGAAGTCTGGAGGGTGAATCAGAAGAAGCAGAAGAAGGAGAAGGAGAAGGTGAAGTCTGGAGGGTGAATCAGAAGAAGCAGAAGAAGTAGAAGGAGAAGGTTATGTCTGGAGGGTGAATCAGAAGAAGTAGAAGAAGGAGAAGGAGAAGGTGAAATCTGGAGGGTGAATCAGAAGAAGCAGAAGAAGGAGAAGGAGAAGGTGAAGTCAGGAGGGTGAATCAGAAGAAGCAGAAGAAGGAGAAGGAGAAGGTGAAGTCTGGAGGGTGAATCAGAAGAAGCAGAAGAAGGAGATGGAGAAGGTGAAGACTGGAGGGTGAATCAGAAGAAGTAGAAGAAGGAGAAGGAGAAGGTGAAGTCTGGAGGGTGAATCAGAAGAAGTAGAAGAGGGAGAAGGAGAAGGCGAAGTCTGGAGGGTGAATCAGAAGAAGCTGAAGAAGGAGAAGGAGAAGGTGATGTCTGGAGGGTGAATCAGTAGAAGCAGAAGAAGGAGAAGGAGAAGATGAAGTCTGGAGGGTGAATCAGAAGAAGTAGAAGAAGGAGAAGGAGAAGGTGAGGTCTGGAGGGTGAATCAGAAGAAGCAGAAGAAGGAGAAGGAGAAGGTGAAGTCTGAAGGGTGAATCAGAAGATGCAGAAGAAGGAGAAGGAGAAGGTGAAGTCTGGAGGGTGAATCAGAAGAAGCAGAAGAAGGAGAAGGAGAAGGTGAAGTCTGGAGGGTGAATCAGAAGAAGCAGTAGAAGGAGAAGGAGAAGGTGAAGTCTGGATGGTGAATCAGAAGAAGTAGAAGGAGGAGAAGGAGAAGGTGAAGTCTGGAGGGTGAATCAGAAGAAGTAGAAGAAGGAGAAGGAGAAGGTGATATCTGGAGGGTGAATCAGAAGAAGCAGATGAAGGAGAAGGAGAAGGTGATGTCTGGAGGGTGAATCAGAAGAAGCAGAAGAAGGAGAAGGAGAAGATGAAGTCTGGAGGGTGAATCAGAAGAAGCAGAAGAAGGAGAAGGAGAAGGTGAAGTCTGGAGGGTGAATCAGAAGAAGCAGAAGAAGGAGAAGGAGAAGGTGAAGTCTGGAGGGTGAAGCAGAAGAAGCAGAAGAAGGAGAAGGAGAAGGTGAAGTCTGGAGGGTGAATCAGAAGAAGCAGAATAAGGAGAAGGAGAAGGTGAAGTCTAGAGGGTGAATCAGAAGAAGCAGAAGAAGGAGAAGGAGAAGGTGAAGTCTGGAGGGTGAATCAGAAGAAGTAGAAGAAGGAGAAGGAGAAGGTGAAGTCTGGAGGGTGAAGCAGAAGAAGTAGAAGAAGGAGAAGGAGAAGGTGAAGTCAGGAGGGTGAATCAGTAGAAGTAGAAGAAGGAGAAGGAGAAGGTGAAGTCAGGAGGGTGAATCAGAAGAAGCAGAAGAAGGAGAAGGAGAAGGTGAAGTCTGGAAGGTGAATCAAAAGAATCAGAAGAAGGAGAAGGAGAAGGTGAAGTCTGGAGGGTGAATCAGAAGAAGCAGAAGAAAGAGAAGGAGAAGGTGAAGTCTGGAGGGTGAAGCAGAAGAAGCAGAAGAAGGAGAAGGAGAAGGTGAAAGCTGGAGGGTGAATCAGAAGAAGTAGAAGAAGGAGAAGTTGAAGGTGAAGTCTGGAGGGTGAATCAGAAGAAGTAGAAGAAGGAGAAGGAGAAGGTGATATCTGGAGGGTGAATCAGAAGAAGCAGAAGAAGGAGAAGGAGAAGGTAATGTCTGGAGGGTGAATCAGAAGAAGCAGAAGAAGGAGAAGGAGAAGATGAAGTCTGGAGGGTGAATCAGAAGAAGCAGAAGAAGGAGAAGGAGAAATGAAGTCTGGAGGGTGAATCAGAAGAAGCAGAAGAAGGAGAAGGAGAAGGTGAAGTCTGGAGGGTGAAGCAGAAGAAGCAGAAGAAGGAGAAGGAGAAGGTGAAGTCTGGAGGGTGAATCAGAAGAAGCAGAATAAGGAGAAGGAGAAGGTGAAGTCTAGAGGGTGAATCAGAAGAAGCAGAAGAAGGAGAAGGAGAAGGTGAAGTCTGGAGGGTGAATCAGAAGAAGTGGAAGAAGGAGAAGGAGAAGGTGAAGTCTGGAGGGTGAAGCAGAAGAAGTAGAAGAAGGAGAAGGAGAAGGTGAAGTCAGGAGGGTGAATCAGTAGAAGTAGAAGAAGGAGAAGGAGAAGGTGAAGTCAGGAGGGTGAATCAGAAGAAGCAGAAGAAGGAGAAGGAGAAGGTGAAGTCTGGAAGGTGAATCAAAAGAATCAGAAGAAGGAGAAGGAGAAGGTGAAGTCTGGAGGGTGAATCAGAAGAAGCAGAAGAAAGAGAAGGAGAAGGTGAAGTCTGGAGGGTGAAGCAGAAGAAGCAGAAGAAGGAGAAGGAGAAGGTGAAAGCTGGAGGGTGAATCAGAAGAAGTAGAAGAAGGAGAAGGAGAAGGTGAACTCTGGAGGGTGAATCAGAAGATGTAGAAGAAGGAGAAGGAGAAGGTGATGTCTGGAGGGTGAATCAGAAGAAGCAGAAGAAGGAGAAGGAGAAGGTGAAGTCTGGAGGGTGAATCGGAAGAAGCAGAAGAAGGAGAAGGAGACGATGAAGTCTGGAGGGTGAATCAGAAGAAGTAGAAGAAGGAGAAGGAGAAGGTGAGGTCTGGAGGGTGAATCAGAAGAAGCAGAAGAAGGAGAAGGAGAAGGTGAAGTCTGGAGGGTGAATCAGAAGAAGCAGAAGAAGGAGAAGGAGAAGGTGAAGTCTGGAGGGTGAATCAGAAGAAGCAGAAGAAGGAGAAGGAGAAGGTGAAGTCAGGAGGGAGAATCAGAGGAAGCAGAAGAAGGAGAAGGAGAAGGTGAAGTTAGGAGGGTGAATCAGAAGAAGCAGAAGAAGGAGAAGGAGAAGGTGAAGTCAGGGGGGTGAAGCAGAAGAAGTAGAAGAAGGAGAAGGAGAAGGTGAAGTCAGGAGGGTGAAGCTGAAGAAGCAGAAGAAGGAGAAGGAGAAGGTGAAGTCTGGAGGGCGCAGCAGAAGAAGCAGAAGAAGGAGAAGGAGAAGGTGAAGTCTGGAGGGTGAAGCATAAGAAGCAGAAGAAGGAGAAGGAGAAGGTGAAGTCTGGAGGGTGAATCAGAAGAAGTAGAAGAAGGAGAAGGAGAAGGTGATGTCAGGAGGGTGAAGCAGAAGAAGCAGGAGAAGGAGAAGGAGAAGGTGAAGTCTGGAGGGTGAAGCAGAAGAAGCAGAAGAAGGAGAAGGAGAAGCTGAAGTCTGGAGGGTGAAGCAGAAGAAACAGAACAAGGAGAAGGAGAAGGTGAAGTCTGGAGGGTGAAGCAGAAGAAGCAGAAGAAGGAGAAGGAGAAAGTGAAGTCAGGAGGGTGAATCAGAAGAAGTAGAAGAAGGAGAAGGAGAAGGTAAAGTCTGGAGGGTGAATCAGAAGAAGTAGAAGAAGGAGAAGGAGAAGCTGAAGGCTGGAGGGTGAATCAGAAGTAGTAGAAGAAGGAGAAGGAGAAGGTGAAGTCTGGAGGGTGAATCAGAAGAAGCAGAAGAAGGAGAAGGAGAAGTTGAAGTCTGGAGGGAGAAGCAGAAGAAGAAGAAGAAGGAGAAGGAGAAGGTGAAGTCTGGAGGGTGAATCAGAAGAAGTAGAAGAAGGAGAAGGAAAAGGTGAAGTCTGGAGGGTGAATCAGAAGAGGTAGAAGAAGGAGAAGGAGAAGGTGAAGTCTGGAGGGTGAATCAGAAGAAGCAGAAGAAGGAGAAGGAGAAGGTGAAGTCTGGAGGGTGAATCAGAAGAAGTAGAAGAAGGAGAAGGAGAAGGTGTAGTCTGGAGGGTGAATCAGAAGAAGTAAACGAAGGAGAAGTAGAAGGTGAAGTCTGGAGGGTGAATCAGAAGAAGCAGAAGAAGGAGAAGGAGAAGGTGAAGTCTGGAGGGTGAATGAGAAGAAGTAGAAGAAGGAGAAGGAGAAGGTGAAGTCTGGAGGGTGAATCAGAAGAAGCAGAAGAAGGAGAAGGAGAAAGTGAAGTCTGGAGGGTGAATCAGAAGAAGCAGAAGAAGGAGAAGGAGAAGGTGAAGTCTGGAGGGTGAATCAGAAGAAGTAGAAGAAGGAGAAGGAGAAGGTGTAGTCTGGAGGGTGAATCAGAAGAAGTAGACGAAGGAGAAGTAGAAGGTGAAGTCTGGAGGGTGAATCAGAAGAAGCAGAAGAAGGAGAAGGAGAAGGTGAAGTCTGGAGGGTTAATGAGAAGAAGTAGAAGAAGGAGAAGGAGAAGGTGAAGTCTGGAGGGTGAATCAGAAGAAGCAGAAGAAGGAGAAGGAGAAAGTGAAGTCTGGAGGGTGAATCAGAAGAAGCAGAAGAAGGAGAAGGAGAAGGTGAAGTATGGAGGGTGAATCAGAAGAAGCAGAAGAAGGAGAAGGAGAAGGTGAAGTCTGGAGGGTGAATCAGAAGAAGCAGAAGAAGTAGAAGGAGAAGGTGAAGTCTGGAGGGTGAATCAGAAGAAGTAGAAGAAGGAGAAGGAGAAGGTGAAGTCTGGAGGGTGAATCAGAAAAAGCAGAAGAAGGAGAAGGAGAAGGTGAAGTCAGGAGGGTGAATCAGAAGAAGCAGAAGAAGGAGGAGGAGAAGGTGAAGTTTGGAGGGTGAATCAGAAGAAGTAGAAGAAGGAGAAGGTGAAGTCTGGAGGGTGAATCAGAAGAAGCTGAAGAAGGAGAAGGAAAAGGTGAAGTCTGGAGGGTGAATCAGAAGAAGCAGAAGAAGGAGAAGGAGAAGGTGAAGTCTGGAGGGTGAATCAGAAGAAGCAGAAGAAGGAGAAGGAGAAGGTGAAGTCTGGAGGGTGAATCAGAAGAAGCAGAAGAAGTAGAAGGAGAAGGTTATGTCTGGAGGGTGAATCAGAAGAAGTAGAAGAAGGAGAAGGAGAAGGTGAAATCTGGAGGGTGAATCAGAAGAAGCAGAAGAAGGAGAAGGAG
Organism: Somniosus microcephalus; assembly: GCF_052327205.1. Classification (NCBI taxonomy): domain Eukaryota; kingdom Metazoa; phylum Chordata; class Chondrichthyes; order Squaliformes; family Somniosidae; genus Somniosus; species Somniosus microcephalus. The sequence continues at coordinate 66,633 of NW_028225400.1, read as the reverse complement.
AAGGTGAAGTCAGGAGGGTGAATCAGAAGAAGCAGAAGAAGGAGAAGGAGAAGGTGAAGTCTGGATGGTGAATCAGAAGAAGCAGAAGAAGGAGATGGAGAAGGTGAAGACTGGAGGGTGAATCAGAAGAAGTAGAAGAAGGAGAAGGAGAAGGTGAAGTCTGGAGGGTGAATCAGAAGAAGTAGAAGAGGGAGAAGGAGAAGGCGAAGTCTGGAGGGTGAATCAGAAGAAGCTGAAGAAGGAGAAGGAGAAGGTGATGTCTGGAGGGTGAATCAGTAGAAGCAGAAGAAGGAGAAGGAGAAGATGAAGTCTGGAGGGTGAATCAGAAGAAGTAGAAGAAGGAGAAGGAGAAGGTGAGGTCTGGAGGGTGAATCAGAAGAAGCAGAAGAAGGAGAAGGAGAAGGTGAAGTCTGAAGGGTGAATCAGAAGATGCAGAAGAAGGAGAAGGAGAAGGTGAAGTCTGGAGGGTGAATCAGAAGAAGCAGAAGAAGGAGAAGGAGAAGGTGAAGTCTGGAGGGTGAATCAGAAGAAGCAGAAGAAGGAGAAGGAGAAGGTGAAGTCTGGATGGTGAATCAGAAGAAGTAGAAGGAGGAGAAGGAGAAGGTGAAGTCTGGAGGGTGAATCAGAAGAAGTAGAAGAAGGAGAAGGAGAAGGTGATATCTGGAGGGTGAATCAGAAGAAGCAGAAGAAGGAGAAGGAGAAGGTGATGTCTGGAGGGTGAATCAGAAGAAGCAGAAGAAGGAGAAGGAGAAGATGAAGTCTGGAGGGTGAATCAGAAGAAGCAGAAGAAGGAGAAGGAGAAGGTGAAGTCTGGAGGGTGAATCAGAAGAAGCAGAAGAAGGAGAAGGAGAAGGTGAAGTCTGGAGGGTGAAGCAGAAGAAGCAGAAGAAGGAGAAGGAGAAGGTGAAGTCTGGAGGGTGAATCAGAAGAAGCAGAATAAGGAGAAGGAGAAGGTGAAGTCTAGAGGGTGAATCAGAAGAAGCAGAAGAAGGAGAAGGAGAAGGTGAAGTCTGGAGGGTGAATCAGAAGAAGTAGAAGAAGGAGAAGGAGAAGGTGAAGTCTGGAGGGTGAAGCAGAAGAAGTAGAAGAAGGAGAAGGAGAAGGTGAAGTCAGGAGGGTGAATCAGTAGAAGTAGAAGAAGGAGAAGGAGAAGGTGAAGTCAGGAGGGTGAATCAGAAGAAGCAGAAGAAGGAGAAGGAGAAGGTGAAGTCTGGAAGGTGAATCAAAAGAATCAGAAGAAGGAGAAGGAGAAGGTGAAGTCTGGAGGGTGAATCAGAAGAAGCAGAAGAAAGAGAAGGAGAAGGTGAAGTCTGGAGGGTGAAGCAGAAGAAGCAGAAGAAGGAGAAGGAGAAGGTGAAAGCTGGAGGGTGAATCAGAAGAAGTAGAAGAAGGAGAAGTTGAAGGTGAAGTCTGGAGGGTGAATCAGAAGAAGTAGAAGAAGGAGAAGGAGAAGGTGATATCTGGAGGGTGAATCAGAAGAAGCAGAAGAAGGAGAAGGAGAAGGTAATGTCTGGAGGGTGAATCAGAAGAAGCAGAAGAAGGAGAAGGAGAAGATGAAGTCTGGAGGGTGAATCAGAAGAAGCAGAAGAAGGAGAAGGAGAAATGAAGTCTGGAGGGTGAATCAGAAGAAGCAGAAGAAGGAGAAGGAGAAGGTGAAGTCTGGAGGGTGAAGCAGAAGAAGCAGAAGAAGGAGAAGGAGAAGGTGAAGTCTGGAGGGTGAATCAGAAGAAGCAGAATAAGGAGAAGGAGAAGGTGAAGTCTAGAGGGTGAATCAGAAGAAGCAGAAGAAGGAGAAGGAGAAGGTGAAGTCTGGAGGGTGAATCAGAAGAAGTAGAAGAAGGAGAAGGAGAAGGTGAAGTCAGGAGGGTGAATCAGAAGAAGCAGAAGAAGGAGAAGGAGAAGGTGAAGTCTGGAAGGTGAATCAAAAGAATCAGAAGAAGGAGAAGGAGAAGGTGAAGTCTGGAGGGTGAATCAGAAGAAGCAGAAGAAAGAGAAGGAGAAGGTGAAGTCTGGAGGGTGAAGCAGAAGAAGCAGAAGAAGGAGAAGGAGAAGGTGAAAGCTGGAGGGTGAATCAGAAGAAGTAGAAGAAGGAGAAGTTGAAGGTGAAGTCTGGAGGGTGAATCAGAAGAAGTAGAAGAAGGAGAAGGAGAAGGTGATATCTGGAGGGTGAATCAGAAGAAGCAGAAGAAGGAGAAGGAGAAGGTAATGTCTGGAGGGTGAATCAGAAGAAGCAGAAGAAGGAGAAGGAGAAGATGAAGTCTGGAGGGTGAATCAGAAGAAGCAGAAGAAGGAGAAGGAGAAATGAAGTCTGGAGGGTGAATCAGAAGAAGCAGAAGAAGGAGAAGGAGAAGGTGAAGTCTGGAGGGTGAAGCAGAAGAAGCAGAAGAAGGAGAAGGAGAAGGTGAAGTCTGGAGGGTGAATCAGAAGAAGCAGAATAAGGAGAAGGAGAAGGTGAAGTCTAGAGGGTGAATCAGAAGAAGCAGAAGAAGGAGAAGGAGAAGGTGAAGTCTGGAGGGTGAATCAGAAGAAGTAGAAGAAGGAGAAGGAGAAGGTGAAGTCTGGAGGGTGAAGCAGAAGAAGTAGAAGAAGGAGAAGGAGAAGGTGAAGTCAGGAGGGTGAATCAGTAGAAGTAGAAGAAGGAGAAGTTGAAGGTGAAGTCAGGAGGGTGAATCAGAAGAAGCAGAAGAAGGAGAAGGAGAAGGTGAAGTCTGGAAGGTGAATCAAAAGAATCAGAAGAAGGAGAAGGAGAAGGTGAAGTCTGGAGGGTGAATCAGAAGAAGCAGAAGAAAGAGAAGGAGAAGGTGAAGTCTGGAGGGTGAAGCAGAAGAAGCAGAAGAAGGAGAAGGAGAAGGTGAAAGCTGGAGGGTGAATCAGAAGAAGTAGAAGAAGGAGAAGGAGAAGGTGAACTCTGGAGGGTGAATCAGAAGAAGTAGAAGAAGGAGAAGGAGAAGGTGATGTCTGGAGGGTGAATCAGAAGAAGCAGAAGAAGGAGAAGGAGAAGGTGAAGTCTGGAGGGTGAATCAGAAGAAGCAGAAGAAGGAGAAGGAGACGATGAAGTCTGGAGGGTGAATCAGAAGAAGTAGAAGAAGGAGAAGGAGAAGGTGAGGTCTGGAGGGTGAATCAGAAGAAGCAGAAGAAGGAGAAGGAGAAGGTGAAGTCTGGAGGGTGAATCAGAAGAAGCAGAAGAAGGAGAAGGAGAAGGTGAAGTCTGGGGGGTGAATCAGAAGAAGCAGAAGAAGGAGAAGGAGAAGGTGAAGTCAGGAGGGAGAATCAGAGGAAGCAGAAGAAGGAGAAGGAGAAGGTGAAGTGAGGAGGGTGAATCAGAAGAAGCAGAAGAAGGAGAAGGAGAAGGTGAAGTCAGGGGGGTGAAGCAGAAGAAGTAGAAGAAGGAGAAGGAGAAGGTGAAGTCAGGAGGGTGAAGCTGAAGAAGCAGAAGAAGGAGAAGGAGAAGGTGAAGTCTGGAGGGCGCAGCAGAAGAAGCAGAAGAAGGAGAAGGAGAAGGTGAAGTCTGGAGGGTGAAGCATAAGAAGCAGAAGAAGGAGAAGGAGAAGGTGAAGTCTGGAGGGTGAATCAGAAGAAGTAGAAGAAGGAGAAGGAGAAGGTGATGTCAGGAGGGTGAAGCAGAAGAAGCAGGAGAAGGAGAAGGAGAAGGTGAAGTCTGGAGGGTGAAGCAGAAGAAGCAGAAGAAGGAGAAGGAGAAGCTGAAGTCTGGAGGGTGAAGCAGAAGAAACAGAACAAGGAGAAGGAGAAGGTGAAGTCTGGAGGGTGAAGCAGAAGAAGCAGAAGAAGGAGAAGGAGAAAGTGAAGTCAGGAGGGTGAATCAGAAGAAGTAGAAGAAGGAGAAGGAGAAGGTAAAGTCTGGTGGGTGAATCAGAAGAAGTAGAAGAAGGAGAAGGAGAAGCTGAAGGCTGGAGGGTGAATCAGAAGTAGTAGAAGAAGGAGAAGGAGAAGGTGAAGTCTGGAGGGTGAATCAGAAGAAGCAGAAGAAGGAGAAGGAGAAGTTGAAGTCTGGAGGGAGAAGCAGAAGAAGAAGAAGAAGGAGAAGGAGAAGGTGAAGTCTGGAGGGTGAATCAGAAGAAGTAGAAGAAGGAGAAGGAAAAGGTGAAGTCTGGAGGGTGAATCAGAAGAGGTAGAAGAAGGAGAAGGAGAAGGTGAAGTCTGGAGGGTGAATCAGAAGAAGCAGAAGAAGGAGAAGGAGAAGGTGAAGTCTGGAGTGTGAATCAGAAGAAGTAGAAGAAGGAGAAGGAGAAGGTGTAGTCTGGAGGGTGAATCAGAAGAAGTAAACGAAGGAGAAGTAGAAGGTGAAGTCTGGAGGGTGAATCAGAAGAAGCAGAAGAAGGAGAAGGAAAAGGTGAAGTCTGGAGGGTGAATGAGAAGAAGTAGAAGAAGGAGAAGGAGAAGGTGAAGTCTGGAGGGTGAATCAGAAGAAGCAGAAGAAGGAGAAGGAGAAAGTGAAGTCTGGAGGGTGAATCAGAAGAAGCAGAAGAAGGAGAAGGAGAAGGTGAAGTCTGGAGGGTGAATCAGAAGAAGTAGAAGAAGGAGAAGGAGAAGGTGTAGTCTGGAGGGTGAATCAGAAGAAGTAGACGAAGGAGAAGTAGAAGGTGAAGTCTGGAGGGTGAATCAGAAGAAGCAGAAGAAGGAGAAGGAGAAGGTGAAGTCTGGAGGGTTAATGAGAAGAAGTAGAAGAAGGAGAAGGAGAAGGTGAAGTCTGGAGGGTGAATCAGAAGAAGCAGAAGAAGGAGAAGGAGAAAGTGAAGTCTGGAGGGTGAATCAGAAGAAGCAGAAGAAGGAGAAGGAGAAGGTGAAGTATGGAGGGTGAATCAGAAGAAGCAGAAGAAGGAGAAGGAGAAGGTGAAGTCTGGAGGGTGAATCAGAAGAAGCAGAAGAAGTAGAAGGAGAAGGTGAAGTCTGGAGGGTGAATCAGAAGAAGTAGAAGAAGGAGAAGGAGAAGGTGAAGTCTGGAGGGTGAATCAGAAAAAGCAGAAGAAGGAGAAGGAGAAGGTGAAGTCAGGAGGGTGAATCAGAAGAAGCAGAAGAAGGAGGAGGAGAAGGTGAAGTCTGGAGGGTGAATCAGAAGAAGCAGAAGAAGGAGAAGGAGGAGGTGAAGACTGGAGGGTGAATCAGAAGAAGTAGAAGAAGGAGAAGGAGAAGGTGAAGTCTGGAGGGTGAATCAGAAGAAGCAGAAGAAGGAGAAGGAGGAGGTGAAGACTGGAGGGTGAATCAGAAGTAGAAGAAGGAGAAGGAGAAGGTGAAGTCTGGAGGGTGAATCAGAAGAAGCAGAAGAAGGAGAAGGAGAAGGTGAAGTTTGGAGGGTGAATCAGAAGAAGTAGAAGAAGGAGAAGGTGAAGTCTGGAGGGTGAATCAGAAGAAGCTGAAGAAGGAGAAGGAAAAGGTGAAGTCTGGAGGGTGCATCAGAAGAAGCAGAAGAAGGAGAAGGTGAAGTCTGGAGGGTGAATCAGAAGAAGCAGAAGAAGGAGAAGGAGAAGGTGAAGTCTGGAGGGTGAATCAGAAGAAGCAGAAGAAGTAGAAGGAGAAGGTTATGTCTGGAGGGTGAATCAGAAGAAGTAGAAGAAGGAGAAGGAGAAGGTGAAATCTGGAGGGTGAATCAGAAGAAGCAGAAGAAGGAGAAGGAGAAGGTGAAGTCAGGAGGGTGAATCAGAAGAAGCAGAAGAAGGAGAAGGAGAAGGTGAAGTCTGGAGGGTGAATCAGAAGAAGCAGAAGAAGGAGATGGAGAAGGTGAAGACTGGAGGGTGAATCAGAAGAAGTAGAAGAAGGAGAAGGAGAAGGTGAAGTCTGGAGGGTGAATCAGAAGAAGTAGAAGAGGGAGAAGGAGAAGGCGAAGTCTGGAGGGTGAATCAGAAGAAGCTGAAGAAGGAGAAGGAGAAGGTGATGTCTGGAGGGTGAATCAGTAGAAGCAGAAGAAGGAGAAGGAGAAGATGAAGTCTGGAGGGTGAATCAGAAGAAGTAGAAGAAGGAGAAGGAGAAGGTGAGGTCTGGAGGGTGAATCAGAAGAAGCAGAAGAAGGAGAAGGAGAAGGTGAAGTCTGAAGGGTGAATCAGAAGATGCAGAAGAAGGAGAAGGAGAAGGTGAAGTCTGGAGGGTGAATCAGAAGAAGCAGAAGAAGGAGAAGGAGAAGGTGAAGTCTGGAGGGTGAATCAGAAGAAGCAGAAGAAGGAGAAGGAGAAGGTGAAGTCTGGATGGTGAATCAGAAGAAGTAGAAGGAGGAGAAGGAGAAGGTGAAGTCTGGAGGGTGAATCAGAAGAAGTAGAAGAAGGAGAAGTAGAAGGTGATATCTGGAGGGTGAATCAGAAGAAGCAGAAGAAGGAGAAGGAGAAGGTGATGTCTGGAGGGTGAATCAGAAGAAGCAGAAGAAGGAGAAGGAGAAGATGAAGTCTGGAGGGTGAATCAGAAGAAGCAGAAGAAGGAGAAGGAGAAGGTGAAGTCTGGAGGGTGAATCAGAAGAAGCAGAAGAAGGAGAAGGAGAAGGTGAAGTCTGGAGGGTGAAGCAGAAGAAGCAGAAGAAGGAGAAGGAGAAGGTGAAGTCTGGAGGGTGAATCAGAAGAAGCAGAATAAGGAGAAGGAGAAGGTGAAGTCTAGAGGGTGAATCAGAAGAAGCAGAAGAAGGAGAAGGAGAAGGTGAAGTCTGGAGGGTGAATCAGAAGAAGTAGAAGAAGGAGAAGGAGAAGGTGAAGTCTGGAGGGTGAAGCAGAAGAAGTAGAAGAAGGAGAAGGAGAAGGTGAAGTCAGGAGGGTGAATCAGTAGAAGTAGAAGAAGGAGAAGGAGAAGGTAAAGTCAGGAGGGTGAATCAGAAGAAGCAGAAGAAGGAGAAGGAGAAGGTGAAGTCTGGAAGGTGAATCAAAAGAATCAGAAGAAGGAGAAGGAGAAGGTGAAGTCTGGAGGGTGAATCAGAAGAAGCAGAAGAAAGAGAAGGAGAAGGTGAAGTCTGGAGGGTGAAGCAGAAGAAGCAGAAGAAGGAGAAGGAGAAGGTGAAAGCTGGAGGGTGAATCAGAAGAAGTAGAAGAAGGAGAAGGAGAAGGTGAAGTCTGGAGGGTGAATCAGAAGAAGTAGAAGAAGGAGAAGGAGAAGGTGATGTCTGGAGGGTGAATCAGAAGAAGCAGAAGAAGGAGAAGGAGAAGGTGAAGTCTGGAGGGTGAATCAGAAGAAGCAGAAGAAGGAGAAGGAGACGATGAAGTCTGGAGGGTGAATCAGAAGAAGTAGAAGAAGGAGAAGGAGAAGGTGAGGTCTGGAGGGTGAATCAGAAGAAGCAGAAGAAGGAGAAGGAGAAGGAGAAGTCTGGAGGATGAATCAGAAGAAGCAGAAGAAGGAGAAGGAGAAGGTGAAGTCTGGAGGGTGAATCAGAAGAAGCAGAAGAAGGAGAAGGAGAAGGTGAAGTCAGGAGGGAGAATCAGAAGAAGCAGAAGAAGGAGAAGGAGAAGGTGAAGTTGGGAGGGTGAATCAGAAGAAGCAGAAGAAGGAGAAGGAGAAGGTGAAGTCAGGGGGGTGAAGCAGAAGAAGGAGAAGAAGGAGAAGGAGAAGGTGAAGTCAGGAGGGTGAAGCTGAAGAAGCAGAAGAAGGAGAAGGAGAAGGTGAAGTCTGGAGGGCGCAGCAGAAGAAGCAGAAGAAGGAGAAGGAGAAGGTGAAGTCTGGAGGGTGAAGCATAAGAAGCAGAAGAAGGAGAAGGAGAAGGTGAAGTCTGGAGGGTGAATCAGAAGAAGTAGAAGAAGGAGAAGGAGAAGGTGATGTCAGGAGGGTGAAGCAGAAGAAGCAGTAGAAGGAGAAGGAGAAGGTGAAGTCTGGAGGGTGAAGCAGAAGAAGCAGAAGAAGGAGAAGGAGAAGCTGAAGTCCGGAGGGTGAAGCAGAAGAAGCAGAACAAGGAGAAGGAGAAGGTGAAGTCTGGAGGGTGAAGCAGAAGAAGCAGAAGAAGGAGAAGGAGAAAGTGAAGTCAGGAGGGTGAATCAGAAGAAGTAGAAGAAGGAGAAGGAGAAGGTAAAGTCTGGAGGGTGAATCAGAAGAAGTAGAAGAAGGAGAAGGAGAAGGTGAAGGCTGGAGGGTGAATCAGAAGTAGTAGAAGAAGGAGAAGGAGAAGGTGAAGTCTGGAGGGTGAATCAGAAGATGCAGAAGAAGGAGAAGGAGAAGTTGAAGTCTGGAGGGAGAAGCAGAAGAAGAAGAAGAAGGAGAAGGAGAAGGTGAAGTCTGGAGGGTGAATCAGAAGAAGTAGAAGAAGGAGAAGGAAAAGGTGAAGTCTGGAGGGTGAATCAGAAGAGGTAGAAGAAGGAGAAGGAGAAGGTGAAGTCTGGAGGGTGAATCAGAAGAAGCAGAAGAAGGAGAAGGAGAAGGTGAAGTCTGGAGGGTGAATCAGAAGAAGTAGAAGAAGGAGAAGGAGATGGTTTAGTCTGGAGGGTGAATCAGAAGAAGTAGACGAAGGAGAAGTAGAAGGTGAAGTCTGGAGGGTTAATCAGAAGAAGCAGAAGAAGGAGAAGGAGAAGGTGAAGTTTGGAGGGTGAATGAGAAGAAGTAGAAGAAGGAGAAGGAGAAGGTAAAGTCTGGAGGGTGAATCAGAAGAAGCAGAAGAAGGAGAAGGAGAAAGTGAAGTCTGGAGGGTGAATCAGAAGAAGCAGAAGAAGGAGAAGGAGAAGGTGAAGTATGGAGGGTAAATCAGAAGAAGCAGAAGATGGAGAAGGAGAAGGTGAAGTCTGGAGGGTGAATCAGAAGAAGCAGAAGAAGTAGAAGGAGAAGGTGAAGTCTGGAGGGTGAATCAGAAGAAGTAGAAGAAGGAGAAGGAGAAGGTGAAGTCTCGAGGGTGAATCAGAAAAAGCAGAAGAAGGAGAAGGAGAAGGTGAAGTCAGGAGGGTGAATCAGAAGAAGCAGAAGAAGGAGGAGGAGAAGGTGAAGTCTGGAGGGTGAATCAGAAGAAGCAGAAGAAGGAGAAGGAGGAGGTGAAGACTGGAGGGTGAATCAGAAGAAGTAGAAGAAGGAGAAGGAGAAGGTGAAGTCTGGAGGGTGAATCAGAAGAAGTAGAAGAAGGAGAAGGAGAAGGCGAAGTCTGGAGGGTGAATCAGAAGAAGCAGAAGAAGGAGAAGGAGAAGGTGAAGTCTGGAGGGTGAATCAGAAGAAGCAGAAGAAGGAGAAGGAGAAGATGAAGTCTGGAGGATGAATCAGAAGAAGCAGAAGAAGGAGAAGGAGAAGGTGAAGTCTGGAGGGTGAATCAGAAGAAGCAGAAGAAGGAGAAGGAGAAGGTGAAGTCTGGAGGGTGAATCAGAAGAAGTAGAAGAAGGAGAAGGTGAAGTCTGGAGGGTGAATCAGAAGAAGTAGAAGAAGGAGAAGGAGAAGGTGAAGTCTGGAGGGTGAATCAGAAGAAGCAGAAAAGGAGAAGGAGAAGGTGAAGTCTGGAGGGTGAATCAGAAGAAGTAGAAGAAGGAGAAGGTGAAGTCTGGAGGGTGAATCAGAAGAAGCAGAAGAAGGAGAAGGAGAAGGTGAAGTCTGGAGGGTGAATCAGAAGAAGCAGAAGAAGGAGAAGGAGAAGGTGAAGTCTGGAGGGTGAATCAGAAGAAGCAGAAGAAGGAGAAGGAGAAGGTGAAGTCTGGAGGGTGAATCAGAAGAAGCAGAAGAAGTAGAAGGAGAAGGTGATGTCTGGAGGGTGAATCAGAAGAAGTAGAAGAAGGAGAAGGAGAAGGTGAAATCTGGAGGGTGAATCAGAAGAAGCAGAAGAAGGAGAAGGAGAAGGTGAAGTCAGGAGGGTGAATCAGAAGAAGCAGAAGAAGGAGAAGGAGAAGTTGAAGTCTGGAGGATGAATCAGAAGAAGCAGAAGAAGGAGATGGAGAAGGTGAAGACTGGAGGGTGAATCAGAAGAAGTAGAAGAAGGAGAAGGAGAAGGTGAAATCTGGAGGGTGAATCAGAAGAAGTAGAAGAAGGAGAAGGAGAAGGCGAAGTCTGGAGGGTGAATCAGAAGAAGCAGAAGAAGGAGAAGGAGAAGGTGAAGTCTGGAGGGTGAATCAGAAGAAGTAGAAGAAGGAGAAGGAGAAGATGAAGTCTGGAGGGTGAATCAGAAGAAGTAGAAGAAGGAGAAGGAGAAGGTGAGGTCTGGAGGGTGAATCAGAAGAAGCAGAAGAAGGAGAAGGAGAAGGTGAAGTCTGAAGGGTGAATCAGAAGATGCAGAAGAAGGAGAAGGAGAAGGTGAAGTCTGGAGGGTGAATCAGAAGAAGCAGAAGAAGGAGAAGGAGAAGGTGAAGTCTGGAGGGTGAATCAGAAGAAGCAGAAGAAGGAGAAGGAGAAGGTGAAGTCTGGAGGGTGAATCAGAAGAAGTAGAAGGAGGAGAAGGAGAAGGTGAAGTCTGGAGGGTGAATCAGAAGAAGTAGAAAAAGGAGAAGGAGATGGTGATGTCTGGAGGGTGAATCAGAAGAAGCAGAAGAAGGAGAAGGAGAAGGTGATGTTGGAGGGTGAATCAGAAGAAGCAGAAGAAGGAGAAGGAGAAGATGAAGTCTGGAGGGTGAATCAGAAGAAGTAGAAGAAGGAGAAGGAGAAGGTGAAGTCTGGAGGGTGAATCAGAAGAAGCAGAAGAAGGAGAAGGAGAAGGTGAAGTCTGGAGGGTGAAGCAGAAGAAGCAGAAGAAGGAGAAGGAGAAGGTGAAGTCTGGAGGGTGAATCAGAAGAAGCAGAATAAGGAGAAGGAGAAGGTGAAGTCTGGAGGGTGAATCAGAAGAAGCAGAAGAAGGAGAAGGAGAAGGTGAAGTCTGGAGGGTGAATCAGAAGAAGTAGAAGAAGGAGAAGGAGAAGGTGAAGTTTGGAGGGTGAAGCAGAAGAAGTAGAAGAAGGAGAAGGAGAAGGTGAAGTCAGGAGGGTGAATCAGTAGAAGTAGAAGAAGGAGAAGGAGAAGGTGAAGTCTGGAGGGTGAAGCAGAAGAAGCAGAAGAAGGAGAAGGAGAAAGTGAAGTCAGGAGGGTGAATCAGAAGAAGTAGAAGAAGGAGAAGCGGAAGGTGAAGTCTGGAGGGTGAATCAGAAGAAGTAGAAGAAGGAGAAGGAGAAGGTGAAGGCTGGAGGGTGAATCAGAAGAAGTAGAAGAAGGAGAAGGAGAAGGTGAAGTCTGGAGGGTGAATCAGAAGAAGCAGAAGAAGGAGAAGGAGAAGGTGAAGTCTGGAGGGAGAAGCAGAAGAAGAAGAAGAAGGAGAAGGAGAAGGTGAAGTCTGGAGGGTGAATCAGAAGAAGTAGAAGAAGGAGAAGGAAAAGGTGAAGTCTGGAGGGTGAATCAGAAGAGGTAGAAGAAGGAGAAGGAGAAGGTGAAGTCTGGAGGGTGAATCAGAAGAAGCAGAAGAAGGAGAAGGAGAAGGTGAAGTCTGGAGGGTGAATCAGAAGAAGTAGAAGAAGGAGAACGAGAAGGTGTAGTCTGGAGGGTGAATCAGAAGAAGTAGACGAAGGAGAAGTAGAAGGTGAAGTCTGGAGGGTGAATCAGAAGAAGCAGAAGAAGGAGAAGGAGAAGGTGAAGTCTGGAGGGTGAATGAGAAGAAGTAGAAGAAGGAGAAGGAGAAGGTGAAGTCTGGAGGGTGAATCAGAAGAAGCAGAAGAAGGAGAAGGAGAAAGTGAAGTCTGGAGGGTGAATCAGAAGAAGCAGAAGAAGGAGAAGGAGAAGGTGAAGTATGGAGGGTGAATCAGAAGAAGCAGAAGAAGGAGAAGGAGAAGGTGAAGTCTGGAGGGTGAATCAGAAGAAGCAGAAGAAGTAGAAGGAGAAGGTGAAGTCTGGAGGGTGAATCAGAAGAAGTAGAAGAAGGAGAAGGAGAAGGTGAAGTCTCGAGGGTGAATCAGAAAAAGCAGAAGAAGGAGAAGGAGAAGGTGAAGTCAGGAGGGTGAATCAGAAGAAGCAGAAGAAGGAGGAGGAGAAGGTGAAGTCTGGAGGGTGAATCAGAAGAAGCAGAAGAAGGAGAAGGAGGAGGTGAAGAATGGAGGGTGAATCAGAAGAAGTAGAAGAAGGAGAAGGTGAAGTCTGGAGGGTGAATCAGAAGAAGTAGAAGAAGGAGAAGAAGAAGGCGATGTCTGGAGGGTGAATCAGAAGAAGCAGAAGAAGGAGAAGGAGAAGGTGAAGTCTGGAGGGTGAATCAGAAGAAGCAGAAGAAGGAGAAGGAGAAGATGAAGTCTGGAGGGTGAATCAGAAGAATTAGAAGAAGGAGAAGGAGAAGGTGAGGTCTGGAGGGTGAATCAGAAGAAGCAGAAGAAGGAGAAGGAGAAGTTGAAGTCTGAAGGGTGAATCAGAAGAAGCAGAAGAAGGAGAAGGAGAAGTTGAAGTCTGGAGGGAGAATCAGAAGAAGCAGAAGAAGGAGAAGGAGAAGGTGAAGTCTGGAGGGTGAATCAGAAGAAGCAGAAGAAGGACAAGGAGAAGGTGAAGTCTGGAGGGTGAATCAGAAGAAGTAGAAGAAGGAGAAGGAGAAGGTGAAGTCTGGAGGGTGAATCAGAAGAAGTAGAAGAAGGAGTAGGAGAAGGTGAAGTCTGGAGGGTGAATCAGAAGAAGCAGAAAAGGAGCAGGAGAAGTTGAAGTCTGGAGGGTGAATCAGAAGAAGTAGAAGAAGGAGAAGGTGAAGTCTGGAGGGTGAATCAGAAGAAGCAGAAGAAGGAGAAGGAGAAGGTGAAGTCTGGAGGGTGAATCAGAAGAAGCAGAAGAAGGAGAAGGAGAAGGTGAAGTCTGGAGGGTGAATCAGAAGAAGCAGAAGAAGGAGAAGGAGAAGGTGAAGTCAGGAGGGTGAATCAGAAGAAGCAGAAGAAGTAGAAGGAGAAGGTGATGTCTGGAGGGTGAATCAGAAGAAGTAGAAGAAGGAGAAGGAGAAGATGAAATCTGGAGGGTGAATCAGAAGAAGCAGAAGAAGGAGAAGGAGAAGGTGAAGTCAGGAGGGTGAATGAGAAGAAGCAGAAGAAGGAGAAGGAGAAGGTGAAGTCTGGAGGGTGAATCAGAAGAAGCAGAAGAAGGAGATGGAGAAGGTGAAGACTGGAGGGTGAATCAGAAGAAGTAGAAGAAGGAGAAGGAGAAGGTGAAGTCTGGAGGGTGAATCAGAAGAAGTAGAAGAAGGAGAAGGAGAAGGCGAAGTCTGGAGGGTGAATCAGAAGAAGCAGAAGAAGGAGAAGGAGAAGGTGACGTCTGGAGGGTGAATCAGAAGAAGCAGAAGAAGGAGAAGGAGAAGATGAAGTCTGGAGGGTGAATCAGAAAAAGTAGAAGAAGGAGAAGGAGAAGGTGAGGTCTGGAGGGTGAATCAGAAGAAGCAGAAGAAGGAGAAGGAGAAGGTGAAGTCTGAAGGGTGAATCAGAAGATGCAGAAGAAGGAGAAGGAGAAGGTGAAGTCTGGAGGGTAAATCAGAAGAAGCAGAAGAAGGAGAAGGAGAAGGTGAAGTATGGAGGGTGAATCAGAAGAAGCAGAAGAAGGAGAAGGAGAAGGTGAAGTCTGGAGGGTGAATCAGAAGAAGCAGAAGAAGGAGAAGGAGAAGATGAAGTCTGGAGGGTGAATCAGAAGAATTAGAAGAAGGAGAAGGAGAAGGTGAGGTCTGGAGGGTGAATCAGAAGAAGCAGAAGAAGGAGAAGGAGAAGTTGAAGTCTGAAGGGTGAATCAGAAGAAGCAGAAGAAGGAGAAGGAGAAGTTGAAGTCTGGAGGGAGAATCAGAAGAAGCAGAAGAAGGAGAAGGAGAAGGTGCAGTCTGGAGGGTGAATCAGAAGAAGCAGAAGAAGGACAAGGAGAAGGTGAAGTCTGGAGGGTGAATCAGAAGAAGTAGAAGAAGGAGAAGGAGAAGGTGAAGTCTGGAGGGTGAATCAGAAGAAGTAGAAGAAGGAGTAGGAGAAGGTGAAGTCTGGAGGGTGAATCAGAAGAAGCAGAAAAGGAGCAGGAGAAGTTGAAGTCTGGAGGGTGAATCAGAAGAAGTAGAAGAAGGAGAAGGTGAAGTCTGGAGGGTGAATCAGAAGAAGCAGAAGAAGGAGAAGGAGAAGGTGAAGTCTGGAGGGTGAATCAGAAGAAGCAGAAGAAGGAGAAGGAGAAGGTGAAGTCTGGAGGGTGAATCAGAAGAAGCAGAAGAAGGAGAAGGAGAAGGTGAAGTCAGGAGGGTGAATCAGAAGAAGCAGAAGAAGTAGAAGGAGAAGGTGATGTCTGGAGGGTGAATCAGAAGAAGTAGAAGAAGGAGAAGGAGAAGATGAAATCTGGAGGGTGAATCAGAAGAAGCAGAAGAAGGAGAAGGAGAAGGTGAAGTCAGGAGGGTGAATGAGAAGAAGCAGAAGAAGGAGAAGGAGAAGGTGAAGTCTGGAGGGTGAATCAGAAGAAGCAGAAGAAGGAGATGGAGAAGGTGAAGACTGGAGGGTGAATCAGAAGAAGTAGAAGAAGGAGAAGGAGAAGGTGAAGTCTGGAGGGTGAATCAGAAGAAGTAGAAGAAGGAGAAGGAGAAGGCGAAGTCTGGAGGGTGAATCAGAAGAAGCAGAAGAAGGAGAAGGAGAAGGTGACGTCTGGAGGGTGAATCAGAAGAAGCAGAAGAAGGAGAAGGAGAAGATGAAGTCTGGAGGGTGAATCAGAAAAAGTAGAAGAAGGAGAAGGAGAAGGTGAGGTCTGGAGGGTGAATCAGAAGAAGCAGAAGAAGGAGAAGGAGAAGGTGAAGTCTGAAGGGTGAATCAGAAGATGCAGAAGAAGGAGAAGGAGAAGGTGAAGTCTGGAGGGTGAATCAGAAGAAGCAGAAGAAGGAGAAGGAGAAGGTGAAGTATGGAGGGTGAATCAGAAGAAGCAGAAGAAGGAGAAGGAGAAGGTGAAGTCTGGAGGGTGAATCAGAAGAAGTAGAAGGAGGAGAAGGAGAAGGTGAAGTCTGGAGGGTGAATCAGAAGAAGTAGAAGAAGGAGAAGGAGAAGGTGATGTCTGGAGGGTGAATCAGAAGAAGCAGAACAAGGAGAAGGAGAAGGTGATGTCTGGAGGGTGAATCAGAAGAAGCAGAAGAAGGAGAAGGAGAAGATGAAGTCTGGAGGGTGAATCAGAAGAAGTAGAAGAAGGAGAAGGAGAAGGTGAAGTCTGGAGGGTGAATCAGAAGAAGCAGAAGAAGGAGAAGGAGAAGGTGAAGTCTGGAGGGTGAAGCAGAAGAAGCAGAAGAAGGAGAAGGAGAAGGTGAAGTCTGGAGGGCGAATCAGAAGAAGCAGAATAAGGAGAAGGAGAAGGTGAAGTCTGGAGGGTGAATCAGAAGAAGCAGAAGAAGGAGAAGGAGAAGGTGAAGTCTGGAGGGTGAATCAGAAGAAGTAGAAGAAGGAGAAGGAGAAGGTGAAGTTTGGAGGGTGAAGCAGAAGAAGTAGAAGAAGGAGAAGGAGAAGGTGAAGTCAGGAGGGTGAATCCGTAGAAGTAGAAGAAGGAGAAGGAGAAGGTGAAGTCAAGAGGGTGAATCAGAAGAATCAGAAGAAGGAGAAGGAGAAGGTGAAGTCTGGAAGGTGAATCAGAAGAATCAGAAGAAGGAGAAGGAGAAGGTGAAGTCTGGAGGGTGAATCAGAAGAAGCAGAAGAAAGAGAAGGAGAAGGTGAGGTCTGGAGGGTGAAGCAGAAGAAGCAGAAGAAGGAGAAGGAGAAGGTGAAAGCTGGAGGGTGAATCAGAAGAAGGAGAAGAAGGAGAAGTAGTAGGTGAAGTCTGGAGGGTGAATCAGAAGAAGTAGAAGAAGGAGAAGGAGAAGGTGAAGTCTGGAGGGTGAATCAGAAGAAGCAGAAGAAGGAGAAGGAGACGATGAAGTCTGGAGGGTGAATCAGAAGAAGTAAAAGAAGGAGAAGGAGAAGGTGAGGTCTGGAGGGTGAATCAGAAGAAGCAGAAGAAGGAGAAGGAGAAGGTGAAGTCTGGAGGGTGAATCAGAAGAAGCAGAAGAAGGAGAAGGAGAAGGTGAAGTCTGGAGGGTGAATCAGAAGAAGCAGAAGAAGGAGAAGGAGAAGGTGAAGTCAGGAGGGAGAATCAGAAGAAGCAGAAGAAGGAGAAGGAGAAGGTGAAGTTAGGAGGGTGAATCAGAAGAAGCAGAAGAAGGAGAAGGAGAAGGTGAAGTCAGGGGGGTGAAGCAGAAGAAGTAGAAGAAGGAGAAGGAGAAGGTGAAGTCAGGAGGGTGAAGCAGAAGAAGCAGAAGAAGGAGAAGGAGAAGGTGAAGTCTGGAGGGTGAATCAGAAGAAGTAGAAGAAGGAGAAGGAGAAGGTGATGTCAGGAGGGTGAAGCAGAAGAAGCAGTAGAAGGAGAAGGAGAAGGTGAAGTCTGGAGGGTGAAGCAGAAGAAGCAGAAGAAGGAGAAGGAGAAGGTGAAGTCTGGAGGGCGAAGCAGAAGAAGCAGAAGAAGGAGAAGGAGAAGCTGAAGTCTGGAGGGTGAAGCAGAAGAAGCAGAATAAGGAGAAGTAGAAGGTGAAGTCTGGAGGGTGAATCAGAAGAAGTAGAAAAAGGAGAAGGAGAAGGTGAAGTCAGGAGGGTGAAGCAGAAGAAGCAGAAGAAGGAGAAGGAGAAGGTGAAGTCTGGAGGGTGAATCAGAAGAAGTAGACGAAGGAGAAGGAGAAGGTGAAGTCTGGAGGGTGAATCAGAAGAAGCAAAAGAAGGAGAAGGAGAAGGTGAAGTCTGGAGGGTGAATCAGAAGAAGTAGAAGAAGGAGAAGGAGAAGGTGAAGTCTGGAGGGTGAATCAGAAGAAGCAGAAGAAGGAGAAGGAGAAGGTGAAGTCTGGAGGGTGAATCAGAAGAAGCAGAAGAAGGAGAAGGAGAAGGTGAAGTCTGGAGGGTGAATCAGAAGAAGCAGAAGAAGGAGAAGGAGAAGGTGAAGTCTGGAGGGTGAATCAGAAGAAGCAGAAGAAGTAGAAGGAGAAGGTGAAGTCTGGAGGGTGAATCAGAAGAAGTAGAAGAAGGAGAAGGAGAAGGTGAAGTCTGGAGCGTGAATCAGAAGAAGCAGAAGAAGGAGAAGGAGAAGGTGAAGTCAGGAGGGTGAATCAGAAGAAGCAGAAGAAGGAGAAGGAGATGGTGAAGACTGGAGGGTGAATCAGAAGAAGTAGAAGAAGGAGAAGGAGAAGGTGAAGTCTGAAGGGTGAATCAAAAGAAGTAGAAGAAGGAGAAGGAGAAGGCGAAGTCTGGAGGGTGAATCAGAAGAAGCAGAAAAAGGAGAAGGAGAAGGTGAAGTCTGGAGGGTAAATCAGAAGAAGCAGAAGAAGGAGAAGGAGCAGATGAAGTCTGGAGGGTGAATCAGAAGAAGTAGAAGAAGGTGAAGGAGAAGGTGAGGTCTGGAGGGTGAATCAGAAGAAGTAGAAGAAGGAGAAGGAGAAGGTGATGTCAGGAGGGTGAAGCAGAAGAAGCAGTAGAAGGAGAAGGAGAAGGTGAAGTCTGGAGGGTGAAGCAGAAGAAGCAGAAGAAGGAGAAGGAGAAGGTGAAGTCTGGAGGGCGAAGCTGAAGAAGCAGAAGAAGGAGAAGGAGAAGCTGAAGTCTGGAGGGTGGAGCAGAAGAAGCAGAAGAAGGAGAAGTAGAAGGTGAAGTCTGGAGGGTGAATCAGAAGAAGTAGAAGAAGGAGAAGGAGAAGGTGAAGTCAGGAGGGTGAAGCAGAAGAAGCAGAAAAAGGAGAAGGAGAAGGTGAAGTCTGGAGGGTGAAGCAGAAGAAGAAGAAGAAGGAGAAGGAGAAGGTGAAGTCTGGAGGGTGAATCAGAAGAAGTAGAAGAAGGATAAGGAGAAGGTGAAGTCTGGAGGGTGAATCAGAAGAAGTAGAAGAAGGAGAAGGAGAAGGTGAAATCTGGAGGGTGAATCAGAAGAAGCAGAAGAAGGAGAAGGAGAAGGTGAAGTCCGGAGGGAGAAGCAGAAGAAGTAGAAGAAGGAGAAGGAGAAGGTGAAGTCTGGAGGGTGAATCAGAAGAAGTAGAAGAAGGGGAAGGAGAAGGTGAAGTCTGGAGGGTGAATCAGAAGAAGTAGAAGAAGGAGAAGGAGAAGGTGTAGTCTGGAGGGTGAATCAGAAGAAGTAGACGAAGGAGAAGGAGAAGGTGAAGTCTGGAGGGTGAATCAGAAGAAGCAAAAGAAGTAGAAGGAGAAGGTGAAGTCTGGAGGGTGAATCAGAAGAAGTAGAAGAACGAGAAGGAGAAGGTGAAGTCTGGAGGGTGAATCAGAAGAAGCAGAAGAAGGAGAAGGAGAAGGTGAAGTCTGGAGGGTGAAGCAGAAGAAGCAGAAGAAGGAGAAGGAGAAGGTGAAGTCTGGAGGGTGAATCAGAAGAAGCAGAATAAGGAGAAGGAGAAGGTGAAGTCTGGAGGGTGAATCAGAAGAAGCAGAAGAAGGAGAAGAGGAAGGTGAAGTCTGGAGGGTGAATCAGAAGAAGTAGAAGAAGGAGAAGGAGAAGGTGAAGTTTGGAGGGTGAAGCAGAAGAAGTAGAAGAAGGAGAAGGAGAAGGTGAAGTCAGGAGGGTGAATCAGTAGAAGTAGAAGAAGGAGAAGGAGAAGGTGAAGTCAGGAGGGTGAATCAGAAGAATCAGAAGAAGGAGAAGGAGAAGGTGAAGTCTGGAAGGTGAATCAGAAGAATCAGAAGAAGGAGAAGGAGAAGGTGAAGTCTGGAGGGTGAATCAGAAGAAGCAGAAGAAAGAGAAGGAGAAGGTGAAGTCTGGAGGGTGAAGCAGAAGAAGCAGAAGAAGGAGAAGGAGAAGGTGAAAGCTGGAGGGTGAATCAGAAGAAGTAGAAGAAGGAGAAGGAGAAGGTGAAGTCTGGAGGGTGAATCAGAAGAAGCAGAAGAAGGAGAAGGAGAAGCAGAAGGTGAAGTCTGGAGGGTGAATCAGAAGAAGTAGAAGAAGGAGAAGGAGAAGGTGAAGTCTGGAGGGTGAAGCAGAAGAAGTAGAAGAAGGAGAAGTAGAAGGTGAAGTCAGGAGGGTGAATCAGAAGAAGTAGAAGAAGGAGAAGGAGAAGGTGAAGTCAGGAGGGTGAATCAGAAGAAGGAGAAGGAGGAGGTGAAGTCTGGAGGGTGAATCAGAAGAATCAGAAGAAGGAGAAGGAGAAGGTGAAGTCTGGAGGGTGAATCAGAAGAAGCAGAAGAAAGAGAAGGAGAAGGTGAAGTATGGAGGGTGAAGCAGAAGAAGCAGAAGAAGCAGAATGAGAAGGTGAAGGCTGGAGGGTGAATCAGAAGAAGTAGAAGAAGGAGAAGGAGAAGGTGAAGTCTGGGGGCTAATCAGAAGAAGTAGAAGAAGGAGAAGGAGAAGGTGAAGTCTGGAGGGTGAATCAGAAGAAGCAGAAGAAGGAGAAGGAGAAGGTGAAATCTGGAGGGTGAATCAGAAGAAGCAGAAGAAGGAGAAGGAGAAGATGAAGTCTGGAGGGTGAATCAGAAGAAGCAGAAGAAGGAGAAGGAGAAGGCCAAGTCAGGAGGGTGAATCAGAAAAAGCAGCAGAAGGAGAACGAGAAGGTGAAGTTAGGAGAGTGAATCAGAAGAAGCAGAAGAAGGAGAAGGAGAAGGTGAAGTCTGGAGGGCGCAGCAGAAGAAGCAGAAGAAGGAGAAGGAGAAGGTGAAGTCTGGAGGGTGAAGCAGAAGAAGCAGAAGAAGGAGAAGGAGAAGGTGAAGTCTGGAGGGTGAATCAGAAGAAGAAGAAGAAGGAGAAGGAGAAGGTGAAGTCAGGAGGGTGAAGCAGAAGAAGCAGAAGAAGGAGAAGGAGAAGGTGAAGTCTGGAGGGTGAAGCAGAAGAAGCAGAAGAAGGAGAAGGAGAAGGTGAAGTCTGGAGCGTGAAGCAGAAGAAGCAGAAGAAGGAGAAGGAGAAGGTGAAGTCTGGAGGGTGAATCAGAAG
The DNA here is from genome assembly GCF_052327205.1 of Somniosus microcephalus. Lineage (NCBI taxonomy): Eukaryota > Metazoa > Chordata > Chondrichthyes > Squaliformes > Somniosidae > Somniosus > Somniosus microcephalus. Next base: position 46,909 of record NW_028225400.1, on the reverse strand, counting down.
AAGTAGAAGAAGGAGAAGGAGAAGGTGAAGTCAGGAGGGTGAAGCAGAAGAAGCAGAAGAAGGAGAAGGAGAAGATGAAGTCTGGAGGGTGAAGCAGAAGAAGCAGGAGAAGGAGAAGGAGAAGGTGAAGTCTGGAGGGTGAAGCAGAAGAAGCAGAAGAAGGAGAAGGAGAAGGTGAAGTCTGGAGGGTGAATCAGAAGAAGCAGAAGAAGGAGAAGGAGAAGGTGAAGTCTGGAGGGAGAAGCAGAAGAAGAAGAAGAAGGAGAAGGAGAAGGTGAAGTCTGGAGGGTGAATCAGAAGAAGTAGAAGAAGGAGAAGGAAAAGGTGAAGTCTGGAGGGTGAATCAGCAGAAGTAGAAGAAGGAGAAGGAGAAGGTGAAGTCTGGAGGGTGAATCAGAAGAAGCAGAAGAAGGAGAAGGAGAAGTTGAAGTCTGGAGGCTGAATCGGAAGAAGTAGAAGAAGGAGCAGGAGAAGGTGTAGTCTGGAGGGTGAATCAGAAGAAGTAGACGAAGGAGAAGTAGAAGGTGAAGTCTGGAGGGTGAATCAGAAGAAGCAGAAGAAGGAGAAGGAGAAGGTGAAGTCTGGAGGGTGAATGAGAAGAAGTAGAAGAAGGAGAAGGAGAAGGTGAAGTCTGGAGGGTGAATCAGAAGAAGCAGAAGAAGGAGAAGGAGAAAGTGAAGTCTGGAGGGTGAATCAGAAGAAGCAGAAGAAGGAGAAGGAGAAGGTGAAGTATGGAGGGTGAATCAGAAGAAGCAGAAGAAGGAGAAGGAGAAGGTGAAGTCTGGAGGGTGAATCAGAAGAAGCAGAAGAAGTAGAAGGAGAAGGTGAAGTCTGGAGGGTGAATCAGAAGAAGTAGAAGAAGGAGAAGGAGAAGGTGAAGTCTGGAGGGTGAATCAGATAAAGCAGAAGAAGGAGAAGGAGAAGGTGAAGTCAGGAGGGTGAATCAGAAGAAGCAGAAGAAGGAGAAGGAGAAAGTGAAGTCTGGAGGGTGAATCAGAAGAAGCAGAAGAAGGAGAAGGAGGAGGTGAAGACTGGAGGGTGAATCAGAAGAAGTAGATGAAGGAGAAGGAGAAGGTGAAGTCTGGAGGGTGAATCAGAAGAAGTAGAAGAAGGAGAAGGAGAAGGCGAAGTCTGTAGGGTGAATCAGAAGAAGCAGAAGAAGGAGAAGGAGAAGGTGAAGTCTGGAGGGTGAATCAGAAGAAGCAGAAGAAGGAGAAGGAGAAGATGAAGTCTGGAGGGTGAATCAGAAGAATTAGAAGAAGGAGAAGGAGAAGGTGAGGTCTGGAGGGTGAATCAGAAGAAGCAGAAGAAGGAGAAGGAGAAGGTGAAGTCTGAAGGGTGAATCAGAAGAAGCAGAAGAAGGAGAAGGAGAAGGTGAAGTCTGGAGGGTGAATCAGAAGAAGCAGAAGAAGGAGAAGGAGAAGGTGAAGTCTGGAGGGTGAATCAGAAGAAGCAGAAGAAGGAGAAGGAGAAGGTGAAGTCTGGAGGGTGAATCAGAAGAAGTAGAAGAAGGAGAAGGAGAAGGTGAAGACTGGGGGGTGAATCAGAAGAAGTAGAAGAAGGAGAAGGAGAAGGTGAAGTCTGGAGGGTGAATCAGAAGAAGCAGAAGAAGGAGAAGGAGAAGCTGAAGTCTGGAGGGTGAATCAGAAGAAGCATAAGAAGGAGAAGGAGAAGATGAAGTCTGGAGGGTGAATCAGAAGAAGTAGAAGAAGGAGAAGGAGAAGGTGAGGTCTGGAGGGTGAATCAGAAGAAGCAGAAGAAGGAGAAGGAGAAGGTGAATTCTGGAGGGTGAATCAGAAGAAGCAGAAGAAGGAGAAGGAGAAGGTGAAGTCTGGAGGGTGAATCAGAAGAAGCAGAAGAAGGAGAAGGAGAAGGCGAAGTCAGGAGGGTGAATCAGAAGAAGCAGCAGAAGGAGAAGGAGAAGGTGAAGTTAGGAGAGTGAAGCAGAAGAAGCAGAAGAAGGAGAAGGAGAAGGTGAAGTCAGGGGGATGAAGCAGAAGAAGTAGAAGAAGGAGAAGGAGAAGGTGAAGTCAGGAGGGTGAAGCAGAAGAAGCAGAAGAAGGAGAAGGAGAAGTTGAGGTCTGGAGGGCGCAGCAGAAGAAGCAGAAGAAGGAGAAGGAGAAGGTGAAGTCTGGAGGGTGAAGCAGAAGAAGCAGAAGAAGGAGAAGGAGAAGGTAAAGTCTGGAGTGTGAATCAGAAGAAGAAGAAGAAGGAGAAGGAGAAGGTGAAGTCAGGAGGGTGAAGCAGAAGAAGCAGAAGAAGGAGAAGGAGAAGGTGAAGTCTGGTGGGTGAAGCAGAAGAAGCAGAAGAAGGAGAAGGAGAAGGTGAAGTCTGGAGCGTGAAGCAGAAGTAGCAGAAGAAGGAGAAGGAGAAGGTGAAGTCTGGAGGGTGAATCAGAAGAAGTAGAAGAAGGAGAAGGAGAAGGTGAAGTCAGGAGGGTGAAGCAGAAGAAGCAGAAGAAGGAGAAGGAGAAGGTGAAGTCTGGAGGGTGAAGCAGAAGAAGCAGAAGAAGGAGAAGGAGAAGGTGAATTCTGGAGGGTGAATCAGAAGAAGCAGAAGAAGGAGAAGGAGAAGGTGAAGTCTGGAGGGTGAATCAGAAGAAGCAGAAGAAGGAGAAGGAGAAGGCGAAGTCAGGAGGGTGAATCAGAAGAAGTAGAAGAAGGAGAAGGAGAAGGTGAAGTCAGGAGGGTGAAGCAGAAGAAGTAGAAGAAGGAGAAGGAGAAGGTGAAGTCAGGAGGGTGAAGCAGAAGAAGCAGAAGAAGGAGAAGGAGAAGATGAAGTCTGGAGGGTGAAGCAGAAGAAGCAGGAGAAGGAGAAGGAGAAGGTGAAGTCTGGAGGGTGAAGCAGAAGAAGCAGAAGAAGGAGAAGGAGAAGGTGAAGTCTGGAGGGTGAATCAGAAGAAGCAGAAGAAGGAGAAGGAGAAGGTGAAGTCTGGAGGGAGAAGCAGAAGAAGAAGAAGAAGGAGAAGGAGAAGGTGAAGTCTGGAGGGTGAATCAGAAGAAGTAGAAGAAGGAGAAGGAGAAGGTGAAGTCAGGAGGGTGAAGCAGAAGAAGTAGAAGAAGGAGAAGGAGAAGTTGAAGTCAGGAGGGTGAAGCAGAAGAAGCAGAAGAAGGAGAAGGAGAAGATGAAGTCTGGAGGGTGAAGCAGAAGAAGCAGGAGAAGGAGAAGGAGAAGGTGAAGTCTGGAGGGTGAAGCAGAAGAAGCAGAAGAAGGAGAAGGAGAAGGTGAAGTCTGGAGGGTGAATCAGAAGAAGCAGAAGAAGGAGAAGGAGAAGGTGAAGTCTGGAGGGAGAAGCAGAAGAAGAAGAAGAAGGAGAAGGAGAAGGTGAAGTCTGGAGGGTGAATCAGAAGAAGTAGAAGAAGGAGAAGGAAAAGGTGAAGTCTGGAGGGTGAATCAGCAGAAGTAGAAGAAGGAGAAGGAGAAGGTGAAGTCTGGAGGGTGAATCAGAAGAAGCAGAAGAAGGAGAAGGAGAAGTTGAAGTCTGGAGGCTGAATCGGAAGAAGTAGAAGAAGGAGCAGGAGAAGGTGTAGTCTGGAGGGTGAATCAGAAGAAGTAGACGAAGGAGAAGTAGAAGGTGAAGTCTGGAGGGTGAATCAGAAGAAGCAGAAGAAGGAGAAGGAGAAGGTGAAGTCTGGAGGGTGAATGAGAAGAAGTAGAAGAAGGAGAAGGAGAAGGTGAAGTCTGGAGGGTGAATCAGAAGAAGCAGAAGAAGGAGAAGGAGAAAGTGAAGTCTGGAGGGTGAATCAGAAGAAGCAGAAGAAGGAGAAGGAGAAGGTGAAGTATGGAGGGTGAATCAGAAGAAGCAGAAGAAGGAGAAGGAGAAGGTGAAGTCTGGAGGGTGAATCAGAAGAAGCAGAAGAAGTAGAAGGAGAAGGTGAAGTCTGGAGGGTGAATCAGAAGAAGTAGAAGAAGGAGAAGGAGAAGGTGAAGTCTGGAGGGTGAATCAGATAAAGCAGAAGAAGGAGAAGGAGAAGGTGATGTCAGGAGGGTGAATCAGAAGAAGCAGAAGAAGGAGAAGGAGAAAGTGAAGTCTGGAGGGTGAATCAGAAGAAGCAGAAGAAGGAGAAGGAGGAGGTGAAGACTGGAGGGTGAATCAGAAGAAGTAGATGAAGGAGAAGGAGAAGGTGAAGTCTGGAGGGTGAATCAGAAGAAGTAGAAGAAGGAGAAGGAGAAGGCGAAGTCTGTAGGGTGAATCAGAAGAAGCAGAAGAAGGAGAAGGAGAAGGTGAAGTCTGGAGGGTGAATCAGAAGAAGCAGAAGAAGGAGAAGGAGAAGATGAAGTCTGGAGGGTGAATCAGAAGAATTAGAAGAAGGAGAAGGAGAAGGTGAGGTCTGGAGGGTGAATCAGAAGAAGCAGAAGAAGGAGAAGGAGAAGGTGAAGTCTGAAGGGTGAATCAGAAGAAGCAGAAGAAGGAGAAGGAGAAGGTGAAGTCTGGAGGGTGAATCAGAAGAAGCAGAAGAAGGAGAAGGAGAAGGTGAAGTCAGGAGGGTGAAGCAGAAGAAGTAGAAGAAGGAGAAGGAGAAGTTGAAGTCAGGAGGGTGAAGCAGAAGAAGCAGAAGAAGGAGAAGGAGAAGATGAAGTCTGGAGGGTGAAGCAGAAGAAGCAGGAGAAGGAGAAGGAGAAGGTGAAGTCTGGAGGGTGAAGCAGAAGAAGCAGAAGAAGGAGAAGGAGAAGGTGAAGTCTGGAGGGTGAATCAGAAGAAGCAGAAGAAGGAGAAGGAGAAGGTGAAGTCTGGAGGGAGAAGCAGAAGAAGAAGAAGAAGGAGAAGGAGAAGGTGAAGTCTGGAGGGTGAATCAGAAGAAGTAGAAGAAGGAGAAGGAAAAGGTGAAGTCTGGAGGGTGAATCAGCAGAAGTAGAAGAAGGAGAAGGAGAAGGTGAAGTCTGGAGGGTGAATCAGAAGAAGCAGAAGAAGGAGAAGGAGAAGTTGAAGTCTGGAGGCTGAATCGGAAGAAGTAGAAGAAGGAGCAGGAGAAGGTGTAGTCTGGAGGGTGAATCAGAAGAAGTAGACGAAGGAGAAGTAGAAGGTGAAGTCTGGAGGGTGAATCAGAAGAAGCAGAAGAAGGAGAAGGAGAAGGTGAAGTCTGGAGGGTGAATGAGAAGAAGTAGAAGAAGGAGAAGGAGAAGGTGAAGTCTGGAGGGTGAATCAGAAGAAGCAGAAGAAGGAGAAGGAGAAAGTGAAGTCTGGAGGGTGAATCAGAAGAAGCAGAAGAAGGAGAAGGAGAAGGTGAAGTATGGAGGGTGAATCAGAAGAAGCAGAAGAAGGAGAAGGAGAAGGTGAAGTCTGGAGGGTGAATCAGAAGAAGCAGAAGAAGTAGAAGGAGAAGGTGAAGTCTGGAGGGTGAATCAGAAGAAGTAGAAGAAGGAGAAGGAGAAGGTGAAGTCTGGAGGGTGAATCAGATAAAGCAGAAGAAGGAGAAGGAGAAGGTGATGTCAGGAGGGTGAATCAGAAGAAGCAGAAGAAGGAGAAGGAGAAAGTGAAGTCTGGAGGGTGAATCAGAAGAAGCAGAAGAAGGAGAAGGAGGAGGTGAAGACTGGAGGGTGAATCAGAAGAAGTAGATGAAGGAGAAGGAGAAGGTGAAGTCTGGAGGGTGAATCAGAAGAAGTAGAAGAAGGAGAAGGAGAAGGCGAAGTCTGTAGGGTGAATCAGAAGAAGCAGAAGAAGGAGAAGGAGAAGGTGAAGTCTGGAGGGTGAATCAGAAGAAGCAGAAGAAGGAGAAGGAGAAGATGAAGTCTGGAGGGTGAATCAGAAGAATTAGAAGAAGGAGAAGGAGAAGGTGAGGTCTGGAGGGTGAATCAGAAGAAGCAGAAGAAGGAGAAGGAGAAGGTGAAGTCTGAAGGGTGAATCAGAAGAAGCAGAAGAAGGAGAAGGAGAAGGTGAAGTCTGGAGGGTGAATCAGAAGAAGCAGAAGAAGGAGAAGGAGAAGGTGAAGTCTGGAGGGTGAATCAGAAGAAGCAGAAGAAGGAGAAGGAGAAGGTGAAGTCTGGAGGGTGAATCAGAAGAAGTAGAAGAAGGAGAAGGAGAAGGTGAAGACTGGGGGGTGAATCAGAAGAAGTAGAAGAAGGAGAAGGAGAAGGTGAAGTCTGGAGGGTGAATCAGAAGAAGCAGAAGAAGGAGAAGGAGAAGCTGAAGTCTGGAGGGTGAATCAGAAGAAGCATAAGAAGGAGAAGGAGAAGATGAAGTCTGGAGGGTGAATCAGAAGAAGTAGAAGAAGGAGAAGGAGAAGGTGAGGTCTGGAGGGTGAATCAGAAGAAGCAGAAGAAGGAGAAGGAGAAGGTGAATTCTGGAGGGTGAATCAGAAGAAGCAGAAGAAGGAGAAGGAGAAGGTGAAGTCTGGAGGGTGAATCAGAAGAAGCAGAAGAAGGAGAAGGAGAAGGCGAAGTCAGGAGGGTGAATCAGAAGAAGCAGCAGAAGGAGAAGGAGAAGGTGAAGTTAGGAGAGTGAAGCAGAAGAAGCAGAAGAAGGAGAAGGAGAAGGTGAAGTCAGGGGGATGAAGCAGAAGAAGTAGAAGAAGGAGAAGGAGAAGGTGAAGTCAGGAGGGTGAAGCAGAAGAAGCAGAAGAAGGAGAAGGAGAAGTTGAGGTCTGGAGGGCGCAGCAGAAGAAGCAGAAGAAGGAGAAGGAGAAGGTGAAGTCTGGAGGGTGAAGCAGAAGAAGCAGAAGAAGGAGAAGGAGAAGGTAAAGTCTGGAGTGTGAATCAGAAGAAGAAGAAGAAGGAGAAGGAGAAGGTGAAGTCAGGAGGGTGAAGCAGAAGAAGCAGAAGAAGGAGAAGGAGAAGGTGAAGTCTGGTGGGTGAAGCAGAAGAAGCAGAAGAAGGAGAAGGAGAAGGTGAAGTCTGGAGCGTGAAGCAGAAGTAGCAGAAGAAGGAGAAGGAGAAGGTGAAGTCTGGAGGGTGAATCAGAAGAAGTAGAAGAAGGAGAAGGAGAAGGTGAAGTCAGGAGGGTGAAGCAGAAGAAGCAGAAGAAGGAGAAGGAGAAGGTGAAGTCTGGAGGGTGAAGCAGAAGAAGCAGAAGAAGGAGAAGGAGAAGGTGAATTCTGGAGGGTGAATCAGAAGAAGCAGAAGAAGGAGAAGGAGAAGGTGAAGTCTGGAGGGTGAATCAGAAGAAGCAGAAGAAGGAGAAGGAGAAGGCGAAGTCAGGAGGGTGAATCAGAAGAAGCAGCAGAAGGAGAAGGAGAAGGTGAAGTTAGGAGAGTGAAGCAGAAGAAGCAGAAGAAGGAGAAGGAGAAGGTGAAGTCAGGGGGGTGAAGCAGAAGAAGTAGAAGAAGGAGAAGGAGAAGGTGAAGTCAGGAGGGTGAAGCAGAAGAAGCAGAAGAAGGAGAAGGAGAAGGTGAGGTCTGGAGGGCGCAGCAGAAGAAGCAGAAGAAGGAGAAGGAGAAGGTGAAGTCTGGAGGGTGAAGCAGAAGAAGCAGAAGAAGGAGAAGGAGAAGGTGAAGTCTGGAGGGTGAATCAGAAGAAGAAGAAGAAGGAGAAGGAGAAGGTGAAGTCAGGAGGGTGAAGCAGAAGAAGCAGAAGAAGGAGAAGGAGAAGATGAAGTCTGGAGGGTGAATCAGAAGAAGTAGAAGAAGGAGAAGGAGAAGGTGAAGTCTGGAGGGTGAATCAGAAGAAGCAGAAGAAGGAGAAGGAGAAGGTGAAGTCTGGAGGTTGAATCAGAAGAAGCAGAATAAGGAGAAGGAGAAGGTGAAGTCTGGAGGGTGAATCAGAAGAAGCAGAAGAAGGAGAAGGAGAAGATGAAGTCTGGAGGGTGAATCAGAAGAAGCAGAATAAGGAGAAGGAGAAGATGAAGTCTGGAGGGTGAATCAGAAGAAGCAGAAGAAGGAGAAGGAGAAGCAGAAGGTGAAGTCTGGAGGGTGAATCAGAAGAAGTAGAAGAAGGAGAAGGAGAAGGTGAAGTCTGGAGGGGGAAGCAGAAGAAGTAGAAGAAGGAGAAGTAGAAGGTGAAGTCAGGAGGGTGAATCAGAAGAAGTAGAAGAAGGAGAAGGAGAAGGTGAAGTCAGGAGGGTGAATCAGAAGAAGGAGAAGGAGGAGGTGAAGTCTGGAGGGTGAATCAGAGGAATCAGAAGAAGGAGAAGGAGAAGGTGAAGTCTGGAGGGTGAATCAGAAGAAGCAGAAGAAAGAGAAGGAGAAGGTGAAGTATGGAGGGTGAAGCAGAAGAAGCAGAAGAAGCAGAATGAGAAGGTGAAGTCTGGGGGCTAATCAGAAGAAGTAGAAGAAGGAGAAGGAGAAGGTGAAGTCTGGAGGGTGAATCAGAAGAAGCAGAAGAAGGAGAAGGAGAAGGTGAAATCTGGAGGGTGAATCAGAAGAAGCAGAAGAAGGAGAAGGAGAAGATGAAGTCTGGAGGGTGAATCAGATGAAGCAGAAGAAGAAGAAGGAGAAGGCCAAGTCAGGAGGGTGAATCAGAAGAAGCAGCAGAAGGAGAACGAGAAGGTGAAGTTAGGAGAGTGAATCAGAAGAAGCAGAAGAAGGAGAAGGAGAAGGTGAAGTCTGGAGGGCGCAGCAGAAGAAGCAGAAGAAGGAGAAGGAGAAGGTGAAGTCTGGAGGGTGAAGCAGAAGAAGCAGAAGAAGGAGAAGGAGAAGGTGAAGTCTGGAGCGTGAAGCAGAAGAAGCAGAAGAAGGAGAAGGAGAAGGTGAAGTCTGGAGGGTGAATCAGAAGAAGTAGAAGAAGGAGAAGGAGAAGGTGAAGTCAGGAGGGTGAAGCAGAAGAAGCAGAAGAAGGAGAAGGAGAAGATGAAGTCTGGAGGGTGAAGCAGAAGAAGCAGGAGAAGGAGAAGGAGAAGGTGAAGTCTGGAGGGTGAAGCAGAAGAAGCAGAAGAAGGAGAAGGAGAAGGTGAAGTCTGGAGGGTGAATCAGAAGAAGCAGAAGAAGGAGAAGGAGAAGGTGAAGTCTGGAGGGAGAAGCAGAAGAAGAAGAAGAAGGAGAAGGAGAAGGTGAAGTCTGGAGGGTGAATCAGAAGAAGTAGAAGAAGGAGAAGGAAAAGGTGAAGTCTGGAGGGTGAATCAGAAGAAGTAGAAGAAGGAGAAGGAGAAGTTGAAGTCTGGAGGGTGAATCAGAAGAAGCAGAAGAAGGAGAAGAAGGAGAAGGAGAAGGTGAAGTCTGGAGGGTGAAGCAGAAGAAGCAGAAGAAGGAGAAGGAGAAGGTGAAGTCTGGAGGGTGAATCAGAAGAAGAAGAAGAAGGAGAAGGAGAAGGTGAAGTCAGGAGGGTGAAGCAGAAGAAGCAGAAGAAGGAGAAGGAGAAGGTGAAGTCTGGAGGGTGAAGCAGAAGAAGCAGAAGAAGGAGAAGGAGAAGGTGAAGTCTGGAGCGTGAAGCAGAAGAAGCAGAAGAAGGAGAAGGAGAAGGTGAAGTCTGGAGGGTGAATCAGAAGAAGTAGAAGAAGGAGAAGGAGAAGGTGAAGTCAGGAGGGTGAAGCAGAAGAAGCAGAAGAAGGAGAAGGAGAAGATGAAGTCTGGAGGGTGAAGCAGAAGAAGCAGAAGAAGGAGAAGGAGAAGGTGAAGTCTGGAGGGAGAAGCAGAAGAAGAAGAAGAAGGAGAAGGAGAAGGTGAAGTCTGGAGGGTGAATCAGAAGAAGTAGAAGAAGGAGAAGGAAAAGGTGAAGTCTGGAGGGTGAATCAGAAGAAGTAGAAGAAGGAGAAGGAGAAGTTGAAGTCTGGAGGGTGAATCAGAAGAAGCAGAAGAAGGAGAAGAAGAAGTTGAAGTCTGGAGGCTGAATCGGAAGAAGTAGAAGAAGGAGAAGGAGAAGGTGTAGTCTGGAGGGTGAATCAGAAGAAGTAGACGAAGGAGAAGTAGAAGGTGAAGTCTGGAGGGTTAATCAGAAGAAGCAGAAGAAGGAGAAGGAGAAGGTGAAGTCTGGAGGGTGAATGAGAAGAAGTAGAAGAAGGAGAAGGAGAAGGTGAAGTCTGGAGGGTGAATCAGAAGAAGCAGAAGAAGGAGAAGGAGAAAGTGAAATCTGGAGGGTGAATCAGAAGAAGCAGAAGAAGGAGAAGGAGAAGGTGAAGTATGGAGGGTGAATCAGAAGAAGCAGAAGGAGAAGGAGAAGGTGAAGTCTGGAGGGTGAATCAGAAGAAGCAGAAGAAGTAGAAGGAGAAGGTGAAGTCTGGAGGGTGAATCACAAGAAGTAGAAGAAGGAGAAGGAGAAGGTGAAGTCTGGAGGGTGAATCAGAAAAAGCAGAAGAAGGAGAAGGAGAAGGTGAAGTCAGGAGGGTGAATCAAAAGAAGCAGAAGAAGGAGAAGGAGAAAGTGAAGTCTGGAGGGTGAATCAGAAGAAGCAGAAGAAGGAGAAGGAGGAGGTGAAGACTGGAGGGTGAATCAGAAGAAGTAGATGAAGGAGAAGGAGAAGGTGAAGTCTGGAGGGTGAATCAGAAGAAGTAGAAGAAGGAGAAGGAGAAGGCGAAGTCTGTAGGGTGAATCAGAAGAAGCAGAAGAAGGAGAAGGAGAAGGTGAAGTCTGGAGGGTGAATCAGAAGAAGCAGAAGAAGGAGAAGGAGAAGATGAAGTCTGGAGGGTGTATCAGAAGAATGAGAAGAAGGAGAAGGAGAAGGTGAGGTCTGGAGGGTGAATCAGAAGAAGCAGAAGAAGGAGAAGGAGAAGGTGAAGTCTGAAGGGTGAATCAGAAGAAGCAGAAGAAGGAGAAGGAGACGGTGAAGTCTGGAGGGTGAATCAGAAGAAGCAGAAGAAGGAGAAGGAGAAGGTGAAGTCTGGAGGGTGAATCAGAAGAAGCAGAAGAAGGAGAAGGAGAAGGTGAAGTCTGGAGGGTGAATCAGAAGAAGTAGAAAAAGGAGAAGGAGAAGGTGAAGACTGGGGGGTGAATCAGAAGAAGTAGAGAAGGAGAAGGAGAAGGTGAAGTCTGGAGGGTGAATCAGAAGAAGCAGAAGAAGGAGAAGGAGAAGCTGAAGTCTGGAGGGTGAATCAGAAGAAGCATAAGAAGGAGAAGGAGAAGATGAAGTCTGGAGGGTGAATCAGAAGAAGTAGAAGAAGGAGAAGGAGAAGGTGAGGTCTGGAGGGTGAATCAGAAGAAGCAGAAGAAGGAGAAGGAGAAGGTGAATTCTGGAGGGTGAATCAGAAGAAGCAGAAGAAGGAGAAGGAGAAGGTGAAGTCTGGAGGGTGAATCAGAAGAAGCAGAAGAAGGAGAAGGAGAAGGCGAAGTCAGGAGGGTGAATCAGAAGAAGCAGCAGAAGGAGAAGGAGAAGGTGAAGTTAGGAGAGTGAAGCAGAAGAAGCAGAAGAAGGAGAAGGAGAAGGTGAAGTCAGGGGGATGAAGCAGAAGAAGTAGAAGAAGGAGAAGGAGAAGGTGAAGTCAGGAGGGTGAAGCAGAAGAAGCAGAAGAAGGAGAAGGAGAAGGTGAGGTCTGGAGGGCGCAGCAGAAGAAGCAGAAGAAGGAGAAGGAGAAGGTGAAGTCTGGAGGGTGAAGCAGAAGAAGCAGAAGAAGGAGAAGGAGAAGGTAAAGTCTGGAGGGTGAATCAGAAGAAGAAGAAGAAGGAGAAGGAGAAGGTGAAGTCAGGAGGGTGAAGCAGAAGAAGCAGAAGAAGGAGAAGGAGAAGGTGAAGTCTGGTGGGTGAAGCAGAAGAAGCAGAAGAAGGAGAAGGAGAAGGTGAAGTCTGGAGCGTGAAGCAGAAGAAGCAGAAGAAGGAGAAGGAGAAGGTGAAGTCTGGAGGGTGAATCAGAAGAAGTAGAAGAAGGAGAAGGAGAAGGTGAAGTCAGGAGGGTGAAGCAGAAGAAGCGGAAGAAGGAGAAGGAGAAGGTGAAGTCTGGAGGGTGAAGCAGAAGAAGCAGAAGAAGGAGAAGGTGAATTCTGGAGGGTGAATCAGAAGAAGCAGAAGAAGGAGAAGGAGAAGGTGAAGTCTGGAGGGTGAATCAGAAGAAGCAGAAGAAGGAGAAGGAGAAGGCGAAGTCAGGAGGGTGAATCAGAAGAAGCAGCAGAAGGAGAAGGAGAAGGTGAAGTTAGGAGAGTGAAGCAGAAGAAGCAGAAGAAGGAGAAGGAGAAGGTGAAGTCAGGGGGGTGAAGCAGAAGAAGTAGAAGAAGGAGAAGGAGAAGGTGAAGTTAGGAGGGTGAAGCAGAAGAAGCAGAAGAAGGAGAAGGAGAAGGTGAGGTCTGGAGGGCGCAGCAGAAGAAGCAGAAGAAGGAGAAGGAGAAGGTGAAGTCTGGAGGGTGAAGCAGAAGAAGCAGAAGAAGGAGAAGGAGAAGGTGAAGTCTGGAGGGTGAATCAGAAGAAGAAGAAGAAGGAGAAGGAGAAGGTGAAGTCAGGAGGGTGAAGCAGAAGAAGCAGAAGAAGGAGAAGGAGAAGGTGAAGTCTGGAGGGTGAAGCAGAAGAAGCAGAAGAAGGAGAAGGAGAAGGTGAAGTCTGGAGCGTGAAGCAGAAGAAGCAGAAGAAGGAGAAGGAGAAGGTGAAGTCTGGAGGGTGAATCAGAAGAAGTAGAAGAAGGAGAAGGAGAAGGTGAAGTCAGGAGGGTGAAGCAGAAGAAGCAGAAGAAGGAGAAGGAGAAGGTGAAGTCTGGAGGGTGAAGCAGAAGAAGCAGAAGAAGGAGAAGGAGAAGGTGAAGTCTGGAGGGTGAAGCAGAAGAAGCAGAAGAAGGAGAAGGAGAAAGTGAAGTCAGGAGGGTAAATCAGAAGAAGTAGAAGAAGGAGAAGGAGAAGGTGAAGTCTGGAGGGTGAATCAGAAGAAGTAGAAGAAGGAGAAGGAGAAGGTGAAGGCTGGAGGGTGAATCAGAAGAAGTAGAAGAAGGAGAAGGAGAAGGTGAAGTCTGGAGGGAGAAGCAGAAGAAGAAGAAGAAGGAGAAGGAGAAGGTGAAGTCTGGAGGGTGAATCAGAAGAAGTAGAAGAAGGAGAAGGAAAAGGTGAAGTCTGGAGGGTGAATCAGAAGAAGTAGAAGAAGGAGAAGGAGAAGGTGAAGTCTGGAGGGTGAATCAGAAGAAGCAGAAGAAGGAGAAGGAGAAGGTGAAGTCTGGAGGGTGAATCAGAAGAAGTAGAAGAAGGAGAAGGAGAAGGTGTAGTCTGGAGGGCGAATCAGAAGAAGTAGACGAAGGAGAAGTAGAAGGTGAAGTCTGGAGGGTGAATCAGAAGAAGCAGAATAAGGAGAAGGAGAAGGTGAAGTCTGGAGGGTGAATGAGAAGAAGTAGAAGAAGGAGAAGGAGAAGGTGAAGTCTGGAGGGTGAATCAGAAGAAGCAGAAGAAGGAGAAGGAGAAAGTGAAGTCTGGAGGGTGAATCAGAAGAAGCAGAAGAAGCAGAAGGAGAAGCTGAAGTATGGAGGGTGAATCAGAAGAAGCAGAAGAAGGAGAAGGAGAAGGTGAAGTCTGGAGGGTGAATCAGAAGAAGCAGAAGAAGTAGAAGGAGAAGGTGAAGTCTGGAGGGTGAATCAGAAGAAGTAGAAGAAGGAGAAGGAGAAGGTGAAGTCTGGAGGGTTAATCAGAAAAAGCAGAAGAAGGAGAAGGAGAAGGTGAAGTCTGGAGGGTGAATCAGAAGAAGCAGAAGAAGGAGAAGGAGGAGGTGAAGACTGGAGGGTGAATCAGAAGAAGTAGAAGAAGGAGAAGGAGAAGGTGAAGTCTGGAGGGTGAATCAGAAGAAGTAGAAGAAGGAGAAGGAGAAGGCGAAGTCTGGAGGGTGAATCAGAAGAAGCAGAAGAAGGAGAAGGAGAAGGTGAAGTCTGGAGGGTGAATCAGAAGAAGCAGAAGAAGGAGAAGGAGAAGATGAAGTCTGGAGGGTAAATCAGAAGAATTAGAAGAAGGAGAAGGAGAAGGTGAGGTCTGGAGGGTGAATCAGAAGAAGCAGAAGAAGGAGAAGGAGAAGGTGAAGTCTGAAGGGTGAATCAGAAGAAGCAGAAGGAGAAGGAGAAGGTGAAGTCTGGAGGGTGAATCAGAAGAAGCAGAAGAAGGAGAAGGAGAAGGTGAAGTCTGGAGGGTGAATCAGAAGAAGCAGAAGAAGGAGAAGGAGAAGGTGAAGTCTGGAGGGTGAATCAGAAGAAGTAGAAGAAGGAGAAGGAGAAGGTGAAGACTGGAGGGTGAGTCAGAAGAAGTAGAAGAAGGAGAAGGAGAAGGTGAAGTCTGGAGGGTGAATCAGAAGAAGGAGAAGGAGAAGGTGAAGCCTGGAGGTTGAATCAGTAGAAGCAGAAGAAGGAGAAGGAGAAGGTGAAGTCTGGAGGGTGAATCAGAAGAAGCAGAAGAAGGAGAAGGAGAAGTTGAAGTCTGGAGGGTGAATCAGAAGAAGCAGAAGAAGTAGAAGGAGAAGGTGAAGTCTGGAGGGTGAATCAGAAGAAGTAGAAGAAGGAGAAGGAGAAGTTGAAGTCTGGAGGGTGAATCAGAAGAAGTAGAAGAAGGAGAAGGAGAAGGCGAAGTCTGGAGGGTGAATCAGAAGAAGCAGAAGAAGGAGAAGGAGAAGGTGAAGTCTGGAGGGTGAATCAGAAGAAGCAGAAGAAGGAGAAGGAGAAGATGAAGTCTGGAGGGTGAATCAGAAGAATTAGAAGAAGGAGAAGGAGAAGGTGAGGTCTGGAGGGTGAATCAGAAGAAGCAGAAGAAGGAGAAGGAGAAGGTGAAGTCTGAAGGGTGCATCAGAAGAAGCAGAAGAAGAAGAAGGAGAAGGTGAAGTCTGGAGGGTGTATCAGAAGAAGCAGAAGAAGGAGAAGGAGAAGGTGAAGTCTGGAGGTTGAATCAGAAGAAGCAGAAGAAGGAGAAGGAGAAGGTGAAGTCTGGAGGGTGAATCAGAAGAAGTAGAAGAAGGAGAAGGAGAAGGTGAAGTCTGGAGGGTGAATCGGAAGAAGTAGAAGAAGGAGAAGGAGAAGGTGAAGTCTGGAGGGAGAATCAGAAGAAGCAGAAGAAGGAGAAGGAGAAGGTGAAGTCTGGAGGGTGAATCAGAAGAAGCAGAAGAAGGAGAAGGAGAAGGTGAAGTCTGGAGGGTGAATCAGAATAAGTAGAAGAAGATGAAGGAGAAGGTGAAGTCTGGAGGGTGAATCAGAAGAAGCAGAAGAAGGAGAAGGAGAAGGTGAAGTCTGGAGGGTGAATCAGAAGAAGCAGAAGAAGGAGAAGGAGAAGGTAAAGTCTGGAGGGTGAATCAGAAGAAGTAGAAGAAGGAGAAGGAGAAGGTGAAGTCTGGAGGGTGAAGCAGAAGAAGTAGAAGAAGGAGGAGAAGGTGAAGTCAGGAGGGTGAATCAGAAGAAGCAGAAGAAGGAGAAGGAGAAGGTGAAGTCTGGAGTGTGAATCAGAAGAATCAGAAGAAGGAGAAGGAGAAGGTGAAGTCTGGAGGGTGAATCAGAAGAAGCAGAAGAAAGAGAAGGAGAAGGTGAAGTCTGGAGGGTGAAGCAGAAGAAGCAGAAGAAGGAGAAGTAGAAGGTGAAGACTGGAGGGTGAATCAGAAGAAGTAGAAGAAGGAGAAGGAGAAGGTGAAGTCTGGAGGGTGAATCAGAAGAAGTAGAAGAAGGAGAAGGAGAAGGTGAAGTCTGGAGGGTGAATCAGAAGAAGTAGAAGAAGGAGAAGGAGAAGGTGAAGTCTGGAGATGAATCAGAAGAAGTAGAAGAAGGAGAAGGAGAAGGTGAAGTCAGGAGGGTGAATCAGAAGAAGTAGAAGAAGGAGAAGGAGAAGGTGAGGTCTGGAGGGTGAATCAGAAGAAGCAGAAGAAGGAGAAGGAGAAGGTGAAGTCAGGAGGGTGAATCAGAAGAAGCAGAAGAAGGAGAAGGAGAAGGTGAAGTTAGGAGGGTGAATCAGAAGAAGCAGAAGAAGGAGAAGGAGAAGGTGAAGTCAGGGGGGTGAAGCAGAAGAAGTAGAAGAAGGAGAAGGAGAAGGTGAAGTCAGGAAGGTGAAGCAGAAGAAGCAGAAGAAGGAGAAGGAGAAGGTGAAGTCTGGCGGGCGCAGCAGAAGAAGCAGAAGAAGGAGAAGCAGAAGGTGAAGTCTGGAGGGTGAAGCAGAAGAAGCAGAAGAAGGAGAAGGAGAAGGTGAAGTCTGGAGGGTGAATCAGAAGAAGTAGAAGAAGGAGAAGGAGAAGGTGAAGTCAGGAGGGTGAAGCAGAAGAAGCAGAAGAAGGAGAAGGAGAAGGTGACGTCTGGAGGGTGAAGCAGAAGAAGCAGAAGAAGGAGAAGGAGAAGGTGAAGTCTGGAGGGCGAAGCAGAAGAAGTAGAAGAAGGAGAAGGAGAAGGTGAAGTCTGGAGGGTGAAGCAGAAGAAGCAGAAGAAGGAGAAGGAGAAGGTGAAGTCTGGAGGGTGAATCAGAAGAAGTAGAAGAAGGAGAAGGAGAAGGTGAAGTCAGGAGGGTGAAGCAGAAGAAGCAGAAGAAGGAGAAGGAGAAGTGAAGTCTGGAGGGTGAAGCAGAAGAAGCAGAAGAAGGAGAAGGAGAAGGTGAAGGCTGGAGGGTGAATCAGAAGAAGTAGAAGAAGGAGAAGGAGAAGATGAAGTCTGGAGGGTGAATCAGAAGAAGCAGAAGAAGGAGAAGGAGAAGGTGAAGTCTGGAGGGAGAAGCAGAAGAAGAAGAAGAAGGAGAAGGAGAAGGTGAAGTCTGGAGGGTGAATCAGAAGAAGTTGAAGAAGGAGAAGGAAAAGGTGAAGTCTGGAGGGTGAATCAGAAGAAGTAGAAGAAGGAGAAGGAGAAGGTGAAGTCTGGAGGGTGAATCAGAAGAAGCAGAAGAAGGAGAAGGAGAAGTTGAAGTCTGGAGGCTGAATCGGAAGAAGTAGAAGAAGGAAAAGGAGAAGGTGTAGTCTGGAGGGTGAATCAGAAGAAGTAGACGAAGGAGAAGTAGAAGGTGAAGTCTGGAGGGTGAATCAGAAGAAGCAGAAGAAGGAGAAGGAGAAGGTGAAGTCTGGAGGGTGAATGAGAAGAAGTAGAAGAAGGAGAAGGAGAAGGTGAAGTCTGGAGGGTGAATCAGAAGAAGCAGAAGAAGGAGAAGGAGAAAGTGAAGTCTGGAGGGTGAATCAGAAGAAGCAGAAGAAGGAGAAGGAGAAGGTGAAGTATGGAGGGTGAATCAGAAGAAGCAGAAGAAGGAGAAGGAGAAGGTGAAGTCTGGAGGGTGAATCAGAAGAAGCAGAAGAAGTAGAAGGAGAAGGTGAAGTCTGGAGGGTGAATCAGAAGAAGTAGAAGAAGGTAAAGGAGAAGGTGAAGTCTGGAGGGTGAATCAGAAAAAGCAGAAGAAGGAGAAGGAGAAGGTGAAGTCAGGAGGGTGAATCAGAAGAAGCAGAAGAAGGAGAAGGAGAAGGTGAAGTCTGGAGGGTGAATCAGAAGAAGTAGAAGAAGGAGAAGGAGAAGGTGAAGGCTGGAGGGTGAATCAGAAGAAGTAGAAGAAGGAGAAGGAGAAGGTGAAGTCTGGAGGGTGAATCAGAAGAAGCAGAAGAAGGAGAAGGAGAAGGTGAAGTCTGGAGGGAGAAGCAGAAGAAGAAGAAGAAGGAGAAGGAGAAGGTGAAGTCTGGAGGGTGAATCAGAAGAAGTAGAAGAAGGAGAAGGAAAAGGTGAAGTCTGGAGGGTGAATCAGAAGAAGTAGAAGAAGGAGAAGGAGAAGGTGAAGTCTGGAGGGTGAATCAGAAGAAGCAGAAGAAGGAGAAGGAGAAGGTGAAGTCTGGAGGGTGAATCAGAAGAAGTAGAAGAAGGAGAAGGAGAAGGTGTAGTCTGGAGGGCGAATCAGAAGAAGTAGACGAAGGAGAAGTAGAAGGTGAAGTCTGGATGGTGAATCAGAAGAAGCAGAATAAGGAGAAGGAGAAGGTGAAGTCTGGAGGGTGAATGAGAAGAAGTAGAAGAAGGAGAAGGAGAAGGTGAAGTCTGGAGGGTGAATCAGAAGAAGCAGAAGAAGGAGAAGGAGAAAGTGAAGTCTGGAGGGTGAATCAGAAGAAGCAGAAGAAGCAGAAGGAGAAGGTGAAGTATGGAGGATGAATCAGAAGAAGCAGAAGAAGGAGAAGGAGAAGGTGAAGTCTGGAGGGTGAATCAGAAGAAGCAGAAGAAGTAGAAGGAGAAGGTGAAGTCTGGAGGGTGAATCAGAAGAAGTAGAAGAAGGAGAAGGAGAAGGTGAAGTCTGGAGGGTTAATCAGAAAAAGCAGAAGAAGGAGAAGGAGAAGGTGAAGTCAGGAGGGTGAATCAGAAGAAGCAGAAGAAGGAGAAGGAGAAGGTGAAGTCTGGAGGGTGAATCAGAAGAAGCAGAAGAAGGAGAAGGAGGAGGTGAAGACTGGAGGGTGAATCAGAAGAAGTAGAAGAAGGAGAAGGAGAAGGTGAAGTCTGGAGGGTGAATCAGAAGAAGTAGAAGAAGGAGAAGGAGAAGGCGAAGTCTGGAGGGTGAATCAGAAGAAGCAGAAGAAGGAGAAGGTGAAGTCTGGAGGGTGAATCAGAAGAAGCAGAAGAAGGAGAAGGAGAAGATGAAGTCTGGAGGGTAAATCAGAAGAATTAGAAGAAGGAGAAGGAGAAGGTGAGGTCTGGAGGGTGAATCAGAAAAAGCAGAAGAAGGAGAAGGAGAAGGTGAAGTCTGAAGGGTGAATCAGAAGAAGCAGAAGAAGGAGAAGGAGAAGGTGAAGTCTGGAGGGTGAATCAGCAGAAGCAGAAGAAGGAGAAGGAGAAGGTGAAGTCTGGAGGGTGAATCAGAAGAAGCAGAAGAAGGAGAAGGAGAAGGTGAAGTCTGGAGGGTGAATCAGAAGAAGTAGAAGAAGGAGAAGGAGAAGGTGAAGACTGGAGGGTGAGTCAGAAGAAGTAGAAGAAGGAGAAGGAGAAGGTGAAGTCTGGAGGGTGAATCAGAATAAGTAGAAGAAGATGAAGGAGAAGGTGAAGTCTGGAGGGTGAATCAGAAGAAGCAGAAGAAGGAGAAGGAGAAGGTGAAGTCTGGAGGGTGAATCAGAAGAAGCAGAAGAAGGAGAAGGAGAAGGTAAAGTCTGGAGGGTGAAGCAGAAGAAGCAGAAGAAGGAGAAGGAGAAGGTGAAGTCTGGAGGGTGAATCAGAAGAAGTAGAAGAAGGAGAAGGAGAAGGTGAAGTCAGGAGGGTGAAGCAGAAGAAGCAGAAGAAGGAGAAGGAGAAGGTGAAGTCTGGAGGGTGAATCAGAAGAAGTAGAAGAAGGAGAAGGAGAAGGTGAAGTCTGGAGGGTGAATCAGAAGAAGTAGAAGAAGGAGAAGGAGAAGGTGAAGTCTGGAGATGAATCAGAAGAAGTAGAAGAAGGAGAAGGAGAAGGTGAAGTCAGGAGGGTGAATCAGAAGAAGTAGAAGAAGGAGAAGGAGAAGGTGAGGTCTGGAGGGTGAATCAGAAGAAGCAGAAGAAGGAGAAGGAGAAGGTGAAGTCAGGAGGGTGAATCAGAAGAAGCAGAAGAAGGAGAAGGAGAAGGTGAAGTTAGGAGGGTGAATCAGAAGAAGCAGAAGAAGGAGAAGGAGAAGGTGAAGTCAGGGGGTGAAACAGAAGAAGTAGAAGAAGGAGAAGGAGAAGGTGAAGTCAGGAAGGTGAAGCAGAAGAAGCAGAAGAAGGAGAAGGAGAAGGTGAAGTCTGGCGGGCGCAGCAGAAGAAGCAGAAGAAGGAGAAGGAGAAGGTGAAGTCTGGAGGGTGAAGCAGAAGAAGCAGAAGAAAGAGAAGGAGAAGGTGAAGTCTGGAGGGTGAATCAGAAGAAGTAGAAGAAGGAGAAGGAGAAGGTGAAGTCAGGAGGGTGAAGCAGAAGAAGCAGAAGAAGGAGAAGGAGAAGGTGACGTCTGGAGGGTGAAGCAGAAGAAGCAGAAGAAGTAGAAGGAGAAGGTGAAGTCTGGAGGGCGAAGCAGAAGAAGTAGAAGAAGGAGAAGGAGAAGGTGAAGTCTGGAGGGTGAAGCAGAAGAAGCAGAAGAAGGAGAAGGAGAAGGTGAAGTCTGGAGGGTGAATCAGAAGAAGTAGAAGAAGGAGAAGGAGAAGGTGAAGTCAGGAGGGTGAAGCAGAAGAAGCAGAAGAAGGAGAAGGAGAAGTGAAGTCTGGAGGGTGAAGCAGAAGAAGCAGAAGAAGGAGAAGGAGAAGGTGAAGGCTGGAGGGTGAATCAGAAGAAGTAGAAGAAGGAGAAGGAGAAGATGAAGTCTGGAGGGTGAATCAGAAGAAGCAGAAGAAGGAGAAGGAGAAGGTGAAGTCTGGAGGGAGAAGCAGAAGAAGAAGAAGAAGGAGAAGGAGAAGGTGAAGTCTGGAGGGTGAATCAGAAGAAGTTGAAGAAGGAGAAGGAAAAGGTGAAGTCTGGAGGGTGAATCAGAAGAAGTAGAAGAAGGAGAAGGAGAAGGTGAAGTCTGGAGGGTGAATCAGAAGAAGCAGAAGAAGGAGAAGGAGAAGTTGAAGTCTGGAGGCTGAATCGGAAGAAGTAGAAGAAGGAGAAGGAGAAGGTGTAGACTGGAGGGTGAATCAGAAGAAGTAGACGAAGGAGAAGTAGAAGGTGAAGTCTGGAGGGTGAATCAGAAGAAGCAGAAGAAGGAGAAGGAGAAGGTGAAGTCTGGAGGGTGAATGAGAAGAAGTAGAAGAAGGAGAAGGAGAAGGTGAAGTCTGGAGTGTGAATCAGAAGAAGCAGAAGAAGGAGAAGGAGAAAGTGAAGTCTGGAGGGTGAATCAGAAGAAGCAGAAGAAGGAGAAGGAGAAGGTGAAGTATGGAGGGTGAATCAGAAGAAGCAGAAGAAGGAGAAGGAGAAGGTGAAGTCTGGAGGGTGAATCAGAAGAAGCAGAAGAAGTAGAAGGAGAAGGTGAAGTCTGGAGGGTGAATCAGAAGAAGTAGAAGAAGGTAAAGGAGAAGGTGAAGTCTGGAGGGTGAATCAGAAAAAGCAGAAGAAGGAGAAGGAGAAGGTGAAGTCAGGAGGGTGAATCAGAAGAAGCAGAAGAAGGAGAAGGAGAAGGTGAAGTCTGGAGGGTGAATCAGAAGAAGCAGAAGAAGGAGAAGGAGGAGGTGAAGACTGGAGGGTGAATCAGAAGAAGTAGAAGAAGGAGAAGGAGAAGGTGAAGTCTGGAGGGTGAATCAGAAGAAGTAGAAGATGGAGAAGGAGAAGGCGAAGTCTGGAGGGTGAATCAGAAGAAGCAGAAGAAGGAGAAGGAGAAGGTGAAGTCTGGAGGGTGAATCAGAAGAAGCAGAAGAAGGAGAAGGAGAAGATGAAGTCTGGAGGGTAAATCAGAAGAATTAGAAGAAGGAGAAGGAGAAGGTGAGGTCTGGAGGGTGAATCAGAAGAAGCAGAAGAAGGAGAAGGAGAAGGTGAAGTCTGAAGGGTGAATCAGAAGAAGCAGAAGAAGGAGAAGGAGAAGGTGAAGTCTGGAGGGTGAAACAGAAGAAGCAGAAGAAGGAGAAGGAGAAGGTGAAGTCTGGAGGGTGAATCAGAAGAAGCAGAAGAAGGAGAAGGAGAAGATGAAGTCTGGAGGGTAAATCAGAAGAATTAGAAGAAGGAGAAGGAGAAGGTGAGGTCTGGAGGGTGAATCAGAAGAAGCAGAAGAAGGAGAAGGAGAAGGTGAAGTCTGAAGGGTGAATCAGAAGAAGCAGAAGAAGGAGAAGGAGAAGATGAAGTCTGGAGGGTGAATCAGAAGAAGCAGAAGAACGAGAAGGAGAAGGTGAAGTCTGGAGGGTGAATCAGAAGAAGCAGAAGAAGGAGAAGGAGAAGGTGAAGTCTGGAGGGTGAGTCAGAAGAAGTAGAAGAAGGAGAAGGAGAAGGTGAAGTCTGGAGGGTGAAGCAGAAGAAGTAGAAGAAGGAGGAGAAGGTGAAGTCAGGAGGGTGAATCAGAAGAAGCAGAAGAAGGAGAAGGAGAAGGTGAAGTCTGGAGTGTGAATCAGAAGAATCAGAAGAAGGAGAAGGAGAAGGTGAAGTCTGGAGGGTGAATCAGAAGAAGCAGAAGAAAGAGAAGGAGAAGGTGAAGTCTGGAGGGTGAAGCAGAAGAAGCAGAAGAAGGAGAAGTAGAAGGTGAAGACTGGAGGGTGAATCAGAAGAAGTAGAAGAAGGAGAAGGAGAAGGTGAAGTCTGGAGGGTGAATCAGAAGAAGTAGAAGAAGGAGAAGGAGTAGGTGAAGTCTGGAGGGTGAATCAGAAGAAGTAGAAGAAGGAGAAGGAGAAGGTGAAGTCTGGAGATGAATCAGAAGAAGTAGAAGAAGGAGAAAGAGAAGGTGAAGTCAGGAGGGTGAATCAGAAGAAGTAGAAGAAGGAGAAGGAGAAGGTGAGGTCTGGAGGGTGAATCAGAAGAAGCAGAAGAAGGAGAAGGAGAAGGTGAATTCAGGAGGGTGAATCAGAAGAAGCAGAAGAAGGAGAAGGAGAAGGTGAAGTTAGGAGGGTGAATCAGAAGAAGCAGAAGAAGGAGAAGGAGAAGGTGAAGTCAGGGGGGTGAAGCAGAAGAAGTAGAAGAAGGAGAAGGAGAAGGTGAAGTCAGGAAGGTGAAGCAGAAGAAGCAGAAGAAGGAGAAGGAGAAGGTGAAGTCTGGAGGGTGAATCAGAAGAAGTAGAAGAAGGAGAAGGAGAAGGTGAAGTCAGGAGGGTGAAGCAGAAGAAGCAGAAGAAGGAGAAGGAGAAGGTGACGTCTGGAGGGTGAAGCAGAAGAAGCAGAAGAAGGAGAAGGAGAAGGTGTAGTCTGGAGGGCGAAGCAGAAGAAGTAGAAGAAGGAGAAGGAGAAGGTGAAGTCTGGAGGGTGAAGCAGAAGAAGCAGAAGAAGGAGAAGGAGAAGGTGAAGTCTGGAGGGTGAATCAGAAGAAGTAGAAGAAGGAGAAGGAGAAGGTGAAGTCAGGAGGGTGAAGCAGAAGAAGCAGAAGAAGGAGAAGGAGATGGTGAAGTCTGGAGGGTGAAGCAGAAGAAGCAGAAGAAGGAGAAGGAGAAGGTGAAGGCTGGAGGGTGAATCAGAAGAAGTAGAAGAAGGAGAAGGAGAAGATGAAGTCTGGAGGGTGAATCAGAAGAAGCAGAAGAAGGAGAAGGAGAAGGTGAAGTCTGGAGGGAGAAGCAGACGAAGAAGAAGAAGGAGAAGGAGAAGGTAAAGTCTGGAGGGTGAATCAGAAGAAGAAGAAGAAGGAGAAGGAAAAGGTGAAGTCTGGAGGGTGAATCAGAAGAAGTAGAAGAAGGAGAAGGAGAAGGTGAAGTCTGGAGGGTGAATCAGAAGAAGCAGAAGAAGGAGAAGGAGAAGTTGAAGTCTGGAGGCTGAATCGGAAGATGTAGAAGAAGGAGAAGGAGAAGGTGTAGTCTGGAGGGTGAATCAGAAGAAGTAGACGAAGGAGAAGTAGAAGGTGAAGTCTGGAGGGTGAATCAGAAGAAGCAGAAGAAGGAGAAGGAGAAGGTGAAGTCTGGAGGGTGAATGAGAAGAAGTAGAAGAAGGAGAAGGAGAAGGTGAAGTCTGGAGGGTGAATCAGAAGAAGCAGAAGAAGGAGAAGGAGAAAGTGAAGTCTGGAGGGTGAATCAGAAGAAGCAGAAGAAGGAGAAGGAGAAGGTGAAGTATGGAGGGTGAATCAGAAGAAGCAGAAGAAGGAGAAGGAGAAGGTGAAGTCTGGAGGGTGAATCAGAAGAAGCAGAAGAAGTAGAAGGAGAAGGTGAAGTCTGGAGGGTGAATCAGAAGAAGTAGAAGAAGGAGAAGGAGAAGGTGAAGTCTGGAGGGTGAATCAGAAAAAGCAGAAGAAGGAGAAGGAGAAGGTGAAGTCAGGAGGGTGAATCAGAAGAAGCAGAAGAAGGAGAAGGAGAAGGTGAAGTCTGGAGGGTGAATCAGAAGAAGCAGAAGAAGGAGAAGGAGGAGGTGAAGACTGGAGGGTGAATCAGAAGAAGTAGAAGAAGGAGAAGGAGAAGGTGAAGTCTGGAGGGTGAATCAGAAGAAGTAGAAGAAGGAGAAGGAGAAGGCGAAGTCTGGAGGGTGAATCAGAAGAAGCAGAAGAAGGAGAAGGAGAAGGTGAAGTCTGGAGGGTGAATCAGAAGAAGCAGAAGAAGGAGAAGGAGAAGATGAAGTCTGGAGGGTAAATCAGAAGAATTAGAAGAAGGAGAAGGAGAAGGTGAGGTCTGGAGGGTGAATCAGAAGAAGCAGAAGAAGGAGAAGGAGAAGGTGAAGTCTGGAGGGTGAATCAGAAGAAGGAGAAGGAGAAGGTGAAGTCTGGAGGTTGAATCAGTAGAAGCAGAAGAAGGAGAAGGAGAAGGTGAAGTCTGGAGGGTGAATCAGAAGAAGCAGAAGAAGGAGAAGGAGAAGTTGAAGTCTGGAGGGTGAATCAGAAGAAGCAGAAGAAGTAGAAGGAGAAGGTGAAGTCTGGAGGGTGAATCAGAAGAAGTAGAAGAAGGAGAAGGAGAAGGTGAAGTCTGGAGGGTGAATCAGAAGAAGTAGAAAAGGAGAAGGAGAAGGCGAAGTCTGGAGGGTGAATCAGAAGAAGCAGAAGAAGGAGAAGGAGAAGGTGAAGTCTGGAGGGTGAATCAGAAGAAGCAGAAGAAGGAGAAGGAGAAGATGAAGTCTGGAGGGTGAATCAGAAGAATTAGAAGAAGGAGAAGGAGAAGGTGAGGTCTGGAGGGTGAATCAGAAGAAGCAGAAGAAGGAGAAGGAGAAGGTGAAGTCTGAAGGGTGAATCAGAAGAAGCAGAAGAAGAAGAAGGAGAAGGTGAAGTCTGGAGGGTGTATCAGAAGAAGCAGAAGAAGGAGAAGGAGAAGGTGAAGTCTGGAGGGTGAATCAGAAGAAGCAGAAGAAGGAGAAGGAGAAGGTGAAGTCTGGAGGGTGAATCAGAAGAAGTAGAAGAAGGAGAAGGAGAAGGTGAAGTCTGGAGGGTGAATCGGAAGAAGTAGAAGAAGGAGAAGGAGAAGGTGAAGTCTGGAGGGAGAATCAGAAGAAGCAGAAGAAGGAGAAGGAGAAGGTGAAGTCTGGAGGCTGAATCAGAAGAAGCAGAAGAAGGAGAAGGAGAAGGTGAAGTCTGGAGGATGAATCAGAAGAAGTAGATGAAGGAGAAGGAGAAGGTGAAGTCTGGAGGGTGAATCAGAAGAAGTAGAAGAAGGAGAAGGAGAAGGCGAAGTCTGTAGGGTGAATCAGAAGAAGCAGAAGAAGGAGAAGGAGAAGGTGAAGTCTGGAGGGTGAATCAGAAGAAGCAGAAGAAGGAGAAGGAGAAGATGAAGTCTGGAGGGTGAATCAGAAGAATTAGAAGAAGGAGAAGGAGAAGGTGAGGTCTGGAGGGTGAATCAGAAGAAGCAGAAGAAGGAGAAGGAGAAGGTGAAGTCTGGAGGGTGAATCAGAAGAAGCAGAAGAAGGAGAAGGAGAAGGTGAAGTCTGGAGGGTAAATCAGAAGAAGCAGAAGAAGGAGAAGGAGAAGGCGAAGTCAGGAGGGTGAATCAGAAGAAGCAGCAGAAGGAGAAGGAGAAGGTGAAGTTAGGAGAGTGAATCAGAAGAAGCAGAAGAAGGAGAAGGAGAAGGTGAAGTCAGGGGGGTGAAGCAGAAGAAGTAGAAGAAGGAGAAGGAGAAGGTGAAGTCAGGAGGGTGAAGCAGAAGAAGCAGAAGAAGGAGAAGGAGAAGGTGAGGTCTGGCGGGCGCAGCAGAAGAAGCAGAAGAAGGAGAAGGAGAAGGTGAAGTCTGGAGGGTGAAGCAGAAGAAGCAGAAGAAGGAGAAGGAGAAGGTGAAGTCTGGAGGGTGAATCAGAAGAAGTAGAAGAAGGAGAAGGAGAAGGTGAAGTCAGGAGGGTGAAGCAGAAGAAGCAGAAGAAGGAGAAGGAGAAGGTGACGTCTGGAGGGTGAAGCAGAAGAAGCAGAAGAAGGAGAAGGAGAAGGTGAAGTCTGGAGGGCGAAGCAGAAGAAGTAGAAGAAGGAGAAGGAGAAGGTGAAGTCTGGAGGGTGAAGCAGAAGAAGCAGAAGAAGGAGAAGGAGAAGGTGAAGTCTGGAGGGTGAATCAGAAGAAGTAGAAGAAGGAGAAGGAGAAGGTGAAGTCAGGAGGGTGAAGCAGAAGAAGCAGAAGAAGGAGACGGAGAAGGTGAAGGCTGGAGGGTGAATCAGAAGAAGTAGAAGAAGGAGAAGGAGAAGATGAAGTCTGGAGGGTGAATCAGAAGAAGCAGAAGAAGGAGAAGGAGAAGGTGAAGTCTGGAGGGAGAAGCAGAAGAAGAAGAAGAAGGAGAAGGAGAAGGTGAAGTCTGGAGGGTGAATCAGAAGAAGTAGAAGAAGGAGAAGGAAAAGGTGAAGTCTGGAGGGTGAATCAGAAGAAGTAGAAGAAGGAGAAGGAGAAGGTGTAGTCTGGAGGGTGAATCAGAAGAGCAGAAGAAGGAGAAGGAGAAGTTGAAGTCTGGAGGCTGAATCGGAAGAAGTAGAAGAAGGAGAAGGAGAAGGTGTAGTCTGGAGGGTGAATCAGAAGAAGTAGACGAAGGAGAAGTAGAAGGTGAAGTCTGGAGGGTGAATCAGAAGAAGCAGAAGAAGGAGAAGGAGAAGGTGAAGTCTGGAGGGTGAATGAGAAGAAGTAGAAGAAGGAGAAGGAGAAGGTGAAGTCTGGAGGGTGAATCAGAAGAAGCAGAAGAAGGAGAAGGAGAAAGTGAAGTCTGGAGGGTGAATCAGAAGAAGCAGAAGAAGGAGAAGGAGAAGGTGAAGTATGGAGGGTGAATCAGAAGAAGCAGAAGAAGGAGAAGGAGAAGGTGAAGTCTGGAGGGTGAATCAGAAGAAGCAGAAGAAGTAGGAGGAGAAGGTGAAGTCTGGAGGATGAATCAGAAGAAGTAGAAGAAGGAGAAGGAGAAGGTGAAATCTGGAGGGTGAATCAGAAAAAGCAGAAGAAGGAGAAGGAGAAGGTGAAGTCAGGAGGGTGAATCAGAAGAAGCAGAAGAAGGAGAAGGAGAAGGTGAAGTCTGGAGGGTGAATCAGAAGAAGCAGAAGAAGGAGAAGGAGGAGGTGAAGACTGGAGGGTGAATCAGAAGAAGTAGATGAAGGAGAAGGAGAAGGTGAAGTCTGGAGGGTGAATCAGAAGAAGTAGAAGAAGGAGAAGGAGAAGGCGAAGTCTGTAGGGTGAATCAGAAGAAGCAGAAGAAGGAGAAGGAGAAGGTGAAGTCTGGAGGGTGAATCAGAAGAAGCAGAAGAAGGAGAAGGAGAAGATGAAGTCTGGAGGGTGAATCAGAAGAATTAGAAGAAGGAGAAGGAGAAGGTGAGGTCTGGAGGGTGAATCAGAAGAAGCAGAAGAAGGAGAAGGAGAAGGTGAAGTCTGGAGGGTGAATCAGAAGAAGCAGAAGAAGGAGAAGGAGAAGGTGAAGTCTGGAGGGTAAATCAGAAGAAGCAGAAGAAGGAGAAGGAGAAGGCGAAGTCAGGAGGGTGAATCAGAAGAAGCAGCAGAAGGAGAAGGAGAAGGTGAAGTTAGGAGAGTGAATCAGAAGAAGTAGAAGAAGGAGAAGGAGAAGGTGAAGTCTGGAGGGTGAATCAGAAGAAGTAGAAGAAGGAGAAGGAGAAGGTGAAGGCTGGAGGGTGAATCAGAAGAAGTAGAAGAAGGAGAAGGAGAAGGTGAAGTCTGAAGGGTGAATCAGAAGAAGCAGAAGAAGGAGAAGGAGAAGGTGAAGTCTGGAGGGAGAAGCAGAAGAAGAAGAAGAAGGAGAAGGAGAAGGTGAAGTCTGGAGGGTGAATCAGAAGAAGTAGAAGAAGGAGAAGGAAAAGGTGAAGTCTGGAGGGTGAATCAGAAGAAGTAGAAGAAGGAGAAGGAGAAGGTGAAGTCTGGAGGGTGAATCAGAAGAAGCAGAAGAAGGAGAAGGAGAAGGTGAAGTCTGGAGGGTGAATCAGAAGAAGTAGAAGAAGGAGAAGGAGAAGGTGTAGTCTGGAGGGCGAATCAGAAGAAGTAGACGAAGGAGAAGTAGAAGGTGAAGTCTGGAGGGTGAATCAGCAGAAGCAGAATAAGGAGAAGGAGAAGGTGAAGTCTGGAGGGTGAATGAGAAGAAGTAGAAGAAGGAGAAGGAGAAGGTGAAGTCTGGAGGGTGAATCGGAAGAAGCAGAAGAAGTAGAAGGAGAAAGTGAAGTCTGGAGGGTGAATCAGAAGAAGCAGAAGAAGGAGAAGGAGAAGGTGAAGTATGGAGGGTGTATCAGAAGAAGCAGAAGAAGGAGAAGGAGAAGGTGAAGTCTGGAGGGTGAATCAGGAGAAGCAGAAGAAGTAGAAGGAGAAGGTGAAGTCTGGAGGGTGAATCAGAAGAAGTAGAAGAAGGAGAAGGAGAAGGTTAAGTCTGGAGGGTGAATCAGAAAAAGCAGAAGAAGGAGAAGGAGAAGGTGAAGTCAGGAGGGTGAATCAGAAGAAGCAGAAGAAGGAGAAGGAGAAGGTGAAGTCTGGAGGGTGAATCAGAAGAAGCAGAAGAAGGAGAAGGAGGAGGTGAAGACTGGAGGGTGAATCAGAAGAAGTAGAAGAAGGAGAAGGAGAAGGTGAAGTCTGGAGGGTGAATCAGAAGAAGTAGAAGAAGGAGAAGGAGAAGGCGAAGTCTGGAGGGTGAATCAGAAGAAGCAGAAGAAGGAGAAGGAGAAGGTGAAGTCTGGAGGGTGAATCAGAAGAAGCAGAAGAAGGAGAAGGAGAAGATGAAGTCTGGAGGGTGAATCAGAAGAATTAGAAGAAGGAGAAGGAGAAGGTGAGGTCTGGAGGGTGAATCAGAAGAAGCAGAAGAAGGAGAAGGAGAAGGTGAAGTCTGAAGGGTGAATCAGAAGAAGCAGAAGAAAGAGAAGGAGAAGGTGAAGTCTGGAGGGTGAATCAGAAGAAGCAGAAGAAGGAGAAGGAGAAGGTGAAGTCTGGAGGGTGAATCAGAAGAAGCAGAAGAAGGAGAAGGAGAAGGTGAAGTCTGGAGGGTGAATCAGAAGAAGTAGAAGAAGGAGAAGGAGAAGGTGAAGACTGGAGGGTGAGTCAGAAGAAGTAGAAGAAGGAGAAGGAGAAGGTGAAGTCTGGAGGGTGAATCAGAAGAAGGAGAAGGAGAAGGTGAAGTCTGGAGGGTGAATCAGAAGAAGCAGAAGAAGGAGAAGGAGAAGTTGAAGTCTGGAGGGTGAATCAGAAGAAGCAGAAGAAGTAGAAGGAGAAGGTGAAGTCTGGAGGGTGAATCAGAAGAAGTAGAAGAAGGAGAAGGAGAAGGTGAAGTCTGGAGGGTGAATCAGAAGAAGTAGAAGAAGGAGAAGGAGAAGGCGAAGTCTGGAGGGTGAATCAGAAGAAGCAGAAGAAGGAGAAGGAGAAGGTGAAGTCTGGAGGGTGAATCAGAAGAAGTAGAAGAAGGAGAAGGAGAAGGTGTAGTCTGGAGGGCGAATCAGAAGAAGTAGACGAAGGAGAAGTAGAAGGTGAAGTCTGGAGGGTGAATCAGCAGAAGCAGAATAAGGAGAAGGAGAAGGTGAAGTCTGGAGGGTGAATGAGAAGAAGTAGAAGAAGGAGAAGGAGAAGGTGAAGTCTGGAGGGTGAATCAGAAGAAGCAGAAGAAGTAGAAGGAGAAAGTGAAGTCTGGAGGGTGAATCAGAAGAAGCAGAAGAAGGAGAAGGAGAAGGTGAAGTATGGAGGGTGTATCAGAAGAAGCAGAAGAAGGAGAAGGAGAAGGTGAAGTCTGGAGGGTGAATCAGGAGAAGCAGAAGAAGTAGAAGGAGAAGGTGAAGTCTGGAGGGTGAATCAGAAGAAGTAGAAGAAGGAAAAGGAGAAGGTTAAGTCTGGAGGGTGAATCAGAAAAAGCAGAAGAAGGAGAAGGAGAAGGTGAAGTCAGGAGGGTGAATCAGAAGAAGCAGAAGAAGGAGAAGGAGAAGGTGAAGTCTGGAGGGTGAATCAGAAGAAGCAGAAGAAGGAGAAGGAGGAGGTGAAGACTGGAGGGTGAATCAGAAGAAGTAGAAGAAGGAGAAGGAGAAGGTGAAGTCTGGAGGGTGAATCAGAAGAAGTAGAAGAAGGAGAAGGAGAAGGCGAAGTCTGGAGGGTGAATCAGAAGAAGCAGAAGAAGGAGAAGGAGAAGGTGAAGTCTGGAGGGTGAATCAGAAGAAGCAGAAGAAGGAGAAGGAGAAGATGAAGTCTGGAGGGTGAATCAGAAGAATTAGAAGAAGGAGAAGGAGAAGGTGAGGTCAGGAGGGTGAATCAGAAGAAGCAGAAGAAGGAGAAGGAGAAGGTGAAGTCTGAAGGGTGAATCAGAAGAAGCAGAAGAAAGAGAAGGAGAAGGTGAAGTCTGGAGGGTGAATCAGAAGAAGCAGAAGAAGGAGAAGGAGAAGGTGAAGTCTGGAGGGTGAATCAGAAGAAGCAGAAGAAGGAGAAGGAGAAGGTGAAGTCTGGAGGGTGAATCAGAAGACGTAGAAGAAGGAGAAGGAGAAGGTGAAGACTGGAGGGTGAGTCAGAAGAAGTAGAAGAAGGAGAAGGAGAAGGTGAAGTCTGGAGGGTGAATCAGAAGAAGGAGAAGGAGAAGGTGAAGTCTGGAGGGTGAATCAGAAGAAGCAGAAGAAGGAGAAGGAGAAGTTGAAGTCTGGAGGGTGAATCAGAAGAAGCAGAAGAAGGAGAAGGAGAAGGTGAAGTCTGGAGGGTGAATCAGAAGAAGTAGAAGAAGGAGAAGGAGAAGGCGAAGTCTGGAGGGTGAATCAGAAGAAGCAGAAGAAGGAGAAGGAGAAGGTGAAGTCTGGAGGGTGAATCAGAAGATGCAGAAGAAGGAGAAGGAGAAGATGAAGTCTGGAGGGTGAATCAGATGAATTAGAAGAAGGAGAAGGAGAAGGTGAGGTCTGGAGGGTGAATCAGAAGAAGCAGAAGAAGGAGAAGGAGAAGGTGAAGACTGAAGGGTGAATCAGAAAAGCAGAAGAAGAAGAAGGAGAAGGTGAAGTTTGGAGGGTGTATCAGAAGAAGCAGAAGAAGGAGAAGGAGAAGGTGAAGTCTGGAGGGTGAATCAGAAGAAGCAGAAGAAGGAGAAGGAGAAGGTGAAGTCTGGAGGGTGAATCAGAAGAAGTAGAAGAAGGAGAAGGAGAAGGTGAAGTCTGGAGGGTGAATCGGAAGAAGTAGAAGAAGGAGAAGGAGAAGGTGAAGTCTGGAGGGAGAATCAGAAGAAGCAGAAGAAGGAGAAGGAGAAGGTGAAGTCTGGAGGGTGAATCAGAAGAAGCAGAAGAAGGAGAAGGAGAAGGTGAAGTCTGGAGGGTGAATCAGAATAAGTAGAAGAAGATGAAGGAGAAGGTGAAGTCTGGAGGGTGAATCAGAAGAAGCAGAAGAAGGAGAAGGAGAAGGTGAAGTCAGGAGAGTGAATCAGAAGAAGCAGAAGAAGGAGAAGGAGAAGGTGAAGTCTGGAGGGTGAATCAGAAGAAGCAGAATAAGGAGAAGGAGAAGGTGAAGTCTGGAGGGTGAATCAGAAGAAGCAGAAGAAGGAGAAGGAGAAGGTAAAGTCTGCAGGGTGAATCAGAAGAAGGAGAAGAAGGAGAAGGAGAAGGTGAAGTCTGGAGGGTGAAGCAGAAGAAGTAGAAGAAGGAGGAGATGGTGAAGTCAGGAGGGTGAATCAGAAGAAGCAGAAGAAGGAGAAGGAGAAGGTGAAGTCTGGAGTGTGAATCAGAAGAATCGGAAGAAGGAGAAGGAGAAGGTGAAGTCTGGAGCGTGAATCAGAAGAAGCAGAAGAAAGAGAAGGAGAAGGTGAAGTCTGGAGGGTGAAGCAGAAGAAGCAGAAGAAGGAGAAGTAGAAGGTGAAGACTGGAGGGTGAATCAGAAGAAGTAGAAGAAGGAGAAGGAGAAGGTGAAGTCTGGAGGGTGAATCAGAAGAAGTAGAAGAAGGAGAAGGAGAAGGTGAAGTCTGGAGGGTGAATCAGAAGAAGTAGAAGAAGGAGAAGGAGAAGGTGAAGTCTGGAGATGAATCAGAAGAAGTAGAAGAAGGAGAAGGCGAAGGTGAAGTCAGGAGGGTGAATCAGAAGAAGTAGAAGAAGGAGAAGGAGAAGGTGAGGTCTGGAGGGTGAATCAGAAGAAGCAGAAGAAGGAGAAGGAGAAGGTGAAGTCAGGAGGGTGAATCAGAAGAAGCAGAAGAAGGAGAAGGAGAAGGTGAAGTTAGGAGGGTGAATCAGAAGAAGCAGAAGAAGGAGAAGGAGAAGGTGAAGTCAGGGGGGTGAAGCAGAAGAAGTAGAAGAAGGAGAAGGAGAAGGTGAAGTCAGGAAGGTGAAGCAGAAGAAGCAGAAGAAGGAGAAGGAGAAGGTGAAGTCTGGCGGGCGCAGCAGAAGAAGTAGAAGAAGGAGAAGGAGAAGGTGAAGTCAGGAGGGTGAAGCAGAAGAAGCAGAAGAAGGAGAAGGAGAAGGTGAAGTCTGGAGGGTGAAGCAGAAGAAGCAGAAGAAGGAGAAGGAGAAGGTGAAGTCTGGAGGGTGAAGCAGAAGAAGCAGAAGAAGGAGAAGGAGAAGGTGAAGTCAGGAGGGTGAATCAGAAGAAGTAGAAGAAGGAGAAGGAGAAGTGGAAGTCTGGAGGGTGAATCAGAAGAAGTAGAAGAAGGAGAAGGAGAAGGTGAAGTCTGGAGTGTGAATCAGAAGAAGTAGAAGAAGGAGAAGGAGAAGGTGAAGTCTGCAGGGTGAATCAGAAGAAGCAGAAGAAGGAGAAGGAGAAGGTGAAGTCTGGAGGGAGAAGCAGAAGAAGTAGAAGAAGGAGAAGGAGAAGGTGAAATCTGGAGGGTGAATCAGAAGAAGCAGAAGAAGGAGAAGGAGAAGGTGAAGTCTGGAGGGTGAATCAGAAGAAGTAGAAGAAGGAGAAGGAGAAGGTGAAGTCTGGAGGGTGAAGCAGAAGAAGCAGAAGAAGGAGAAGGAGAAGGTAAAGTCTGGAGGGTGAATCAGAAGAAGTAGAAGAAGGAGAAGGAGAAGGTGAAGTCTGGAGGGTGAAGCAGAAGAAGTAGAAGAAGGAGGAGAAGGTGAAGTCAGGAGGGTGAATCAGAAGAAGCAGAAGAAGGAGAAGGAGAAGGTGAAGTCTGGAGTGTGAATCAGAAGAATCAGAAGAAGGAGAAGGAGAAGGTGAAGTCTGGAGGGTGAATCAGAAGAAGCAGAAGAAAGAGAAGGAGAAGGTGAAGTCTGGAGGGTGAAGCAGAAGAAGCAGAAGAAGGAGAAGTAGAAGGTGAAGACTGGAGGGTGAATCAGAAGAAGTAGAAGAAGGAGAAGGAGAAGGTGAAGTCTGGAGGGTGAATCAGAAGAAGTAGAAGAAGGAGAAGGAGAAGGTGAAGTCTGGAGGGTGAATCAGAAGAAGTAGAAGAAGGAGAAGGAGAAGGTGAAGTCTGGAGATGAATCAGAAGAAGTAGAATAAGGAGAAGGAGAAGGTGAAGTCAGGAGGGTGAATCAGAAGAAGTAGAAGAAGGAGAAGGAGAAGGTGAGGTCTGGAGGGTGAATCAGAAGAAGCAGAAGAAGGAGAAGGAGAAGGTGAAGTCAGGAGGGTGAATCAGAAGAAGCAGAAGAAGGAGAAGGAGAATGTGAAGTTAGGAGGGTGAATCAGAAGAAGCAGAAGAAGGAGAAGGAGAAGGTGAAGTCAGGGGGGTGAAGCAGAAGAAGTAGAAGAAGGAGAAGGAGAAGGTGAAGTCAGGAAGGTGAAGCAGAAGAAGCAGAAGAAGGAGAAGCAGAAAGTGAAGTCTGGCGGGCGCAGCAGAAGAAGTAGAAGAAGGAGAAGGAGAAGGTGAAGTCAGGAGGGTGAAGCAGAAGAAGCAGAAGAAGGAGAAGGAGAAGGTGAAGTCTGGAGGGTGAAGCAGAAGAAGCAGAAGAAGGAGAAGGAGAAGGTGAAGTCTGGAGGGTGAAGCAGAAGAAGCAGAAGAAGGAGAAGGAGAAGGTGAAGTCAGGAGGGTGAATCAGAAGAAGTAGAAGAAGGAGAAGGAGAAGGTGAAGTCTGGAGGGTGAATCAGAAGAAGTAGAAGAAGGAGAAGGAGAAGGTGAAGCTTGGAGGGTGAATCAGAAGAAGTAGAAGAAGGAGAAGGAGAAGGTGAAGTCTGGAGGGTGAATCAGAAGAAGCAGAAGAAGGAGAAGGAGAAGGTGAAGTCTGGAGGGAGAAGCAGAAGATGTAGAAGAAGGAGAAGGAGAAGGTGAAATCTGGAGGGTGAATCAGAAGAAGCAGAAGAAGGAGAAGGAGAAGGTGAAGTCTGGAGGGTGAATCAGAAGAAGTAGAAGAAGGAGAAGGAGAAGGTGAAGTCTGGAGGGTGAAGCAGAAGAAGCAGAAGAAGGAGAAGGAGAAGGTAAAGTCTGGAGGGTGAATCAGAAGAAGTAGAAGAAGGAGAAGGAGAAGGTGAAGTCTGGAGGGTGAAGCAGAAGAAGTAGAAGAAGGAGGAGAAGGTGAAGTCAGGAGGGTGAATCAGAAGAAGCAGAAGAAGGAGAAGGAGAAGGTGAAGTCTGGAGTGTGAATCAGAAGAATCAGAAGAAGGAGAAGGAGAAGGTGAAGTCTGGAGGGTGAATCAGAAGAAGCAGAAGAAAGAGAAGGAGAAGGTGAAGTCTGGAGGGTGAAGCAGAAGAAGCAGAAGAAGGAGAAGCAGAAGGTGAAGACTGGAGGGTGAATCAGAAGAAGTAGAAGAAGGAGAAGGAGAAGGTGAAGTCTGGAGGGTGAATCAGAAGAAGTAGAAGAAGGAGAAGGAGAAGGTGAAGTCTGGAGGGTGAATCAGAAGAAGTAGAAGAAGGAGAAGGAGAAGGTGAAGTCTGGAGATGAATCAGAAGAAGTAGAAGAAGGAGAAGGAGAAGGTGAAGTCAGGAGGGTGAATCAGAAGAAGTAGAAGAAGGAGAAGGAGAAGGTGAGGTCTGGAGGGTGATTCAGAAGAAGCAGAAGAAGGAGAAGGAGAAGGTGAAGTCAGGAGGGTGAATCAGAAGAAGCATAAGAAGGAGAAGGAGAAGGTGAAGTTAGGAAGGTGAATCAGAAGAAGCAGAAGAAGGAGAAGGAGAAGGTGAAGTCAGGGGGGTGAAGCAGAAGAAGTAGAAGAAGGAGAAGGAGAAGGTGAAGTCAGGAAGGTGAAGCAGAAGAAGCAGAAGAAGGAGAAGCAGAAGGTGAAGTTAGGAGGGTGAATCAGAAGAAGCAGAAGAAGGAGAAGGAGAAGGTGAAGTCAGGGGGGTGAAGCAGAAGAAGTAGAAGAAGGAGAAGGAGAAGGTGAAGTCAGGAAGGTGAAGCAGAAGAAGCAGAAGAAGGAGAAGGAGAAGGTGAAGTCTGGCGGGCGCAGCAGAAGTAGAAGAAGGAGAAGGAGAAGGTGAAGTCAGGAGGGTGAAGCAGAAGAAGCAGAAGAAGGAGAAGCAGAAGGTGAAGTCTGGAGGGTGAAGCAGAAGAAGCAGAAGAAGGAGAAGGAGAAGGTGATGTCTGGAGGGTGAAGCAGAAGAAGCAGAAGAAGGAGAAGGAGAAGGTGAAGTCAGGAGGGTGAATCAGAAGAAGTAGAAGAAGGAGAAGGAGAAGGTGAAGTCTGGAGGGTGAATCAGAAGAAGTAGAAGAAGGAGAAGGAGAAGGTGAAGTCTGGAGTGTGAATCAGAAGAAGTAGAAGAAGGAGAAGGAGAAGGTGAAGTCTGGAGGGTGAATCAGAAGAAGCAGAAGAAGGAGAAGGAGAAGGTGAAGTCTGGAGGGAGAAGCAGAAGAAGTAGAAGAAGTAGAAGGAGAAGGTGAAATCCTGAGGGTGAATCAGAAGAAGCAGAAGAAGGAGAAGGAGAAGGTGAAGTCTGGAGGGTGAATCAGAAGAAGTAGAAGAAGGAGAAGGAGAAGATGAAGTCTGGAGGGTGAAGCAGAAGAAGCAGAAGAAGGAGAAGGAGAAGGTGAAGTCTGCAGGGTGAAGCAGAAGAAGCAGAAGAAGGAGAAGGAGAAGGTGAAGTCAGGAGGGTGAATCAGAAGAAGTAGAAGAAGGAGAAGGAGAAGGTGAAGTCTGGAGGGTGAATCAGAAGAAGTAGAAGAAGGAGAAGGAGAAGGTGAAGTCTGGAGGGTGAATCAGCAGAAGTAGAAGAAGGAGAAGGAGAAGGTGAAGTCTGGAGGGTGAATTAGAAGAAGCAGAAGAAGGAGAAGGAGAAGGTGAAGTCTGGAGGGAGAAGCAGAAGAAGTAGAAGAAGGAGAAGGAGAAGGTGAAATCTGGAGGGTGAATCAGAAGAAGTAGAAGAAGGAGAAGGAGAAGGTGAAGTCTGGAGGGTGAATCAGAAGAAGTAGAAGAAGGAGAAGGAGAAGGTGAAGTCTGGAGGGTGAATCAGAAGAAGCAGAAGAAGGAGAAGGAGAAGGTGGAGTCTGGAGGGTGAATCAGAAGAAGTAGAAGAAGGAGAAGGAGAAGGTGTGGTCTGGAGGGTGAATCAGAAGAAGTAGACGAAGGAGAAGGAGAAGGTGAAGTCTGGAGGGTGAATCAGAAAAAGCAGAAGAAGGAGAAGGAGAAGGTGAAGTCTGGAGGGTGAATCAGAAGAAGCAGAAGAAGGAGAAGGAGAAGGTGAAGTCTGGAGGGTGAATCAGAAGAAGCAGAAGAAGGAGAAGGAGAAGGTGGAGTCTGGAGGGTGAATCAGAAGAAGTAGAAGAAGGAGAAGGAGAAGGTGTGGTCTGGAGGGTGAATCAGAAGAAGTAGACGAAGGAGAAGGAGAAGGTGAAGTCTGGAGGGTGAATCAGAAAAAGCAGAAGAAGGAGAAGGAGAAGGTGAAGTCTGGAGGGTGAATCTGAAGAAGCAGAAGAAGGAGAAGGAGAAGGTGAAGTCTGGAGGGTGAATCAGAAGAAGCAGAAGAAGGAGAAGGAGAAGGTGAAGTCTGGAGGGTGAATCAGAAGAAGCAGAAGAAGTAGAAGGAGAAGGTGAAGTCTGGAGGGTGAATCAGAAGAAGTAGAAGAAGGAGAAGGAGAAGGTGAAGTCTGGAGGGTGAATCAGAAGAAGCAGAAGAAGGAGAAGGAGAAGGTGAAGTCAGGAGGGTGAATCAGAAGAAGCAGAAGAAGGAGAAGGAGAAGGTGCAGTCTGGAGGGTGAATCAGAAAAAGCAGAAGAAGGAGAAGGAGAAGGTGAAGTCTGGAGGGTGAATCAGAAGAAGTAGAAGAAGCAGAAGGAGAAGGTGAAGTCTGCTGGGTGAATCAGAAGAAGCAGAAGAAGGAGAAGGAGATGGTGAGGTCTGGAGGGTGAATCAGAAGAAGCGGAAGAAGGAGAAGGAGAAGATGAAGTCTGGAGGGTGAATCAGAAGAAGTAGAAGAAGGAGAAGGAGAAGGTGAGGTCTGGAGGGTGAATCAGAAGAAGCAGAAGAAGGAGAAGGAGAAGGTGAAGTCTGGAGGGTGAATCAGAAGAAGCAGAAGAAGGAGAAGGAGAAGATGAAGTCTGGAGGGTGAATCAGAAGAATTAGAAGAAGGAGAAGGAGAAGGTGAGGTCTGGAGGGTGAATCAGAAGAAGCAGAAGAAGGAGAAGGAGAAGGTGAAGTCTGGAGGGTGAATCAGAAGAAGCAGAAGAAGGAGAAGGAGAAGGTGAAGTCTGGAGGGTAAATCAGAAGAAGCAGAAGAAGGAGAAGGAGAAGGCGAAGTCAGGAGGGTGAATCAGAAGAAGCAGCAGAAGGAGAAGGAGAAGGTGAAGTTAGGAGAGTGAATCAGAAGAAGCAGAAGAAGGAGAAGGAGAAGGTGAAGTCAGGGGGGTGAAGCAGAAGAAGTAGAAGAAGGAGAAGGAGAAGGTGAAGTCAGGAGGGTGAAGCAGAAGAAGCAGAAGAAGGAGAAGGAGAAGGTGAGGTCTGGCGGGCGCAGCAGAAGAAGCAGAAGAAGGAGAAGGAGAAGGTGAAGTCTGGAGGGTGAAGCAGAAGAAGCAGAAGAAGGAGAAGGAGAAGGTGAAGTCTGGAGGGTGAATCAGAAGAAGTAGAAGAAGGAGAAGGAGAAGGTGAAGTCAGGAGGGTGAAGCAGAAGAAGCAGAAGAAGGAGAAGGAGAAGGTGACGTCTGGAGGGTGAAGCAGAAGAAGCAGAAGAAGGAGAAGGAGAAGGTGAAGTCTGGAGGGCGAAGCAGAAGAAGTAGAAGAAGGAGAAGGAGAAGGTGAAGTCTGGAGGGTGAAGCAGAAGAAGCAGAAGAAGGAGAAGGAGAAGGTGAAGTCTGGAGGGTGAATCAGAAGAAGTAGAAGAAGGAGAAGGAGAAGGTGAAGTCAGGAGGGTGAAGCAGAAGAAGCAGAAGAAGGAGACGGAGAAGGTGAAGGCTGGAGGGTGAATCAGAAGAAGTAGAAGAAGGAGAAGGAGAAGATGAAGTCTGGAGGGTGAATCAGAAGAAGCAGAAGAAGGAGAAGGAGAAGGTGAAGTCTGGAGGGAGAAGCAGAAGAAGAAGAAGAAGGAGAAGGAGAAGGTGAAGTCTGGAGGGTGAATCAGAAGAAGTAGAAGAAGGAGAAGGAAAAGGTGAAGTCTGGAGGGTGAATCAGAAGAAGTAGAAGAAGGAGAAGGAGAAGGTGTAGTCTGGAGGGTGAATCAGAAGAAGCAGAAGAAGGAGAAGGAGAAGTTGAAGTCTGGAGGCTGAATCGGAAGAAGTAGAAGAAGGAGAAGGAGAAGGTGTAGTCTGGAGGGTGAATCAGAAGAAGTAGACGAAGGAGAAGTAGAAGGTGAAGTCTGGAGGTTGAATCAGAAGAAGCAGAAGAAGGAGAAGGAGAAGGTGAAGTCTGGAGGGTGAATGAGAAGAAGTAGAAGAAGGAGAAGGAGAAGGTGAAGTCTGGAGGGTGAATCAGAAGAAGCAGAAGAAGGAGAAGGAGAAAGTGAAGTCTGGAGGGTGAATCAGAAGAAGCAGAAGAAGGAGAAGGAGAAGGTGAAGTATGGAGGGTGAATCAGAAGAAGCAGAAGAAGGAGAAGGAGAAGGTGAAGTCTGGAGGGTGAATCAGAAGAAGCAGAAGAAGTAGGAGGAGAAGGTGAAGTCTGGAGGATGAATCAGAAGAAGTAGAAGAAGGAGAAGGAGAAGGTGAAATCTGGAGGGTGAATCAGAAAAAGCAGAAGAAGGAGAAGGAGAAGGTGAAGTCAGGAGGGTGAATCAGAAGAAGCAGAAGAAGGAGAAGGAGAAGGTGAAGTCTGGAGGGTGAATCAGAAGAAGCAGAAGAAGGAGAAGGAGGAGGTGAAGACTGGAGGGTGAATCAGAAGAAGTAGATGAAGGAGAAGGAGAAGGTGAAGTCTGGAGGGTGAATCAGAAGAAGTAGAAGAAGGAGAAGGAGAAGGCGAAGTCTGTAGGGTGAATCAGAAGAAGCAGAAGAAGGAGAAGGAGAAGGTGAAGTCTGGAGGGTGAATCAGAAGAAGCAGAAGAAGGAGAAGGAGAAGATGAAGTCTGGAGGGTGAATCAGAAGAATTAGAAGAAGGAGAAGGAGAAGGTGAGGTCTGGAGGGTGAATCAGAAGAAGCAGAAGAAGGAGAAGGAGAAGGTGAAGTCTGGAGGGTGAATCAGAAGAAGCAGAAGAAGGAGAAGGAGAAGGTGAAGTCTGGAGGGTAAATCAGAAGAAGCAGAAGAAGGAGAAGGAGAAGGCGAAGTCAGGAGGGTGAATCAGAAGAAGCAGCAGAAGGAGAAGGAGAAGGTGAAGTTAGGAGAGTGAATCAGAAGAAGTAGAAGAAGGAGAAGGAGAAGGTGAAGTCTGGAGGGTGAATCAGAAGAAGTAGAAGAAGGAGAAGGAGAAGGTGAAGGCTGGAGGGTGAATCAGAAGAAGTAGAAGAAGGAGAAGGAGAAGGTGAAGTCTGAAGGGTGAATCAGAAGAAGCAGGAGAAGGAGAAGGAGAAGGTGAAGTCTGGAGGGAGAAGCAGAAGAAGAAGAAGAAGGAGAAGGAGAAGGTGAAGTCTGGAGGGTGAATCAGAAGAAGTAGAAGAAGGAGAAGGAAAAGGTGAAGTCTGGAGGGTGAATCAGAAGAAGTAGAAGAAGGAGAAGGAGAAGGTGAAGTCTGGAGGGTGAATCAGAAGAAGCAGAAGAAGGAGAAGGAGAAGGTGAAGTCTGGAGGGTGAATCAGAAGAAGTAGAAGAAGGAGAAGGAGAAGGTGTAGTCTGGAGGGCGAATCAGAAGAAGTAGACGAAGGAGAAGTAGAAGGTGAAGTCTGGAGGGTGAATCAGCAGAAGCAGAATAAGGAGAAGGAGAAGGTGAAGTCTGGAGGGTGAATGAGAAGAAGTAGAAGAAGGAGAAGGAGAAGGTGAAGTCTGGAGGGTGAATCAGAAGAAGCAGAAGAAGTAGAAGGAGAAAGTGAAGTCTGGAGGGTGAATCAGAAGAAGCAGAAGAAGGAGAAGGAGAAGGTGAAGTATGGAGGGTGTATCAGAAGAAGCAGAAGAAGGAGAAGGAGAAGGTGAAGTCTGGAGGGTGAATCAGGAGAAGCAGAAGAAGTAGAAGGAGAAGGTGAAGTCTGGAGGGTGAATCAGAAGAAGTAGAAGAAGGAGAAGGAGAAGGTTAAGTCTGGAGGGTGAATCAGAAAAAGCAGAAGAAGGAGAAGGAGAAGGTGAAGTCAGGAGGGTGAATCAGAAGAAGCAGAAGAAGGAGAAGGAGAAGGTGAAGTCTGGAGGGTGAATCAGAAGAAGCAGAAGAAGGAGAAGGAGGAGGTGAAGACTGGAGGGTGAATCAGAAGAAGTAGAAGAAGGAGAAGGAGAAGGTGAAGTCTGGAGGGTGAATCAGAAGAAGTAGAAGAAGGAGAAGGAGAAGGCGAAGTCTGGAGGGTGAATCAGAAGAAGCAGAAGAAGGAGAAGGAGAAGGTGAAGTCTGGAGGGTGAATCAGAAGAAGCAGAAGAAGGAGAAGGAGAAGATGAAGTCTGGAGGGTGAATCAGAAGAATTAGAAGAAGGAGAAGGAGAAGGTGAGGTCTGGAGGGTGAATCAGAAGAAGCAGAAGAAGGAGAAGGAGAAGGTGAAGTCTGAAGGGTGAATCAGAAGAAGCAGAAGAAAGAGAAGGAGAAGGTGAAGTCTGGAGGGTGAATCAGAAGAAGCAGAAGAAGGAGAAGGAGAAGGTGAAGTCTGGAGGGTGAATCAGAAGAAGCAGAAGAAGGAGAAGGAGAAGGTGAAGTCTGGAGGGTGAATCAGAAGAAGTAGAAGAAGGAGAAGGAGAAGGTGAAGACTGGAGGGTGAGTCAGAAGAAGTAGAAGAAGGAGAAGGAGAAGGTGAAGTCTGGAGGGTGAATCAGAAGAAGGAGAAGGAGAAGGTGAAGTCTGGAGGGTGAATCAGAAGAAGCAGAAGAAGGAGAAGGAGAAGTTGAAGTCTGGAGGGTGAATCAGAAGAAGCAGAAGAAGTAGAAGGAGAAGGTGAAGTCTGGAGGGTGAATCAGAAGAAGTAGAAGAAGGAGAAGGAGAAGGTGAAGTCTGGAGGGTGAATCAGAAGAAGTAGAAGAAGGAGAAGGAGAAGGCGAAGTCTGGAGGGTGAATCAGAAGAAGCAGAAGAAGGAGAAGGAGAAGGTGAAGTCTGGAGGGTGAATCAGAAGAAGTAGAAGAAGGAGAAGGAGAAGGTGTAGTCTGGAGGGCGAATCAGAAGAAGTAGACGAAGGAGAAGTAGAAGGTGAAGTCTGGAGGGTGAATCAGCAGAAGCAGAATAAGGAGAAGGAGAAGGTGAAGTCTGGAGGGTGAATGAGAAGAAGTAGAAGAAGGAGAAGGAGAAGGTGAAGTCTGGAGGGTGAATCAGAAGAAGCAGAAGAAGTAGAAGGAGAAAGTGAAGTCTGGAGGGTGAATCAGAAGAAGCAGAAGAAGGAGAAGGAGAAGGTGAAGTATGGAGGGTGTATCAGAAGAAGCAGAAGAAGGAGAAGGAGAAGGTGAAGTCTGGAGGGTGAATCAGGAGAAGCAGAAGAAGAAGAAGGAGAAGGTGAAGTCTGGAGGGTGAATCAGAAGAAGTAGAAGAAGGAGAAGGAGAAGGTTAAGTCTGGAGGGTGAATCAGAAAAAGCAGAAGAAGGAGAAGGAGAAGGTGAAGTCAGGAGGGTGAATCAGAAGAAGCAGAAGAAGGAGAAGGAGAAGGTGAAGTCTGGAGGGTGAATCAGAAGAAGCAGAAGAAGGAGAAGGAGGAGGTGAAGACTGGAGGGTGAATCAGAAGAAGTAGAAGAAGGAGAAGGAGAAGGTGAAGTCTGGAGGGTGAATCAGAAGAAGTAGAAGAAGGAGAAGGAGAAGGCGAAGTCTGGAGGGTGAATCAGAAGAAGCAGAAGAAGGAGAAGGAGAAGGTGAAGTCTGGAGGGTGAATCAGAAGAAGCAGAAGAAGGAGAAGGAGAAGATGAAGTCTGGAGGGTGAATCAGAAGAATTAGAAGAAGGAGAAGGAGAAGGTGAGGTCTGGAGGGTGAATCAGAAGAAGCAGAAGAAGGAGAAGGAGAAGGTGAAGTCTGAAGGGTGAATCAGAAGAAGCAGAAGAAAGAGAAGGAGAAGGTGAAGTCTGGAGGGTGAATCAGAAGAAGCAGAAGAAGGAGAAGGAGAAGGTGAAGTCTGGAGGGTGAATCAGAAGAAGCAGAAGAAGGAGAAGGAGAAGGTGAAGTCTGGAGGGTGAATCAGAAGAA
The DNA here is from genome assembly GCF_052327205.1 of Somniosus microcephalus. Taxonomy (NCBI): domain Eukaryota; kingdom Metazoa; phylum Chordata; class Chondrichthyes; order Squaliformes; family Somniosidae; genus Somniosus; species Somniosus microcephalus. Next base: position 4,846 of record NW_028225400.1, on the reverse strand, counting down.
GTAGAAGAAGGAGAAGGAGAAGGTGAAGACTGGAGGGTGAGTCAGAAGAAGTAGAAGAAGGAGAAGGAGAAGGTGAAGTCTGGAGGGTGAATCAGAAGAAGGAGAAGGAGAAGGTGAAGTCTGGAGGGTGAATCAGAAGAAGCAGAAGAAGGAGAAGGAGAAGTTGAAGTCTGGAGGGTGAATCAGAAGAAGCAGAAGAAGGAGAAGGAGAAGGTGAAGTCTGGAGGGTGAATCAGAAGAAGTAGAAGAAGGAGAAGGAGAAGGCGAAGTCTGGAGGGTGAATCAGAAGAAGCAGAAGAAGGAGAAGGAGAAGGTGAAGTCTGGAGGGTGAATCAGAAGAAGCAGAAGAAGGAGAAGGAGAAGATGAAGTCTGGAGGGTGAATCAGATGAATTAGAAGAAGGAGAAGGAGAAGGTGAGGTCTGGAGGGTGAATCAGAAGAAGCAGAAGAAGGAGAAGGAGAAGGTGAAGACTGAAGGGTGAATCAGAAAAGCAGAAGAAGAAGAAGGAGAAGGTGAAGTTTGGAGGGTGTATCAGAAGAAGCAGAAGAAGGAGAAGGAGAAGGTGAAGTCTGGAGGGTGAATCAGAAGAAGCAGAAGAAGGAGAAGGAGAAGGTGAAGTCTGGAGGGTGAATCAGAAGAAGTAGAAGAAGGAGAAGGAGAAGGTGAAGTCTGGAGGGTGAATCGGAAGAAGTAGAAGAAGGAGAAGGAGAAGGTGAAGTCTGGAGGGAGAATCAGAAGAAGCAGAAGAAGGAGAAGGAGAAGGTGAAGTCTGGAGGGTGAATCAGAAGAAGCAGAAGAAGGAGAAGGAGAAGGTGAAGTCTGGAGGGTGAATCAGAATAAGTAGAAGAAGATGAAGGAGAAGGTGAAGTCTGGAGGGTGAATCAGAAGAAGCAGAAGAAGGAGAAGGAGAAGGTGAAGTCAGGAGAGTGAATCAGAAGAAGCAGAAGAAGGAGAAGGAGAAGGTGAAGTCTGGAGGGTGAATCAGAAGAAGCAGAATAAGGAGAAGGAGAAGGTGAAGTCTGGAGGGTGAATCAGAAGAAGCAGAAGAAGGAGAAGGAGAAGGTAAAGTCTGCAGGGTGAATCAGAAGAAGGAGAAGAAGGAGAAGGAGAAGGTGAAGTCTGGAGGGTGAAGCAGAAGAAGTAGAAGAAGGAGGAGATGGTGAAGTCAGGAGGGTGAATCAGAAGAAGCAGAAGAAGGAGAAGGAGAAGGTGAAGTCTGGAGTGTGAATCAGAAGAATCGGAAGAAGGAGAAGGAGAAGGTGAAGTCTGGAGCGTGAATCAGAAGAAGCAGAAGAAAGAGAAGGAGAAGGTGAAGTCTGGAGGGTGAAGCAGAAGAAGCAGAAGAAGGAGAAGTAGAAGGTGAAGACTGGAGGGTGAATCAGAAGAAGTAGAAGAAGGAGAAGGAGAAGGTGAAGTCTGGAGGGTGAATCAGAAGAAGTAGAAGAAGGAGAAGGAGAAGGTGAAGTCTGGAGGGTGAATCAGAAGAAGTAGAAGAAGGAGAAGGAGAAGGTGAAGTCTGGAGATGAATCAGAAGAAGTAGAAGAAGGAGAAGGCGAAGGTGAAGTCAGGAGGGTGAATCAGAAGAAGTAGAAGAAGGAGAAGGAGAAGGTGAGGTCTGGAGGGTGAATCAGAAGAAGCAGAAGAAGGAGAAGGAGAAGGTGAAGTCAGGAGGGTGAATCAGAAGAAGCAGAAGAAGGAGAAGGAGAAGGTGAAGTTAGGAGGGTGAATCAGAAGAAGCAGAAGAAGGAGAAGGAGAAGGTGAAGTCAGGGGGGTGAAGCAGAAGAAGTAGAAGAAGGAGAAGGAGAAGGTGAAGTCAGGAAGGTGAAGCAGAAGAAGCAGAAGAAGGAGAAGGAGAAGGTGAAGTCTGGCGGGCGCAGCAGAAGAAGTAGAAGAAGGAGAAGGAGAAGGTGAAGTCAGGAGGGTGAAGCAGAAGAAGCAGAAGAAGGAGAAGGAGAAGGTGAAGTCTGGAGGGTGAAGCAGAAGAAGCAGAAGAAGGAGAAGGAGAAGGTGAAGTCTGGAGGGAGAAGCAGAAGAAGCAGAAGAAGGAGAAGGAGAAGGTGAAGTCAGGAGGGTGAATCAGAAGAAGTAGAAGAAGGAGAAGGAGAAGTGGAAGTCTGGAGGGTGAATCAGAAGAAGTAGAAGAAGGAGAAGGAGAAGGTGAAGTCTGGAGTGTGAATCAGAAGAAGTAGAAGAAGGAGAAGGAGAAGGTGAAGTCTGGAGGGTGAATCAGAAGAAGCAGAAGAAGGAGAAGGAGAAGGTGAAGTCTGGAGGGAGAAGCAGAAGAAGTAGAAGAAGGAGAAGGAGAAGGTGAAATCTGGAGGGTGAATCAGAAGAAGCAGAAGAAGGAGAAGGAGAAGGTGAAGTCTGGAGGGTGAATCAGAAGAAGTAGAAGAAGGAGAAGGAGAAGGTGAAGTCTGGAGGGTGAAGCAGAAGAAGCAGAAGAAGGAGAAGGAGAAGGTAAAGTCTGGAGGGTGAATCAGAAGAAGTAGAAGAAGGAGAAGGAGAAGGTGAAGTCTGGAGGGTGAAGCAGAAGAAGTAGAAGAAGGAGGAGAAGGTGAAGTCAGGAGGGTGAATCAGAAGAAGCAGAAGAAGGAGAAGGAGAAGGTGAAGTCTGGAGTGTGAATCAGAAGAATCAGAAGAAGGAGAAGGAGAAGGTGAAGTCTGGAGGGTGAATCAGAAGAAGCAGAAGAAAGAGAAGGAGAAGGTGAAGTCTGGAGGGTGAAGCAGAAGAAGCAGAAGAAGGAGAAGTAGAAGGTGAAGACTGGAGGGTGAATCAGAAGAAGTAGAAGAAGGAGAAGGAGAAGGTGAAGTCTGGAGGGTGAATCAGAAGAAGTAGAAGAAGGAGAAGGAGAAGGTGAAGTCTGGAGGGTGAATCAGAAGAAGTAGAAGAAGGAGAAGGAGAAGGTGAAGTCTGGAGATGAATCAGAAGAAGTAGAAGAAGGAGAAGGAGAAGGTGAAGTCAGGAGGGTGAATCAGAAGAAGTAGAAGAAGGAGAAGGAGAAGGTGAGGTCTGGAGGGTGAATCAGAAGAAGCAGAAGAAGGAGAAGGAGAAGGTGAAGTCAGGAGGGTGAATCAGAAGAAGCAGAAGAAGGAGAAGGAGAAGGTGAAGTTAGGAGGGTGAATCAGAAGAAGCAGAAGAAGGAGAAGGAGAAGGTGAAGTCAGGGGGGTGAAGCAGAAGAAGTAGAAGAAGGAGAAGGAGAAGGTGAAGTCAGGAAGGTGAAGCAGAAGAAGCAGAAGAAGGAGAAGCAGAAAGTGAAGTCTGGCGGGCGCAGCAGAAGAAGTAGAAGAAGGAGAAGGAGAAGGTGAAGTCAGGAGGGTGAAGCAGAAGAAGCAGAAGAAGGAGAAGGAGAAGGTGAAGTCTGGAGGGTGAAGCAGAAGAAGCAGAAGAAGGAGAAGGAGAAGGTGAAGTCTGGAGGGTGAAGCAGAAGAAGCAGAAGAAGGAGAAGGAGAAGGTGAAGTCAGGAGGGTGAATCAGAAGAAGTAGAAGAAGGAGAAGGAGAAGGTGAAGTCTGGAGGGTGAATCAGAAGAAGTAGAAGAAGGAGAAGGAGAAGGTGAAGCTTGGAGGGTGAATCAGAAGAAGTAGAAGAAGGAGAAGGAGAAGGTGAAGTCTGGAGGGTGAATCAGAAGAAGCAGAAGAAGGAGAAGGAGAAGGTGAAGTCTGGAGGGAGAAGCAGAAGATGTAGAAGAAGGAGAAGGAGAAGGTGAAATCTGGAGGGTGAATCAGAAGAAGCAGAAGAAGGAGAAGGAGAAGGTGAAGTCTGGAGGGTGAATCAGAAGAAGTAGAAGAAGGAGAAGGAGAAGGTGAAGTCTGGAGGGTGAAGCAGAAGAAGCAGAAGAAGGAGAAGGAGAAGGTAAAGTCTGGAGGGTGAATCAGAAGAAGTAGAAGAAGGAGAAGGAGAAGGTGAAGTCTGGAGGGTGAAGCAGAAGAAGTAGAAGAAGGAGGAGAAGGTGAAGTCAGGAGGGTGAATCAGAAGAAGCAGAAGAAGGAGAAGGAGAAGGTGAAGTCTGGAGTGTGAATCAGAAGAATCAGAAGAAGGAGAAGGAGAAGGTGAAGTCTGGAGGGTGAATCAGAAGAAGCAGAAGAAAGAGAAGGAGAAGGTGAAGTCTGGAGGGTGAAGCAGAAGAAGCAGAAGAAGGAGAAGCAGAAGGTGAAGACTGGAGGGTGAATCAGAAGAAGTAGAAGAAGGAGAAGGAGAAGGTGAAGTCTGGAGGGTGAATCAGAAGAAGTAGAAGAAGGAGAAGGAGAAGGTGAAGTCTGGAGGGTGAATCAGAAGAAGTAGAAGAAGGAGAAGGAGAAGGTGAAGTCTGGAGATGAATCAGAAGAAGTAGAAGAAGGAGAAGGAGAAGGTGAAGTCAGGAGGGTGAATCAGAAGAAGTAGAAGAAGGAGAAGGAGAAGGTGAGGTCTGGAGGGTGATTCAGAAGAAGCAGAAGAAGGAGAAGGAGAAGGTGAAGTCAGGAGGGTGAATCAGAAGAAGCATAAGAAGGAGAAGGAGAAGGTGAAGTTAGGAAGGTGAATCAGAAGAAGCAGAAGAAGGAGAAGGAGAAGGTGAAGTCAGGGGGGTGAAGCAGAAGAAGTAGAAGAAGGAGAAGGAGAAGGTGAAGTCAGGAAGGTGAAGCAGAAGAAGCAGAAGAAGGAGAAGCAGAAGGTGAAGTTAGGAGGGTGAATCAGAAGAAGCAGAAGAAGGAGAAGGAGAAGGTGAAGTCAGGGGGGTGAAGCAGAAGAAGTAGAAGAAGGAGAAGGAGAAGGTGAAGTCAGGAAGGTGAAGCAGAAGAAGCAGAAGAAGGAGAAGGAGAAGGTGAAGTCTGGCGGGCGCAGCAGAAGTAGAAGAAGGAGAAGGAGAA